>NC_135506.1:78706539-79031278 GCF_052857255.1 Amblyomma americanum
GAAGTGCCATTGCTTTGGTGTCTCACGTTTAACATACTTATATCCATGGTTGTGGTGCATGTAAGGTGTGTATGTGTGTTGGGGTGGGGGTATGTTGGATGCCACGAACATGAGGAATAGTATCAGCGCCGCCCCGCGCCATTAATAGCCACTAGCAAGAAGAACAATAGGAGCACCGCTGTGGAAGCCAAGGAAGGGTGTTTCGTATCTAGCTGCAATGAATCCGCCGGACTATCGCTGGACCCATTGGATCTCTCAGCAGACACCTTTAACAGCCGTTAGTTAAAAGCTGGGCGTAAACAACCTTCGGCGTGCTGACTGCTCTTGGCTTGGCTCCCAAGCTACGTCACCCTGCTACACTTAAGCCTTAAGTCTATGGGATAGGGATGCTCCTGGTGATGTGGTTGTCGTTTGCATGGGTTGATCATCTTAGTCGCCGCCATGCAACGGTATAGTTTTAGAGACTTCTTAATGAGTCCTGCCGTATCGATCGTTGAGGTTCCCACTCTAGTTCTAGCTGAGCAGTCATATTGTGCTAGCTTTGGTTTTATTTTGCAAGTGAAACTTAGGCCAAAGAGCGCCAAAACGATGTTTCATTAGGTGGTTGCTCTTGGCATATTACATGAAATAGAATGAAATTATCACATATACTACGTATATTAGGATTAAAATCCCAGCGCACAGAAAATGTAAAACTAAGGCATTCCAACATAGATAACTATATGCAGGTTTAAAACAAACTGCAGTTAAACAAGCAAATTGAAGGTCTTGCCAAGAGCAAGCGGACGGGGAGTTTCCTCCCACCGTGCATGGCTACGGAGCCCTCTTGTCTGTGGCAAGGTAGCCTTTCAGCAAGAAACCGCGAAAAAAACGCTATATGCTCTTTAAGGTCCCACTACTATCAACGCAATCCATAACCTGGCAAGATTATGTAATTGTGTGATAACAACAGCAAAAGGATAGGGCGATCTGTGAAATCTTGCGAAATGAGTCTTACGATGCGTTTCTCTTGGTAAGGATTTGAGTAACTGAGCGCGGGCCACTCAACTACTTTCACTCCAGCAGTTGATCTCTGAAACGTTAAGTAAACTGTGTAGTATGTGTCACATTCGCAGTGTGGAATGTGTAACTTTGCAGGATTGTTTCTTTTGGTGGAAATCCTTGATTACCTTTGAAATAGGTTTGTGAACTTTTGTGTCGGCGTTGTTCGTGCCATTGCTGCAATAAGGTCCCGTGCACATCACGAATGTTGTCTTTGCTGTCTTTGCAATCTTTCTGGTGGTAATATTTTTAACATCAGGTGGTGTGATTGTGTCAGTGGTTGCGCAGCCTGTACTTGTAGCTGTTTGCTGTGGTGGCTGTTGTGTCTCAGGGTGATGTTTAACGTGGTTGTGCACAGGCATTCGATGAAACCTGTTCCCTATATTCCTTGGATGAACTTCCTCGTTGGCTTGGCTGTTTCTGCGCTTGTATTCTTGTGGACACAGTGTTGCTGGTTTTTGTGTGATAATGCGTTGTCAGGTGTCGGGTCAGTTTCTCAGATGATCATACTTGCGGTGAGTGTCGGTGTAGGCAGCGAGGTTGGAGGCCACCAAAGGCATGAGGAACAGCACCAGTGCCGCCTCTGGGGAACGGCCAGGGGCGCGGACACCCGCGAACAAAGAGAACAGGAGAAGTGCTGCTAAGGCCACCGAGCAACAGTCTCTTGGCGCTCTGGAGATGTCAAGAAATGGACATGGACGGCTTGGCAAAGGTCCGTCCGCAGCTGAGTCTGCAGGCCTCGCCACAGGTGATCTGTAGAACTGCAAAAACGAAGCGCCAACCCATTTCAGTACGCTTTATGTTGACCAGCCGCCACTGCCCTAGCAGCACAGGGCATCGGCCTAACATTGGTAATATATCGCCAAAGCCTGGTCTTTTGTAAGACCGGTCTTGGCCAAAATATGTTCAACAATGGTCCGATGCTCTGTGCTGCCTGGGCGCGCTTCCCGCTCAAAGTAGTGGGATTCACTCCCAGCAGCAGCGGACGCGCTTTTCCGGAGGTAGAGCACGAAACGCGCCTTTGTGCTGTCCCATATGCGTAACTAGGCGTCATACAAGTTCAGTAAAGTTGAAATTGGGAGTTCAAGCCTTGGGCCTGCCTCATAGCATGCGTCCACCTGCGGGACATTGAATGCCACGTAGCGCTCATGGGAAATTAATCTCTTGGTTGTAGATCGGCAGAGTTGAACAAAGAAATCAGGCAAACCGTACCAGAGCGCCAAACTGTGCTCATCGATTTATTGATGGTTCGTTTTCAGCCTTCTAGGGCGCAGGAAAAAAAGTAAGTTATCAAGAAGCTTTTAAATACATTTTAAATTCGCGTGGTATGCTTGCTAACAAAATATAAATAATGTAACTTTTTCACCAATATATTCAGTGGGTTGTTTCATTGGAAATTTGTCCAGCATGTTCAGAAGTGATTATACCAGCGGTTTTCATAGTCTCAGTTATCTGAGCTTACAACGAAGGCACTGAGATTACACATAGCCAGAATTAACGTGCTCAGCGTGGTCACTCGCTTTCCTGCTAACATGTCGCTGGAGAGCAAGTGCGACCGCGTTACAAGGAATCAAATGCTTACTTAAGCTGCAGAGCAGAAACTACGTTTTCGCGCTCCTGTTTCGTTTCAACATTACGATTAAGCAGTGTGAAGCGTCTGTGCTCATCACAGCTTCATCGCAGCGCCTCGGCGTCTGTAACGTTTAGAGCGTCCTGCATACTGGATAGGCGGTGCGCTCACCCTGCCACCCTGGCAGGTCGCAGTTAAATTATTGTTGATTGAGAGAGGTTGGTCACCCAATTAACGCTGCGGCCTATAGCTGCAGTTCCGCGCTTCGATGAAGATGAAACGCTAAAAGGCGCCTGTGTGCTGTGCGATGTCAGTTAATGTTAAATATTGCCAGGTAGTCGAAATTATTCCAGATCCCTCCACCATCTCTTTCTTTCTTTCTTTTTACACTCCCTCCTTTAAGCCTTCCCTAACAGCGTGGTTCGGGTGTCCACCGAGATATAAGCGACCGTTACAGACTCAGGGAGCCAGTTATGCCCCTTCCTTTCCTCAAAATCATCGCAGTCTAGAACTTCATCAGAGCCAACGCCAATGAACACAACAAAAGCCGTCGGCTTATCGAAACAGAAGCGAGCGCTTGGTTTCGGTGACGGCTTGCTGAGTGACGTCATAGCTGTCACGTGGTTTCTACTCGGTTCAAGGTCAAACTCGTGCACACGGCGAAGAAGCTACGGAGGGTAGTAGTAAAATATCTGGTGCTTTAGCATTGCTAGGTACGAAATATTGAGAGAAAGCACGGTTTTTTCCAGATGGAGACTACCGTCACACACCGCGATGTGCCCACAGATCCAGGGAAAGATTTATGAGCTTTCCCTTTCCTCAAAATCAACATCCCTTGGGCTTTAGAAAAACAAAGGCGCATAACTGCCTGAATTTTTAGGTGGACGCTACTGCCTGCCCGCCGTGGTGGCTTAGTGGTTAAGGCGCTCGATGACTGAGCGGAGTACCCCGGCTCGCACCCGACCGCGGCGGCAGCGCTTCGATGGAAGCAAAACGCATTGGCGCCCGTGTGCTGAGCGACATCACTGCACGCTAAAGCTCCCCAGGTGGTCGAAATTATTCCAGAGCCATCCACTATGGCACATCTTTCTTCCTTTCTTCTGTTAGTCCCTCCTTTATCCCTTCCCTTACCGCGCGGTTCAGGTGTCCGCCGAGATGATATACATCTACTGCGCCATTTCCTTTCCCCAAAACTCAATTATTATTATTATTATTATTATTATTAATATTATTATTATTATTATTATTGTTTTGGGGCAAAGTAAATGGCCCAGTATGTGTACCAGTGTAAGCTATGTAAAGCTACTGCTCATCTCAATCCCATTCCCAGGGAATTCCCTCAGGCTCCCTTTGTGGGAAGCGTAAACCTTTAGACCAAAGGGCGATCATACTCCTCAGCGCCGATGCGGATATTGTAGCGGGAGCTACACTAGGCTATCAGTAGAGTATTTCGCAGTACACGCGAGACCAGTTGTGCGCATGCGCCGTTACCATGGCAACCGGGAAGGAGGACTGGGTGCGCCGCGCGCTTCGCCGCCGCTCTTTCTTACGAAGTCCCTACTTTATCCCTTCCCTTATGGCGCTGTTCAGGTGTCCGCATATGTGCGAGACAGATACTGCGCCATTTGCTTTCCCCAAAAACCAACTTAGCCTTACGGCCGCGATCCGCGGTGTCGATCTCCACGACAGTCGTTCCATGGATTACATCTAACGTTCAGACGAACGCATGAAAGTGCACCAGCGTTTTATGAAAATTTGGTTTTTGGGGAAAGGAAATGGCGCAGTATCTGTCTCACTGTATCGGCGGACACAAACCGCGCCGTACGGGAAGAGATAAAAGGAGGGACTGAGAGAAGGAAGGAAGAAATAGGTGCCGTAGTGGAGGGCTCCGGAATGATTTCGACCACCTGGGGATCTTTAACATGTGCTGACATCGCACAGTGCACGGGCGCCTTAGCGTTTCGCCTCCACCGAAACGCAGCCGCCGCGGTCGGGTTCGAATCTGGGTACTCCAGCCTCGACCGGAAGGACTGACCTTGTGTATATGAGAGAAAGCAACCAGTCTAAAAAATACTGTGTAGGCAGCATTGAGACAACTGCGTGCTACTTTACCGATCATCGGGCAATGTTTATCTCTGTGAAAACAATTGTATAAATAAACAATGTGTCTCAGAATACTTCTCCAATGCTTAACATTTAAGTCACAACAACAAACTCGACAACATGCGTAACCAGTGGAGCACTACAGCTCTCACTACGTGTATCCTCGCAATGCTGAGCTAAGCCACGGCCAATTTTTCAACTGAAGACCATCCGACTGGCCGAACCCACCGCTAAGGTCCAGGAACTCCTGGCTGGCGTGTATGTGGGAAGTCTGAAACCTTCCCTACATAGTTCTATTCTCTATAGAGGATATTCTTGAGTAGCGGCCCGCAAAACCCCGATTCAGCATCATCTCTCAAATCCCCTTCTATTAACCTTGTACCAAAAGCAGAAATGATCTCAACAGCACCTGTGCATCGCTCCAAACCATGTCAGGAGAGTAGTGTGCAAACCATGGAATTCTCACATAATGGCGAACGCCTCAAAAATGGTTTTTGAAGAAAAGAAATACCCCGCCGCGGTGGCTCAGTGGTTAGGGCGCTCGACTACTGATCCGCAGTTCCCGGGTTCAAACCCGACCGCGGCGGCTGTGTTTTTATGGAGGAAAAACGCTAAGGCGCCCGTGTGCTGTGCGATGTCAGTGCACGTTAAAGATCCCCAGGTGGTAGAAATTATTCCGGAGCCCTCCACTACGGCACCTCTCTCTTCCTTTCTCCTTTCAATCCCTCCTTTACCCTTCCCTTACGGCGCGGTTCAGGTGTCCAATTATATATGAGACAGATACTGCGCCATTTCCTTTTCCCCCAAAACCAATTATTATGAAAAGAAACCGCGCAGTAACCGCTCACTTGGTGAAACACTAAACTGCGCGGTGATGAAAACTATGTATAAAGCAGATCGTGGACAATGATTTCGGCCCCGACGGTCAATTACGATGTCGGCGAAATTCTAGAGGCCCGTGTACTGTGCGACATCAGTGCGCGTTAAAGAACCCCAAGTGGTTGAAATTTTCGCAGCCTCTCACTACGAAGTACCTAAAAGCTTTAAGTCACTTCGGGACGTTAATCTTTATAAACCATACAATGAAACAAACAGGAGAAAAAATTAGCTGCGGTTTAACTACTGCTGAACCTGGTTAGAGAGCGAAAGCTGCTGTGTACCAGGCTAGTATACGTGGCTTGGTGTCTAACGTTGAGTGCTTCCCGCACTCTGGATAGGCAGCGCGCGCACCCTGACACCCTGACAGGTGGCAGTAAATTGATGGTTGATAGCGAGAGGATCGTCACCCAAAGAACGCTGCGGCCTATGGCTGCAGTTCCGCGTGTCTGCAACAACTCTGTCAGCGCTAATGGATGGACCCCACACCTCTCACCATCGCCACGTATACAGTACATCAAAGCGCGATTGAGGCGTCCACTCGCCCAGGGAGCCGATTATGCTCCCTTCCTTTCCTCAAAATCATCGGAGTCTAGAACTTTGTCAACGCCAACGTCAAAGAACACACACGCCGACGGCGTACTATAACAGGCAAGCGCTCGGTTTCGGCAGCGGCGGCGGCGGCTGAGGGACGTGTCATCCGCAGGTGACACAGGCCGGACGTGATCGTGCATTACAGAATCGTGTACGCACTGCACTCACGTCGACGGCGAATCGCATACGTTCGATGCAGGCGCCTAAAGCGACGCAGTGCCGCATACACACGCGCTGCTACGCGGCGCGTCGACATGCTATGG
Source organism: Amblyomma americanum (assembly GCF_052857255.1). Classification (NCBI taxonomy): domain Eukaryota; kingdom Metazoa; phylum Arthropoda; class Arachnida; order Ixodida; family Ixodidae; genus Amblyomma; species Amblyomma americanum. The sequence continues at coordinate 78,712,987 of NC_135506.1, forward strand.
GTCATTCGAGCCCAATGCCATGGTTGAAGCGGAACAGCGTCGTGCAAAAACTTGAGCTGGCCACGCGCCACTTGGCGACACGCACAGGCCAGAGCCTCGGCAGTCTGGCAAGAGCGTTCGCTTAGCAGCACATCCTCTGCCGCGCTGTTGGCTCGCAGCCTTAAAAGCGCGCAAGAACGAAGCGCCGATAGGAAACGCGAGGCTCGCCGGGAAATCGAAGTTCGCGTTTGCGACGCGGAGCAAAGACGCGAGGTGCGCCCCCAAAGTCAAAAGGCGTCAACCAACTGTGTTTAGCATTGTCCACATCCAGCTAACGCTCTCATTTCCCGCATTCACCGACGCCTCAATAATTTCGGTAATCAGGAAAATGAAAGGCGAAGTAACACTTCTTGGTACACGCCTCAACCCTGTCGTGTGGAAAGGGAGGAGGGTGGCAGTGAAGAGAGGTTTGGTTTGCTTTATCCACGGCGCTTACAGCTGAATACGAATCCTTCTTGCTACACGCAGTGCATGTTCTCACCCATGGACGCGCCAAGGAACCAGACCACTATTATCGGATCCAATAGACGTTTACGAACCAATTACAGGACACAGAACATATTCACTGAAAGGGACAAAAAATGAACTCTATTATAAAGGTGCGGCTCACCTTCGCAGGAAGTCCCACGGTGGTCGTTCGGGTCGCGATGCCGGTGCTTTGTTCGAATAGGGCTAAGTCCAGAGGCACAATGTCGGGTCGTCCCGGCTCGCTTCTGGAAGGTCAGCTCAGCGCTGCCAGCACGACACCGCTGGCTCCGAAAACCACGTTCTCGGATTCGAACACCTCGAACAGTTGGCTCGGCCCGGGTGGCTCCTGGGGCAGCGACCACGAACAAAGGCAACCTTGCACAGTCGGCACGCCTAGGCTGCTCAGCCCCAAAATTCGAACGGCGTCTGGCTCGGCAGCACGCGCTCGCTACCTGGCTCGCGAGCACGCGCTCGATACCTGGCTCGCGAGCACGCGCTCGATACGTGGCTCGAGAGCACGCGCTATTTACCTGGCTCTGCAGCACGCGCTCGCTATCTTGCTCGACAGCACGCGCTCGATACCTGGCTCGGCACTGCTCTTCCTTTTTCTTGTCCCCTCTGTTCCAAGGGGCTACGGTTTTTCATCCTAAGGCACACACGGGCACCCTTGTGGCTTAACGTTGAAGGACCATCGATGGTCTAAATTAATCCGAGGGCCGCCGCTACTATGTCCCTCACTGCTCATGTGACGCTCGGAGACGTTAAAACCGTTACGCCGCGTTCCTACACGTAGGATCTATTTTAGAGATATTAGGCTAATTAGGGCGGACTCTCAAACACGCACAGCCAATTAGCCAGCCGTTACAAACTTCAAACGTGCGATAAATCGGCAATTTTGGCATGATTGCCCACCGGAATGCGTGGAAAGGAAGCACAGAAAAAGAAATGGTAGACTAGACAGGAGACAAGACAGACACAGATCGAATATCCGAAGGACCACACGAAATCACTCTTAGCTATGCACAGAAAATAAAAACCTGCGCCAGATACAGCAACGTGCTTGCAGCAGTTTATGCTCACCTCAGAATTCAGCGAGAGACGCTGCCCTCAGTGTTGGGTGCAGGAAGGCAGGCGATGACGTGGTGCGTGTCGCTTAGGCTGCTTAGGTTGCATCGATGCCAGCGGAAGCGCAGGCATCGAAGCAGGAAAGGGCCGCAACACGGTAGGGGCCCAGTCACCCGCGACCACCTGCAGAGGAACTGGGAGGCCCTGTCTGGTCCGAGCAGCCAGGATTCGCAGACTCGTACATCTCCGGAGCACCTACGTTCCACGAGAGCCATGGCTGCTTGCATCCTACACGTAGACCCGCTGTCGTTCGTCTGAGGCGTTCCAATGATGTGCTGTTATATAGCCTCCTTGGCTGGCACGCGCCACGCGGCATCGACGTCACAGCTTCTTCGTCGTTTCTCCTCGCGGATTGGTCAATCTTCGATGCCTTCAAAGAGCGATAATCGTCAAAATGACGAAAACAAAAAACGCCACTGTTGTTAGTTTGTCGTCATGGTCTACAACTCTGCAGTTTAGGGTGTATAAAATTCTTTCTATTCAAGCGATGAAATCGATGTGCGTCTCCCGCCTCAGCAGCTGCCTGCTGTGTAGGAAACAGCGTCTGTAGTTAGTAGGCTGCAAGAGTTACGAACGCCGAATTAATGGAGTGCGCTTCATTTGTGGGACGCTGTCCACACTCTTTTAAAACAAATTTAATTATTTTCCGTTTAAAATATTGCACGCGGCTTCAGTAAATCTGCAACACGACCAATTTTATTTCAAGAATAAAGAAGCCATGTTTAGCTTGCCACTGGGCATTCGCACGTACAAACACTCTCTATGGCGAGAAGACTAAAAGAGAAAGGAGAAAAAGCTACTTAGCGGAGTCTATAATCAAAGTAGTCCCCATGAGTCTACAGTGGCAGTGCTTAATACACCCAGTAGTCTGACTAAACCCAGGAAGTCAAGTAAAATCCTCTGTACTGCTGCGAGTACCTCGACCGGGCTGCATGATCTGTTTCTCAGTCGTATAGTGTAATGGAGCACTTATCCCTCCTCCTTGTTTTTTTTTAAGTAGTTTTTCATCTGCCTCCTCCCATCATCATCGTCCCCCATCGTGACCTTCTTTTATCTCCTCTTCCCGTCCTCCAGAGCAGAGTAGCAGGCCAGATAATTATTTTTCAGGCCAACCTCTCTTCCTTTCCTATCAATAAACCCTCTATCTCTTCCTCTATCCCTCCCTCAAGCTATTAATCACGGCAATCAAAGGCAAACCCTTTTCCTCACTTTTCAAGGCCTTTTGATGTTTAGGTAAGCCGCAAGCACTCGAATACATGAAGCAAACCACGCAGACTGGCTACCTTTGCCAAAGACGCTAGGTTCCTTTTATTTCGTGCGTTACTTCACTTGACACATTTCTACAAGATGTGTCCTTGGTCTGCTTGAACTTTGCACAGTGCAAATCGGGGACGCGAGGAGGCCTAATTTGCGTAACCAGGCTGTCGTCCATGAGCTTCTGTGCGTAGCCGGAACAGCGAGGTCCGATGCTCGACTGCTGAAAGGTGTGAGATGTTGGGCGAGAAGGACACAAAATGGCTGCGAATTACAACAACGCAGTGCTGCCTATGGTCGTTCGCCAGAGTCAGAGGCGCCTTATAAGTATGGGCCAAACTGGCGAGACCGTCAGCTCTCTCGTTCCGCGATGTGTGACGGGACCGATTGAACGTCAACGTTTATTCCAGCTTCTGAATCATGATGTGGTCCCAGAGAGAGAATCGTGGCTTTTTCCGCAGGTTTTCGAAGGCGCTGAACTGCTCGCTCGTAGTTCGTGATTATCACTTCTGCTTGCTTGCCTTTAATATTGACTGCATTTAGCGCCGGACGAATAAATGTCATGCAGATTACAGAATACAGAATAACATTTATGTTTGAACCGGCCCCCCTACCTACCCTAAGAAGAGAAATCCATATTTGCGCAGCAGTTGATTAAATATTTCCTCGTGCGTGGCAGCACTAGGTCAATAAAATCTTCAAACCCCTCTTGTGTTTTTCAGGCATAAAAAATGCTTGCGTCGAATTCCGTGCTTCTCTGTTAACTCAGTCATGTGTGTATACCCGCAGGTAGCCGTGGTATGTATGCCCTAATTCCGCACAGCGCAGCTTGTTGTGGTCGCGCTTGTCATGGAGTGTTCCAACCTCATCTGTATAATTTTGTTCACAATGTGTAAACGGCGCAGCAGGGGCCGCTGTTCCGACAAGTCGCAGAAGTTGACAAAAGCCTGTACTACAGGCGCTGTGGCTCTAGCTTCACCAAGTCATTTGCAGCTGCAAGTGGCAAGGCCCAGCAATAACCGCTATGCCTTTCGGTGAACTACCTCGAGCTTCAGTTCTGAGTGACACGGGGGGAATCGCAAGAAGCCACAAAAATGGTTCGGCTCCAGGGTTGTAATCCGACCGCGGCGGCTGCGTTTCTTTCGATGGAGGCGAAACGCTAAGGCGCCCGTGTGCTGTGTGATGTCAGTGCACGTTGAAGATCCCCAGGTGGTCGAAATTATTCCCGAGCCCTCCACTATGGCAACTCTTTCTTAAATTCTTCTTCCACTGCCTCCTTTATCCCTTCCCTTACGGTGTGGTTCAGGTGTACGTCCGCCGATATGTGAGACAGATACTGTGCCATTTCGTTTCCCCCTAAAAAAACAATTTAAAGTTTTTTTTTATCGCGAGCTAAGATGCGCCCCTCATCCCGGACCTGGACAGGGCGCAATCCACGACACTCAGACACCTACAAACAAAGGCAATTCCTAGCTTCTACCGATTATGATTAATCACAAACCGTGAATGCCCGCACTGTGGTGACGGGACACACGCCACCCAAGGTCATATTTTATGGGAATGCGCTAGCAAACCCTCTCCGATGACACTCTTGTCAGCTCCCTGGAATGGGACAAGCTCTTGGCCAGTTCAAGAGAACAACGCAACTGACCCTCATCACGCGAGCTGGTCGCCCCGACTGTAGGCCTACCTGGACTCGCCCCAGTCCCAACTAATCCCTTCCATTTTGAGGCAGTAACATTGTAACCACCCACCACTTTCCTTTACGGCGCGGTTCGGGTGTCCACCGTGATAAGTGAGACAGTTACTGCGTCATTTCCTCACCTAAAAACCAATTTGCTCCTTTTTTATGGAGGAAAAACGCTAAGGCGCCCATGTGCTGTGCGATGTCAGGAGGGATCTATTCCGGAGCCCTCCACTACGGCCCCTTTTTCTTCCTTTCTTCTTTAACTCCTTCCTTTAACCTTTCGTTTACGACGCGGTTAGGGTGTCCACCGATATATTGCGGCGGTGACTCAAGCTGCCAACGTCATGTCCTACGCATGACTTGATGCAGTGTGCGACCGCGCAGTGGCCCGGGGACCCAGCACGGTCTAAAACTCACTTGCCAAATAAAGTTTTTCTCTGTCTGTCTGTCTGTATGCGGTGGCATCCACCTGCGGAATGTAAAAATAAAAATTTAAATTGGTATTTGGGAAAGGAAATGGCGCAGTATCAGTCTCTCATATTGGGCCACCTGTAAGGCCGTAAGGGAAACGAGAAAGAAGGGAACGAGAGAAATAAGGACGAGGAAGGTGCCGTAGTGGAGGGCTCCTGAGTAATTTCGATTACCTGGGAATCTTTAACATGCACTGATATCGCACAGCACACGGGGGTTTTAGCGTTTCGCCTCCATTAAAATGCAGCCGCTGCGGTCGGGTTCGAACGAGGGAACTCCGGATCAGTAGACGAGCGCCCTAACCACTGAGCCACCGCGGAGGGTGAGCGCAGTATTTGTTTCATATATCAGCGGACACCTGAACAGCGCCGTAAGGGAAGGGATAAAGGACGGACGTAAAGAAGAGAGCAAGAAAGAGGTGGCGTAGTGGAGGGTTCCGGTGGAAGAGGAGGAGAATAAAACATTATTTGTTGCACTGTAATAAATTAGGAATGTGAAATGGGGGATGGTTGTTGCGCTGGGTGGCAGTACCTAGAGATGTACCAACTAGCCCGTCAGAAAGTACCCTATTCGGGATGCCATTGGTTCCGCCGGTGCCCGCGCTCTCTGGACCAGGGCTTGCTGGGCCTCCAGGTCACAGCCGGACACGGCCGCCTTCCAACCCTCCCTAGTTGGCTTGACTTGTAACGGCTATATGTGTATTGTACTGGCTGGCTCACACCATGTGGTATAGGTCTGCATATCGCCCGCAGAATTTCAACCTGCCCGTGAATGTAGGGTCCATATGCGTTTTAGTGTGACGCGGTTTAAGAAAGACCGAGTTAAGATCTGTCTAAGGTGGCACTCCTAGGTTCTGCCGAGACTTTTGCGTGTCCCGGGAGTACCCTCCTGCAGTGGCGTAATAATAATACTTTATTGTGTAAATAGTTTGTACATATTACTTCTCCCCCTATCCTCTCTTCCTGCCCCATAACCTCTTTCATTTCATTTCTCTATTCTGCCTGCTATCCTTTATTTCCACTGCCCCAGCTCAAGTGCTTCAGTATCGATGGCAGATACCGGGGCTAGGAAAAATCTTTTCCTTTCTTTTTACTATAATTTTAATAAACAACCACCACCACTTGGTTTTTGGGGAAAGGAAATGGCGCAGTATCTGCCTCATATATCGTTGGACACCTGAACCACGCCGTAAGGGAAGAGATAAAGGAGGGGGTGAAAGAAGAAAGGAATCAAGAGGTGCCGTAGTGGAGGGCTCTGGAATAAGTTCGACCACCTGGGGACCTTTAACGTGCACTGACATCGCACAGCACACAGGCGCCTTAGCGTTTCGCCTCCATCGAAACGCAGCCGCCTGCAGAGAGGCGTAGATGGTTTGTTATATCCGAGTAAGAGATTAGAAGGATTGGTATGATCTGCGGTGGCTCTGGGGGATCGAGTGGAGCCCGGAGGAAGGAACGCTTGGACAGCCGCGTGAGCGGCCTCGTTCCCCTCAACCCCCTGCTGACCTGACACCCATACTATCTGTTATAGTGTACTGGGGGCGAGTGACGCTATCCAACCCGGCACATAATTCGGCAGGCCTGCCGACCCTAGTTCCAAGGACCCTAGAACCGAGGATAGGACCCTAGTTCCGAGGACGGCAGAGCTTCGTGGACGACGGGCCGGGACGAAAAGCTGTGGTCTCAACGCCTGATCGATAGGCCTCGGGAACGAACTAACCCACGAGCCACCTCGCATCGCGGCCGCCAAGGGCATCCCCTTGTGTTGCTCTTGTGACTGCAAGAAGGAAGAATGGAAAGGGAAGCCTGAGCCGTGCCCACTGGCTCGAGATGGGCCACAATCGCTCGCTCATGCAGACAGAGAGAGAGACACACAAATCCGGGACATTCAGACCAAGGACCTGCGGTCAGTGGTTAGGGCGCTCGGCTACTGATCCGGAGTTCCCTAGTTCGAACCCGACTGTGGCGGCCGCGTTTTTAGGGAGGCAAAACGCTAAGGCGCCCGTGGGCTGTGCGATGTCAGGGCACGTTAAAGATACCCAGGTGGTCGAGATTTTTCCGGAGCCCTCCGCTACGGCCTGTCCGCCGATATATGAGACGGATACTGCGCCATTTCCATTCCCTCCAAAAAATCAATTTCTGACCAAGGCTTCTGCTCATATACCTCTTGCTTCTTCTTTTTCTCTTAGCCGCAATTTTTACTTATTCGACTTTTTCAAATAATAGCAATAATAATAATTGGTTTTTGGGGAAAAGAAATGGCGCAGTATCTGTCTCATATATAGTTGGTCACCAGAACCACGCCGTAAGGAAAGGGCAAAGGAGGTAGTGAAAGAAGAAAGGAAGAGCTGCCGTAGTAGAGAGGGAGGCCGATTGGGAGTGTTGGACGGTGCTGACGTGTTATTGCTGGTGCTTGGCTTCGAGCTCAACTGTGGTGTCCTGGTGGTGCCTACGTGGTCATCTCTGGTGAGGCCGTTCTGTGTGGGGGATTTGGCCAGGTCTCAGGTTAGGTCTGTAGGCCAGGTTAATGTGCATTTGAGGGTGCGTTTGGCTCGGGTATGTCGCTGACCTTTCCGGGTGGAGGGACGGCAACCTGGTTTGCCAGCTTGCCCACCCAAAGCTTGCCGCTAGAAAATTTTCGTAACAATGGAATTGACATCATCCCTGTGGCTCTCGTGCCGATCGGTGAGGGAACGATCAAGATGAAAAGCCCCAAGGTCCTTCAGCAGGAGCTAAGATCTCTCACTACCCACTACCTCCAGATCTCTGAGGTGCGACCGTTCGGCCGGAGAGGCATTGTTTGCAGGTCCGCTGACATTGATTGTGTCACAGACCTGCTCCAGTGCAAAATATTTCAGTCCTTAGCGGTTAAAGCCTTCATCCCGGAACAGCTCGCATGTTCCAAAGGTATTGTTCGTGGCGTGGACCCAGCATCTTCCCCGCAGGATATACTGAAGGAGTTTCAGGATGCAGGTGTTGGGGTTCTTTCTGTCTACCGGTGCAGTAGAGAATTCAATGGTGTGCGTGTTGCGACAGAGTCAGTTATCACTACGTTTGCTGGTTCCTCCTGTCCTTCTGAACTCAAGGTTTGGCCGATAGTGTATCGTGTGGACCCTCTGCAGCCCCGTCCTTTTCAGTGCAACAACTGTTGGCGTTTCGGTCACAGTGGTAAAGCGTGTAAGTCGGCGACCCGCTGCCGGGTTTGTGGAGAAGGGCATTCAGATGACAGCTGCGCCTCTGATCAGCCCCAGTGTTGCCTATGCAAGGGCAACCACTCAGCTGATGATGTCAACTGCTCGAAACGAGCCGACGAACAAAGCCTGCTCGATATCATTCAAGCGAAACGAAGTTCGAGAGCAGATGCTTATGCACTTCTGGATCGGAGGGATAATACATATGCCAGCCGTGCGCGAAGCTCTGTTGCTGATATAGCGTCAAGTTTGACTACTTCAATAGTGTCCTCAGTAGAACAGGCTCTTTCTGTGGTGGTCGAGCGAATGCTGGGCAGTTTCACCGAGGCTCTATCTCAACTTGTTGCTGGCGAATCTCTGCCTACTGAATCACATGTTTCGGCGGCTACGCCGGCATCACTCCCGAGTGCTGCTAGTAAGAGTCATTCCATGTCGCCTCCTACCGTGCCTTAAGTACCGCCTGCCAACAGCGCTCCTGACAGTGTCGCTCACGTAGATCCTTGTAGCATGGACGTTGAAATGCTCACCACTTCCCAGAAGCGTCGAGCTTCTTCCTCACCCTCGAAGTCAGCTGTTCCGCAAGTCAAAGCAAAGAAAGGACCCCCCAAATTAATTCCCCAGACTGATGTGCTGAAGGAGGCTGTTGATGCCTCTTTAACCAGTCGATAATTATGGCGGGTCTAAAAGTTATGGAGTGGAATTGTCGCTCCGTACTTTCTTCTTTACCGGATCTTGAATTACTTCTTCATAAACATAATCCAGATATTGTGATTTTACAAGAAACGTGGCTCTCTCCACTTAAATCATTCACATTTAAAAAATTTCGTGTTTTCAGGGTAGATCGCGTTAATGGCAGGGGTGGTGGGTTAATAACTATGATCTCTACGAAAATATGTCACCGGGCATCAATCTCGCAGACAGTTATGCGCCCTGACTGTGAGTTGTTGGCGGTTGAAATCTCCCTTCCACAGTGCGCCAAAGTCACTATTGCTAACGTCTACTTCCCAATCGGTGTTCACAGGACAGACTGTTTGGACATCTTACTGAGTGGCGCAAACAGCACAGTCATCGCAGGAGATTTTAATTCGCACCACAGTGTCTGGGATAGTCGCTCTGACTCCTGCGGCCAGCTTCTGTGGTCCTGGATGTCAATGAAAGCAGTGCGCTGCTGTAATTCCGGAGCAGTAACCTTTATGCGTGGAGGATCCCATTCGATCATAGATTTAACATTAGCATCTCGTGGGGTTGGCGTATCAGCATGGTCAACTGAAGAATCAGGTACATCTAGTGACCACTTTCCAATACCCTTTTATATTATATCCTCGCCTATCAGAAAAGGTGGTGCAACCATGAAATTTCTAAACCACATTATGTACAAAAAATTGATATCTGCCTCACTCCCCTCCATAGTTAGCTCAGGTCGAGCACAAAGAGCTCAGCGGAAATTACCTTTCTGCAAGATGCTGCTGAGAGTTCTGTATTCTCGGTGTGCACTACTGCTCCTGCCAGACAGCCGTCTCCTTGGTGGACGGAGAAGTGTGAGAAAGCTTATCGTCGTAGAAAAGCAGCCTGGAAAAGCCTTTCCTATAATCAGAGCCCAGCTAATTGGATAAATTATAAGTTCTTCTCTGCATGTTTCAAAAGAACTGTTAAAAAGGCTAAGGAGGATTATAATCAAAATTTAAACACGTATCTCTCAAAACCCCAGAATAAGAAGGCTCTCTATAGATTCATGGCGCAGAATAACAGCTCTCCGGCCTCCAATCGCATAAGGTCAATGGTAATGTCTCCGCAGGAGGCTAAGCAAAACCTTGAACGCATCGCGCAGGGGCTGGCCTTACGTTTCCAGGTACAGAAAGCAGAACCTTTGCACACTCTCACCCCCAGCTGGGACTATCCTGAGGTCGACGTGTCGGAGCTCCTGCAAATTGTTTCCTCGATGCACTCTGCTGCTCCGGGATCTGACGGGATTACTGTGGGCATGTTAAAGATTTTAGCGCACGACTTTCCAACTCACCTTCTAGATTTTGTAAATGCGTCATTGGAAACCTCTTGGATTCCTCACAGTTGGAAAATTGCGAAAATAATTTTACTTTTAAAATGCAGACAATGGATTTCAATTAGACAATATTCGGCCGATTGCTTTAACCTCAAATTTAGTAAAGCTAATAGAAAGAGTAGTACGCAGTCGCCACACAAAGCATGTTCATCATATTAACGGCCTCAGCCCCGCACAGATTGGCTTTCGTCGCGGTTGTTCCATATGGTCCGCGCATGTGGATCTCGAGAGCCGAATACGACTCTCAATGCGCCAGAGAGAAGTGTCGGCCTTGGTGACGCTTGACGTTGCGAAGGCCTATGACAGCGTGGAGCACACAGTCCTCATTAACAAGCTTGCTCAACTACAACCACCGCATTACCTCTACGCCTGGATTTGTGAATTTCTAAAAGATGGATTTTTCTTCTGTACAGACGGATCTTTTTGTTCTAATACCTATGGTCAATCAAGAGGTGTGCCGCAAGGCTCTGTTCTTTCTCCGCTGCTTTTCAACATATTAGTTCGGGACATCCCCATTCATCCTAACGTTACAGTTTATGTATACGCAGATGATATAGCTTTTTTCGCATCAGCAAATGATATTCATGTGCTCTACGCGTATTTGCAGCCATATCTGAATGCTCTTGAAGTCTGGTTGGACCAAATCAATTTATCACTTAATGTCAGCAAATGCGGCGTGCTGGTATTTCCACCCGACGCTCCTATGTACATCTCGCTAGCCTACCGCTCCACTCCAATTCCGCAGGTGGAGTCGGTTAAATACCTAGGTGTTACTTATGACCAAAATTTGGACTGCCGACACCATATTAAGAATAATATTATTAAAGGAGAACGTGCACTGGGCCGTTTGACCCGAGTTGGCAATAAAAAGTTTGGCATGCGTCTTGACACGCTACTGTTGCTCTATAAGGCTGATATGAGACCGATTCTGGAATTTGGTTGCCCCTTGTTCTCTGGTAGCGCGAACTACAAGCTGCAGCCATTAGCCTTACTGGAAAGACGTGCCCTACGGCTATGCCTCGGGCTCCCAAAATCAGCTTCCAACGCTGTCCTTTATCTGGAAGCGCGTATCCCCAACCTCTATTCCCGCTTCCAACTTCTAACAGTGCGTACTTTCCTCAAGTCTTTTGACCCGGCCCCAGGCGTTAGCATTCCAATTTTTGTATCCCAACCACACCTTTTTTTGACTAATCACTGGCCACGTTATTAGCTTCCGCAAGTTAGGTTCACGCAGAATCTGTTAGCTCCGCTTCAGGTTGATCTGATCTCCTTGCAACGAGTTGCTGACACGCAGGCTGATCCCGTCTTCTATTACGACTTTATTTTCCCGTCCCATGCGAAGCATATGCCCGCACATACCCTAAATGGTCTTCTTTCTGAACACCTACAGAATTTTCCACATCATACTGTTCTCTCCACTGATGCCTCCGGCAGCTGTGAGAAGGCGGCGATTGGCATATATTCGCAGGATCTAGATTGGAGCTACTCCGTTCGTATCCCTGATTATACTCCTATATTCTTCGCAGAGTTTTTGGCCATTGGTTTGGCTCTTCTCAAAATTCCCAGACATGTCGCACGGGTTCTTATTCTCACAGACTGCCTTTCAGTTATTGTCTCTCTCCAAAATTCGGAAAAATCTTTCTTGACTCGTTCACTTAGGTTTTTTGTTCCGAGCACAGTGCGCGAGATCCGTTTGGTCTGGGTACCTGGGCATTCAGGCGTCTATTTTAACGAGGTGGCTGATTTATTGGCAAGGTCAGCTCTCAGCGCACCTGTAATATATCCCGTCCCTCACATCATTCTGTTAGCAGCTTCACGTTTCCAGCGGTTCCAACTTATTTCAGCCACTTTGAGTGATCCGTTGCTGAATACCGTGGACTTTCAACACCTAAAGTACCCATGGAATATCCGGTGGTGTAAGTCAAGGCTTTGTGAAGTGTCCATGACGCTCCTGCGATGTAGAATCCCTCACTTAATCTTGTACTTATGCAGGTGCGGGTTCGCTGCGACAAACCTTTGTGTATCATGTGGGCAAGTTGAATCAATCGATCATTTTCTCCTCTCTTGCCGGCGGTTCGCGGTTCAGAGAAAGCAATATCTGGAGGTTCCTCTTTCGAGACTAGGACTGCCTCTGTCTCTTACAGTTCTTCTATCGTTCGGTGCGAGTGCCAAGGGATTCCCGTTAAGCAGTGTATGCGGCTACCTTCACGATTACATAAGTGCAACTAATCGATTATCTTGTTAGCTATACACAAAATTCTTTCGCATGTCCAAAAAAAGGCTAGATTGATTCTATTCCGGATGACTCATACCTCTTGAATTCATTTTATTTTTGCCAATTTTTTTTTTATCTTGATTCAGTCTTCTGACGTTTCCTTCCCCGCGCAAATGCTTCATTGGCATTCTACCCTATACCTTGGCCAATCCCCCCCACGTGGGTATGTGCCATATTACTTGAGGAGAAGAAGAAGAAGAAGAGAGCTCCAGATTAATTTAGACTACCTGGAGATCTAAGTCACCCCTGACATCGCACAGCACACGAGCGCCTTAGCGTTTTCCCTTCATAAAAATGCAGCAAATTGGTTTTTAGGTGAGGAAATGGCGCAGTAAATGTCGCACTTATCTCGGTGGACACCCGAACTGCGCCGTAAGGGAAGGTGGTGGGTGGCTACAACTTTACTGCCTCGAAATGGAAGGGATTAGTTGGGATCGGGGCGAGTCCAGGGTGGCCTCCAGTCGGAGGCGACAAGCTCGCATGATGAGCGCCAGTTGCGTTGTTTTCTTGAACTGGCCAAGAGCTTGTCCCATTCCAGGAGCTGGCAAGAGTGTCATCAAAGAGGGTTTGCTAGCGCAATCCCACAAAATATGGTCTTGGGTGGCGTGTGTGCCGTCACCGCAGTGCGGGCATGCGGGGTCATATTCACGGTTATTGATTAATCATAATCAGTAGGAGCTAGAAATTGCATTTGTTTGTAGGCGTCTGATTGTCGTGGATTGCGCCCTGTCCAGGTCCGGGATGAGGGTCGCATCTTAGCTCGCTATAAAAAATGAAAACTGTTTCTGGGGAAAGAAAATGGCGCAGTACCTGGCTCACGTATCGGCGGACACCTGAACCACGCCGTAAGGGAAAGGATAAAAGAGGGATTTAAACAAGAATTTGAGAAAGAAGTGCCTTAGTGGAGGGCTCGGAAATAATTTCAACCACCTGGGGATCTTCAACGTGCACTGACATCGCACAGCATACGGGCGCCTTAGCGTTTCATCGCCATCGAAACGCAGCCGCCGCTGTCGGGTTCGAACTCGAGTACTCCGGATCAGCAGCCGAGCGCTCTAACCACTGCTTGCGATCGAAGTTTGTATTCTCCACGTATACGGGTCGTGTGCCTCGGCGGGGGCGTCCGTTCCCGAGAGGTCTCCCGTGCCCCGGTCGGTTAAAACCTCGGGCCAGATGGTCGACCCCCTCGTTTCCGCAGTTACTCGCGTGAGCCGGAACCCATACGCGATTGATGTCGTTATTGAGAGTCCGGATGCGCAGAATTGGCATTGCGAGCGCGCTTACCGAGTTTTGGCGAAATTTTGAACGGCGCTCTTAGAGCCGCTTAGAATATTTTTGGTGCGGAGATCCACGATGCCCTCCCCTCCACTCCCCCTCCGTGCTATAGCTACTTCCTTTTCCTCGAATATTAAGCTAGCGTGAAAGGTTGTAGCATAAACGAGGGCTGACTTTGGAGTGGCCATACATGCCACCTTGTTCCGCCTTTTATGTGTTGAGCTGCATCCTGTACAGTGCTCATGGTTCGTTCTTGTGCTGTTTCTCAATGGCCGGTGCCCTTGCTTTCCTGTGGGCGTGCATGGTGTCTGCCTGGCAGCATGTTCTTGGCTACTGGTTTAACAGCTAGCCTGTTATCAATCTCGACTGATAAATTGGATGTTGTACATACCTTCTTTACGGGGTGGATGTGGAGTTTGTCGATAATTACGCGTCCCCCAACAGTGCGCTATATGCGGGTCACAAGTACCGTCTTATGGGCTTCGACTAGCTCAGCGACCGTGTAAAAAATTAATGTGGATTAGGTCAGCTAATCCAGGATATACAAAGAAAAAGCGAGATTGAGGTCTCCACTGACCCACGGAGCCGGTTGTTCGCCTTTCCTCTCGTAAAAATGAACGGACTTCGCAAATTTGTCAACGCAAATGAGCTCTATGAACACCGTCGGCTCGCTTGTTTTGTTTGGTTTTTTGAGGAAAGAAAATGGCACAGTAACAGTATCACATATCTCGGTTGACACCCGAACCGCGCCGTAAACGAAGGGGTAAAAGATGGAGGGAAAGAAGAAAGAGAAAACTGAAAGTTGGATTTTCGAGGAAAGGCGAGGCACTGCGCAGCGGCGCAACACCAGTGGCTCGGTGCTGCTAGTGGCGCATAAGCAGTAGTCGCTAGTGAGCGAGAGAAACGAAAGGTCAGGCGATGGAGTCGGCGGCGGCCACCTGCGCCTTGTACAATGTTCTAATGAAGCTATTAAGTGCCTCTTCATGCCTGCGTGAGTGATTTGAATAATTACTGCATGATCCTGGTCATGTCGGCTTCTGTCCTACCCCGGCGATATGGTGACAATGCGCCTCACCAGCCAACCTATCTGTTGCGCCGTGACGCGTAGCCGGCGGATCTCTTCCGTGTTGTGAATATGGAACTCAATGGGTTTAAAAAGGTAGGGTGCTGCCTTTGAGGCTTAGTGAGCAGTTCCGATTTAGCCAGTGAACACGAAAGAGGGTACCGTGTTGACACCCATCTTGCATGGGTATATCCTGGGAGGTGTTTACGCACTTCGAGCACCTTAACCACTTGGCCACCATACGCGCCGCTTCTGCTTTAGTGCCGCCATTTTGCTGCAACGTTGTAAATGACAAACCATACAGCGCACATCTGTCACTACTGCTGCATAGCTTAAAGGGGGACTGTGGTATCCACGTCATCTCATTAATGTCTCAACTTCGCACTTGACCTTTGACTTTAAGCATTGACATTGACCTTATATCATAGCTTCGTTTTGGTTAGACCTCTGGCTGATTTGAAGGTCAAAACTGCAAGCACCGCTAAATCGTTACCAGGTAAACTTACAGAGACTACTACAATGTTGTCAACGTCAATGAACGCCTGCGCCCCATTTTGCCGCGTTATATGGTACGTGCGCATCGCACGTACCTCACTACCGCCACTTAGTCCAAAGCACGATTGAGTTGTCCACTGGACCAGGGAGCAAGTAATCACAGTCTCGTGAAATTCATTTTCTCAGATAACCAAGAGTTGTAAAAGTTTTATTTATCAAATGAAGTCTTTTCTTTGCCAAATCTGCAATGGAGGTGTGGTTTATGCGTGTAGTCGTGGCAGCTGTGATGCATTTAGTGGTGATCGTGCAGACTGTATGTAGGTCGTGGCGGGCGTCTATCGCTTGGAGATGTTTCTTGGCTGATAATGTATGCGGGGTTGTGCATGTGGCACAGGCGTCAGGGCCGCCAATGCGGCGAACGGCCACGAACATGAGCAGCAAGAGTGGTGCCGCAATGATGGATGTTATATGTGGATATGGTGGATATGTGCAAATGGTGGATATGGATAAAGTGCCGCCTTAATCATGTTGGCTGCTGGGCAAGTTCACTATCGTGTTTTACGGTTGGTTGTTTCTGTGTCGCGGTGCGTAGTTCCTTCGTATTTTTCTCGGCATCGCGACAGGACTGGTAAAATTTATGTGGATGTGGATTGCACGGGCTCCTATGGCACATTTTTGAGTTTATGTACCTTTGTGTTCTTGTTTGAATTTTACAGCTCGTTCGTTGTACGTTCGCGATAACTGTGGTGGCGGTGTCCGTGTGCATGCGTGTATTTGTGGATGCACGCGTGTATAATGGGTAGAACTTCTGTGAGTTCCTTGCCCATGCAGGTGCATCGTTGGTGATTGTGTTGAAAACGCGCAATTCACCAACACATGAACATCACGAATGCCGTCATCAACACATTGACGATGCTGCTTGACGGGTCAAAGCAAGTCGGGACGAGTGCCTTAAACTTCTTGTCTAAACGATTAGTGGAGACAGCTTTTCTCGGTTGTTTCTGGCGTAGTGCTTGTTGTGGTCGTCTTCAGAGTACCTTCGTGTGCTGTCACAGAATATAGGGCTCGTATGTGTGACAATGTCGGTGGCATTCTCTGTGTAGCTGTGATGGGGTGGGTCTAAGCGACTGGAGTTGCTTACTGGCTATGGTTTTCGAATGTGCCTGGTATGTACAGGCTGCCAGCACTGCGACGATGCTGGTAGCTCGGATGACTTGGACACGCCAGTACGCTGCAGCGACAGCGGGAATGATACGCTTGTGGCTGACGACTATTATCAGAAGGTGGGGTTCTCATTGTAGTCGTCGTGAAAGCTCTTCTGTGCAGCTGTGTTTCGGAGGGGATAGGTTGCTGTATAGATGGTGTTGTGCCCATTAATGCGTGCGGAGTAGTCCTGTAGTGTGTGACCAGTGCGGCACATGGCAGCCCCGCAAGAGGGACAGAAGTGATGTCGCTAGAGCGATTGCGCTTAAAAAGCGCACTTCGCCGATGCGTGAATAATATGTGAACTCTTGGCCGTCAGCACGATGGCGACGCTTATGTCCTCGGTAAAAGTCCCGGTACGTTCGCGATAATTGTGATGGTGGTGTCGGTACGCATGCGTGTAGTCGTGGAATGTAGGGGTGTAGCTTCTGTGTGTGCCTAGCCCATGGCTGCAGATTGTTCATCTCTGGCGATATGTTGAAAAGGCACATTTCGCCGATGCATGAGGAACATCACGAGTGCCGTCATCAACACAAGTGCCCTCACGGTAGCGACAGCTGGAATGGTTGAGTTATGGCAGGTGATTACGGTGGCTGTGTTTGCACGGATTCCTTGAAATGGTGCAATTTGTATTGTGGCCCTCATTGTGTACCTTCGTGTGCTTGTTAGAAAGTTTGCGTTGTGCGCATATGTGCGCGCAAAGGTTTTTCATGTGTGTAGTTGCCGCGGCAGCTCTAAACCATGTAGCGCTGATTGTACTCGTTGCAGGTCAGGGTGGCTGTACAGTGGCTGCAGTTTTCTGGATGCGGTCGTGTAAAGACGTACAGGGTGGGCCGTTGCGCGGTAACAGCCACCAGGAAGAAGAACAGGACTGATGACGCCCGGGCAGAAATGCTTCACTTTCAAGCAGCAAATCCGAAATGGTGCCTGGAGCCAGATGAGTCAACCTGCAGAAAATGGAAACCTGGGATTCAGGGAAAGACAGATACTGACGCTATATCGTTATAATTCGCCGTGTGCGCGAGTTTGACCAAAAGCGTGAAACGTCATCGAGCCCCCGCCGCCGAAACCGAGCGCTCGCTTCGGCCTAGCCACGTGACAACCATGACGTCACTCAACAGCAGCTACGCCGAGGCCATGCGCTTGCTCTCTTCATATAGCCTCTGCTTCCTCTCAGCTGGTGACAACGTAATGCAGCAGCTCTCAGCAATTCAACGGCAGGAGTCGCTATGGATGATCCAAGTGAGACGCAACCAAGTCTAGCCAAGCTTTGCCAGGATATCTTTGAAGCTTTGGTTTTTGTTACTCAGGTTTAGCCAGAATAAATAGTTTGCCTAATTTCTTTTAGTACAAGTCACACATGCGTGTTCTCCAAAGCAAACAAGAAATCCGCGCAGGCATGCTTTGCTAAAAGGCGGGCAGGAATATATTTATTGCAGACAAAGTTTGGTTTTTGTTCATTTTGAGAATATTTTCTACCTCTTCCACACTCTTGCCACTACGAAATGAAGATTACAACACAAGTTAATTATGTACAAAAATGAGACAACTTTGCTGCCATCGGGATGCAGCCTCTCGATTAGGCATCCAATATCGGCATGAAATGAAGAGCCAGCTGAGATGCCCGACATCTCAGATCATGAATGGCAGTTTATCTTGATAGGTAGCTACGGAAAGGAAAATGGTAGATGTAACGTTAAGACACCGGAAACGGAAGAGCGGGTGAGAGAACAAACGTGGGTTAAGGACATCCTAGTCGAAATCAAGAGGACGAAATGGGCTTGGGCAAGGCATATGATGCGAAGGCAAGATAACCGCTGGTCATTGAGGGCGACTGAGTGGATTCCAAGAGAAGGCAAGCGCAGCAGGGGGCGGCAGAAAGTTAGGTGGGCGAATGAGATTCTGATGTTTGCAGGTGTAGGACGTCCGCAGTCGACACAGGGCAGGGTTAATTGGAGAGACATGGATCGAGGCCTTGCCCTGCAGTGGCCGTAGGCAGGCTGATCCCTACACCGGTACTGTTTGAACAGAGTTTATAACCCATTTCATTTCACTCTCGCTACTTAAAGCGTGATGACAGGTACACCTGGCGCCATAATCAGTGCCTGAAGCCGAAGCATTGGTATACGATATTTTGGTCCTTATGTAATTTGTTTGGCATGCCATTCAAATTCAGTTTATTTGAGCATTCTTTGTGGGCACTGAAACAACGGCCATATTTCTATATCAAGTGAAGTGTCGCATTGCTTAGCTGGTCGTCATAAGCAGGCTACATTCCAAGGTGTGTAACTTCTAATACTAATCGGAGATTCGCGTCACTAGCAGGCTATTGAGATGTTGAGAAATTATTTTAGTGAAGGAAATGTAGCATCAACCCTCGAATTTCCAAGCAGCTGGTGCTGCGCCATCACTTTCTTTCCAGAGAAGAGAGCGCGAGTTGTCTAGCACTGGTCTAGCACAGCTACAATTGAGAGCACTGCTGCACTTGAACACATCTGAATCGAAAAATTTCACTGCATATATTCACACAAATACACCACTGTATGAAATCCACCGCCTCTGCTGGATTTCTTTGTCGTGAAAAGCCAACAGTTCTGGTCGGAAAAACACTCTGTGTGTAAATATTTGTCCCCTGCTTGAATGCAGCAGCTCACCAAATTAAATTTGCGAAATAGACGTTGCAGGAAGGGAGATTTGCTTACCATTGCTTTTGGTCCTAAAACTATCACTTTTCAAGTGTTTAGAAATCCACAAAAAGTTTGGAATTGGTGTAATGCAATCAGAAAATGCCGCTTCCTGTTCACTGACCTTTGCTGTGGCCCCAGCAATAAGTGTTTGCCACATAGAGGCACTGACACTACTTTAATTACCATATATTGCAGTGTTCCCACAGAGCTGCTGAACCTGCTTCTTCGAAAAGTACCAAAATTTTGTTACCTGCATGCTACGTATGGATTTAGCTAGCACGGTCATAAGAGCGAGGCTGTCAATGAACTCACCGTGCTGCACGTGAATTTCATCCGGGCTGGAATCGCAGAATGTGGCGAAGCCTCGTCACTGCCGCAGTGGTGAATGTCCGGAGTGCAAAGTTGTCGCTGGAGAGTGCTGGTAGAGCTCTGTGATGCTGGCGTGCCACTGGTCGCCAGTATCCCCACAGCATGTCATCGATAGTCGTGTTGGCGGTGTTGCTCGTCGTAGTAACTGCAGCTGGTGCCATCGGTGTCCGCCCAAGTATCTTGTGGATTTTGCATTGATTTGTGTGGTGTCTCAGTTCCTGTAAAACGTGGGCTGTTGGTGTTGCTGGGTGTCATGTTTTAAAAACTTTACAGCTTTCCCGAGCACCGTCTGTGGTTAGTGCTGCAGGATTCTTGTGTTGGCACAATTTTAAGGTGGTGTTTGTACGTATTAATACTATATTTGAATGCAGCGTAGCAACGCGTAGAACCTTGCGGTCTATTGTGTTGATCAATCTGTTCGTGTTCATTGCTGTTCATAATTTTGTGGTCGTGGACGTATACCATTTAACGGTTCTTCTTATGTTGGTGAGCATGGTTGCATTGACAGTGTCAGCGTTGTCATGTTCACTACTTGATTTGTGTCTAATTCTTATTGTGTTCTCGGACCTCGCCCGCGTTTTTGTTCTGGCTGTGCTGGCTGTGTTGCGTTCGTTAAGTTTGTCGCTGGGGGGGTAGGTGTGGATGTGTAGTGTTGGCAAGATAGGGGAGGCCGCCGGCATGAAAAACAGAGGCAGTGCAAGGTGCTCCTGGCACCTGGCCGATTGCTGGCACCATGACGAACAAGAGAAGCGTCGCTGTGGGCAATAAAGGTGGCTGTCGGTGGCAGAAAGACTGGCTCAATCCTGCAGACGCCGTACTGGGGCATTGAGCGAGAAGCTCTGCTCCAGGTAAGGGGTTCAGTCGCCTTGTGAGCCAGGTGCGCTCAGGGTCTTGACTGGCTGCAGAAATAAGAGATACAGACTTCTTAAATGTTGATTCACCAACAGTGTCAGTTACATAGGTACCAATCCACACTGCGATAATGCACAACTTACGGCGTGGACCTTTGAGGAAAGTATCGAACAGAGAAACGAACAGGGAAACGCGCAGCTCTCAATATTTCTCTGCGTAAAGCTGGTCAGCCTTTATCCACTGGTTTTATTTGAACCTCCATGTCACTAGAATGCACATGGCGACCGCGTGCCACCTATCGACACCGCCCCAATACGAAATGTATGGCAACCATGCAGCATACGCAGGCGACGCGCCAGTCCAGAGCCAAGAACCTGACGACCGCTACACGGCGCATGAGCGCGCTTGTGATAAGGGCAAGAAAGCGTCAGCCATCACATGGCCACCACGACCACGGACCTCGGAGCTGCGGCGGGGCGGGCACGTTCTACCAGCGCCAAAACTAAAAAGCGAAAGACAAATCCGAGCGCCGCTCCGGACTCCTCCACTACGATGTTATCGACTTCTTAATCCCCCATCTCCCGGCATGTTCAGATGTCCGTTTAGAGTTATGCACATCTACTGCGCGTTTCATATTTCCTTCCGCATGTGCGCAGTAGTTAAGTGCAAGCCTGGGACGAAAACGAACATTTTAAAAGAATAAATGAAGAAAAATACGCGACTCTGTTTAGTATAAGTTGAGGTGAAACAGCCAATACGAGTAAGCTCTCATATCAGGGCCTGCATCACACACGTGCTAAATATAATGCAGGCTCCGTGAGTGCATTCGACTCGAACTCTTGGGCTGGTAAAAATCTCGCAATGCAACAAATTGAGCATAGGTTCCATGGCGCTATTTATAAGTGTGACTTCTAAGCCTTCTAGACTTATTCAGCATAGACTCCACCGTACGAGTAGCACAACGTTCTTATGATATGCTGAGGAAAAATCACAATACACTGCGTGGTTCGTCCCTGCATACTGTACAGTTTTGAGCAGTAAGGCCGCTGAGTTACAAGAAAAAAAGTACCGACAACAGACAAGTGCCGAAAAGGGGAAATGGCTCTCCTTCTTTGCTCAACACTCAATGGGTCGCTGATACCACCTTTAACTTTTAACAATTATTGTTGCTTACCAGGGATTGGCTAACGTCAGCAGCTGTTAGCGACATTCGATAGACGGAGCACCGGCCAATGACACCCGACAAAAAGTATCTGTGAGAGCATAGGCTTCCAAAGCGAGTGTTATTACTTGCTATGCCCCTATAAAAAGCATCGATGAAATAGTAGTGCTCGTACACGCTATTCTCCCTATCTCTTATGAACAGGAGCGAATACGAAAATATTCATTCCCAGAACGTGATAAATTATCTCTGCGTTGCATGAGTGCGTTTTTACGTTGCCAGAATACAAGCGTGTGAAGGGATGATCGCCATACAGCTTGCCATTATCTCGATGTCTTTAGCTGCTATCTCTCAGCTTTGCGAAAACGAAGAACATATGCTGTGCTCACCAGTACTACTCCCAAGGTGATCAGAGGTCGGCTTGGATGAGGTCCATGGTGAGGGGAGAGTATCGAGGAGTCGAGGCGCAGATGCAGCTTCGGTTACCACATGCTTCGCGCTACCTGCAGGTTGGCAGCCAACGAGTTCCGGGTTCCGTTGCCGCTGCTCGTCTAAAGTCAACTAAGTTGCCGTTTGTTATTATCCTCTTCACTGGTGTAAATGTCTTGTCAAAGCTCTGCTCTCATCTCGTGATCGTGTCGCAAGTTTTCGCTATATTGAAGAAGGCTGTTCTGTGTCTTTTTGCTGATTCCGTTGTGATGTCCTCATTTGTGCTTGCTTCGGTTAGGGTCATGTCGTGTTCTGTGTCGGAGCGTCGTTAGAACAGTGGCCACCATTCTCAAGAGGAACTTGGTTGATGCGAATGACCGCGACACCGGGGCAGGCGCTGACTTCCGTCGCTGCCTGGATGGGACACTGCACATCCATCACGCACGTGCAGATTTTGCCTGGATAAACGGAAAAGCGGCTCACGGTAGTTGTTCAGCAGGCCGCCTGGACCGATAGCCTGCAGAGAAGCCTTTCTTGCGATCATCTTTTTAAATGCGAAAGCATTGTACAGTACGCCCAATGAGCAAAAAGCCTGGCATCCGCCGTCCATGCCACGAAATTTGGAGGATGTCAGAACATTTTGTGACGCGGCACCAAATTTCATTACGTCATTGTGGTCAACGCATCTGCGCACGTCCAGGAAGCATTGCTTGGAAATGTGGATCAAAATTTGGATAACTGTGCATAACATGTGGGTCACTTTCTGGAATCAGTAAGCATAGTTTCGACGCCGGAGCTTATGTACAAATCAGGGGACAAAGTAAGCCAAATCTTGGTATCGCTGTCAGCAACTCTCCCCACATGATGAAGAATTATGGGATTGTTTTGCTATTAGCTGAAAGCTTGACAGCGAGTTTCATCTTAATGGATGACTAATGAAGAACTCTAGGCGTTGATAAGTAATGCAGAGCATTGGTACTCGTCACTTGTCAGTAATTCTGGAAGACTTCTTGAGTGTGGCATCGCCATCACACATGCTTTCTGTAGCACATTCCTATGAACATAAGGTTCTAGCTCGCGACAGACAAATAAGCTAGAGGGCATAGGAGCTCACCACATTGCATTCCGTCTAGTATCGCAGGCCGTGGTGATGCTCGTAAGGGCCACAGTGAGACAGTCCGGAGTGCACCCGCCCACGTCAGTTCCATGGGTGCGATCAGGGTGCTTTCCATCTTATGTCATTCTTGCTGTTGTGCCTCCAAAGTTAGTCCTCGTCCTTGCAGCTGGGATAGTAGTGCTAGGTAAAATCATCTGGGTTCATGGTGCTTCTAGGCGGCTGGGATGTACTGGCGCCGCAGCACCACATCCACAGGAGGCCTAAGAGCTCTCCCATATCCCTCCCTGTCCCATCACAGCTGCGGCCATCTTATCCCCACAGTATTTCTAGCCTCATCAGTACGCCTCTACTCTTTCATGCATGTCGCAAACACAGATGTCCTTGCTGCATAAAGCTTGGGTCCACAATACTAATGAATGTTTCAATTGGTTTGGTTTATGAGAGTTTAATGTTCCGAAGCGACGCTCAAGACGCTATGATGGGCGCCGTAGTGAACGGTTTCGGAAATTTCGACCACCTAGGGTTCTTTAACGTGCACTGACATCGAACAGTACGCAGGCCTCTAGAATTTCGCCTCCACCGAAATTTGGCCGCTGAGGCCGGGATCGAAGCCGCGTCTTTCGGGACAGTAGCCGAGCGCCATAACCACTGAGCCACCGCGGCGAGCCTTCTTTATTTCTCTTTTTTGTTTTCTTGTCCTTGGTTCGTTGTGGTATCGCTGTGCATCCTGCGGTGGTTCTGGAGACGGGCGTCTTGACTGTCAGTTGTTAATACCGCTGTGTTTCACTGTAGTGGTGGTATTGACGTCCACATGTTTTTGTTGCTGTGTTCGTCAATATGAATGGCTCTTCGCGATGATTGCTGTGGGATAGTCTTGGTGCTTGGTTCGCGATATCGAGGGAACTAGCAGAATCACTCTTCACACCTTGTGCTTGTGCTTATGTTCTATTTGTCGTTATTTGTTATGCAAAGGGCCTTTTGTCTGTTGTTGGATGTGGTGTAATTTTAATTATGCAGGCGTCTAGGTGGCGCTTTGGTGGTGCATGTGGGGAGTGTGAGGAGCCAGGACAGCAGGCGGCGCAAGCGCGAGAACCGGCGCCGCCGCAAGACCTGCGTGATTGGCTGCATCGACAGCATGAACTGCGGAACTCTCTGCACAAAGCTGAAAGGTTGTATTTCAACAGACGATGGGGCGATCGAAGTACGCGGAGGCGTTTGTCATGCATTGCACGGGTTTCCGTCGGTCCCAGCGCACTAATGTCATGGCCTTCAAAATAGCAGCATAGCACATATTTGAGGCCTTGCATACTAACCAAGCCGTTTTTAGTGATCCGCTTCTGGCCTGCGTTTTTGCCTATGTAGTACAAAAGTGCAGTTTATGGTATTTGGCTTTGATCGTAGATGTTCATGGTCTGCGTTCGGGTGGTCATTTCCGTCCAAGACACTTCTACGCTAACCTTAGCCTTCTTTGTTTCCAGTTGTTCGAAGGTTGTGGTTCTCTTGCGCGGCTTCGTGTTCTTAGTGCTGGCCGTCCACGTACTGCTGCTCTCGTTCACGAGGATCTCATTGTAGGACATTACACTCGATCGTGATTGTGACGAGTGGGTCAAGGTGGCTTCCATTTTTGTGTAATGTTGGTGCTTGGTTTCGTTAGAGAGCTTCCGCATAATGAGCATATAGCTTTCGGGGTCTTAGACCCCCTTTTCCTGGTGAAGAGCATTGATGTCGTAATTTTCGACGACGTTAATATGATTGCTCTTCCGCGTAGGATAGGGACAGCTGAAATAATGGCGTGGTTGTGCGTGTAGTCGTCATGGCGGCACCGATAAATGTGGCTGGGATTATATGGCTTGTATATCTAGGTGGTGGGTGTAATAGCTGGCATTAATTTGTCTTTGAATGGTGGCGTTACTCTTGTAGTGAATCGCACGTAGATCTTTTGTGGTGTACAGTGCCTGTATTGTTGACCACTTGCTGTTGTGACGTTAGTGTAGTTTAGGTGCCTATGTTCTCCAGTGCGGCGCAAGGCAGCACGCAACAACACATGACACACAAGTGACACACATGACACACAAGGCGTTTTTTCCCGCCCATGAGGAACAACAGAAGTGCCGGCGAATGCGCCCAGAGAATTCCACGGCTGCCGTGTCACGAGGCGCAAACTGACCTTGCTATGACCATACTCCTTTTCGTTGATCGTTATATGTAACCCATTCTGTAAGCGTAGAGGGTCCCCATACCGCTGAGAGAAACAGGAACGGTGTGCCTAAGCAAATGTGCTGCAAAGGCGAAAATCACCGATGCATGGAGTACAGCTGGAATGGCCACGTTCTTGATGCAGCAGTGGTGCTTCGTATAGCTGTTTTGGGAGTTTTCCACTATGGTTGGTATGCATGCAACATATTCATCATATTCGTCATGATAGAGGAAATCACTGATGCTGTGACTTAGGAGGGTCGACGCCAGTGCATGTCGGATGTGTTACGTTGTGCATGTGGTGTGGGCGTACAGGATACTGCATGAAGAACAGCGCGAATACTGGGGTCCTTAATGCAGGAGTTATGTTGGTAAGGCTGCTTGTCTGTGGAAATTGCTGGTATCCATGCGGTGTAGTTATGAGTATAGGGATTGCAGTTAAAATTATGGCTCCTGCTGTGATTGTACAGGAAGGGTGCATTAGCACCTAGCCCATGGTGTTGTCTGCTGGGTGTTGTGTTTACATTCTGCACGTTTCTGTGTGGGGGGAGAGGAGGGTGAGAGGGTCCCCAAAATGTCAGCTTGTAACCGTCAAGAACAGGAATGGTGGCGCCACAGTGAATGTATTGAAAAGGCGGAGATCACTTATTCTTGAAGAACATCAGAGCAGCCCTGTTCTGTATGCAGCGGTGGTGTTGAAGCTCTATGGTGTTTTCGACTTGGGCCATGCATGTGCTTTAGGTGCAAGTGGTCTTGTAAAGTAGTTTCGCGTGTAAATCGTGGTGGCTGCAATGAGCGGCTGTGACTGTGCAGGTTGTATGTTTTGGTGTTTACTGTAAGATATTTTCTGCGGGGGGTGTTTCGTTTGTGAGTGTGGTGTACATGTCTAGAGTCGCTTACACTGCGCAAAACAACTGCCAGGAGTAGCACCCAAGCGTATTTGTCCAAGAGGCTTAAGTTCACAGATTCATGAAGAACAGTAGGAGTGCCACCACGATAATCACCAAGGCCACGGCTCCGCGCCATGAATTCGGAGCTTGAATTGCGCCAGGCAAGCTCCAGAAATGCCTGTGAGTCGGTGACAATGAGCCAGGTCCAAGTACCTGCAAGAAATTGAAGATTCGGGTTCAGTTTCAGGAAATTCTCTCTTCATACAGCTTTGATCTTTTTTCTCCTGTGAATAAACACCGCAATTCGTTTTTAGAAGATTTGGAAGGGTATCGGTCGGAAGAGCGACTGGACAAAATAGGTGGCGGCTGTCAGAGTGGTGCTTAGATAAGGACAGCACATTCCTCGGCAACTTTCGCTTAAGGGTAAGTGGGCAGAGCAGCACAGATTTTTCTATCAGCTGCTACAGGAACGTGACCTCACCGTCTCGCTCCCACGTGGAGCAGAGGTAATTACATGCAGTGTAACGGGGTCATGCCTAGGATCATGGTTCGAACAAAACCAAGTGTGCGTGCTTATAGCAGCAAAATCAATATGAGCCATGGCTTGTTTCCTTATAACGGGTTTCCGCTATTGAATTCTTCTAATTGAGGTGCGATCTTTGCTCCGTCTGAACCGCATGCTCTGGCAACGTGTGCATTTTCTAAAATTTGAGCCTTTTAGAAATTGGAGTATCCTCAAAGAACTGAACTGACATTTTTTTTAAAGCGCTCTGACCTTAAAGCGATTTTTTCGGGTAGGTAAACGATAAAACCTTAGTCAAATAAAAGCAAATAACCACAGCTAAAAATATGCTTTTCTGATCAGATGCTATTCTGGTCAGTACTGAATCCTGAACAGGAAGTTAGTAACTGTCCCTATTTGTGCTGCCTCACCCCGCATCGATCATCCATAGAGTTTTAATCTGAAACTAAACATTTTTTATGCATTCTTTCTCAGCACCATAATGGCATGTGGCAGACACTGATAATGCCTTCAAGACCGGATGCCACTAAATATCCGTAAATTTCCAATGCATTCCCTTTAATGTTATTTCTTTATTTGCAGCCGCAGGCCTCTTTTCCATTTACTTTTCCGATTTATGTTTGTGTGCGCTGTGATTTGACGCACCAAGCTCAAAATTTATCCACTGCTTGCTCATAAGCATAATATTTGCAGTGGCTTCGATCTCTAAGGCTAATCAAATACTAAATGAAAGAAACAGAGAATGCCCTTGAAGGTTACATTTTTGCTGAAGGCATTAAAGTAGCAATATATCTGAAGGCTTGAGGAAAAACATTTCTATACGGTGCAGTGCATGGGGCCAGGGCATATGAAAGACAACGCTGCCAAACGCGTGCATTTCCAGTGTTTTTCATAGCCCCTACTCTGCGCTAATTTCTTAAGGCACAGGCTACAATTTGGACATTTTCAGAGCGATTACGGTCTTAAGGACTGGCGATCACCAGCGGCCGGCCGTGGCACATATTTTGTAGCAAATGCTACACTAGGCTAGTGGAAGCGAGTTATGCGGTGTCTGAGTCCACAGCTGCGCGCTCAACGTAGGCAACCAGCACCTTTCCTCAAAATGTAATTTTCAATTTCCCTTTCCTTTTTTCTTTACCTCCCTCCTTTATCCCTTACCTTATGGCACATTTCCTGTGTCCACCAAGATATGACAATTACGGCTCCATTTCCTTTCCTCAGAAACGAAAAAAAATTCAGGGGGCAAATTGGCGATCTAAAGTCCGCGAGGCGAAAGTCGGGGGTGGGTGGGCTAACCTGGGGGTGACCAGGGCCGAATTTAGGGTTGGTGTTTCGTCGTAGTCGAATTAGGCTGGACATCGATTTTCGTGCAGATCAGCCAAGGTCAAATGTCGGGGTAGACCCCTGCCCAAATTTGGCGGTCATCATGGAACATCGATTTTGGTGCAAATCAGCAGAGGTCAAATTTAGGGGGTGACCCGGCCCAAATTTTGGGGTCACCATTGTGTTCGTCGTAGTCTAATTAGGCTGGACATCGATTTTGGTGCAAATCGAACAAGGTCAAAATTTGGGGTTGATCCAGGCCAAATTTGGGGGTCACCATGGTGTTCGCTATAGCCTACTTAGGCTCGAGACCGACATTTGTGCTAATTAGCCAAGGTCGAATCTTGGGGGTGACCCAGGCCAAATTTGGAGGTCACCATGGCGTTTGCCGTAGTTCAATTAGGCTGGACATCGATATTGGTGCAAATCGAGCAAGGCCAAAGTGTGGGTATGACGTCACTTCCGTTCTCGTGACTTCCGGTTGGCGATGTAATGGACGGACACGTTCTCGACCGGGAGTATGAGGCGCCGGCGTTCATTGGGTCCATTGGCTTTGACAACGTTGTAGATGCAGCTCATTTTCCCGAAAGGAAAGGCGCACAACTTTGCACCCTGGGTCAGTACACACCTCAAGCACGCTTTCATGTAGGTGGCGTTGGTGTTCAACGACCAAAACCTGCTTTGATTGCGTTCCGCACACCAGACAGGCAGCGCGCGCACCCTTCCATCCTGGAAGGTGGCAGTTAAAGGCTAATCACGAGAGGTTGGTCACCTAATGAACGCTGCGGCCTACTGCGGCAGCGTTCACACACAACACTTTCTGACACAACGCTGTCAGCGATAATGCTGCAACCCACATCTCTCTTCTCTCACCGCCCCCACATATGTACCTCAAAGCGCGATTGAGCCATCCACTGACACAGAGTCAGCTATGCGCCCTTTCTTTCCTCAAAATCATGCAAGACTAGAACGTTGTCAACGCCAACGCCAGTGAGCACAACGAACGCCGACAGCTTTCACTCTGTACATCCTGGATTAGTTGAGATAATCCATATCCATTTTTTGGTGCTCCTTCAGAAAAAACGCAATTACTGGTGCTCAAAATGAATTTAACGACGTTTTTAACGTTAGACTGCTGTAGCTATAGCCACCACTACAGACGTGCCTGCACTGTAAATGCGGAATCATATGATTTGAGTCACTTCAAAATATTTCCATCGGTACGTAGGCCTTAGTTCGTGACAGCTGCGCCTACATTGCGATCTATGTGGCAACTGCGGTTATAAAGATTTTTTTTTCTTAGTGGTCTCGCTGCTCCTGAACTCACAGGATTTGTTCCTTCTGCTTTCTACGTTTAAGAAAATAAGCAAAAACTCACGGTTGCTGAACTCCCGATGATATCCGTAAGGAGCTGCCTCTAATGGCGCCGGTGTCAAAGCCGCAGCCATGAAGACTGCTCACAGTGACGGCTATCTCGTACCCTGCACATCGTTTGCCGGGACTCAACGCTCGTGCCCGTCCTTGCTTCCCGCATGTAGTCTTCGATGGCGCAGTACTCTTACTACCAGCAGCTATGGAGCTCCCGACTGGCCTTGTTCACGTAACTGCACTTGCATCACAGCAGTTGTCTTCACCGAGCTGACTCGATTTTTGATGTTGTGCAGATGTTATGCAGTATTGTACTTCATTTACCACCAGTCGATGAGCGTGTCTGTTGTGGGGGTGGCGTCATGTCTGTGTTGCTTGTCTTTACTTTTGTCCATGATGATGCTAACTGCAGCTGTCGTCTGTGAAGTTGTGGTTGTCGCTGCGATGGTCGTCGCGTCCGTGTGTGCCTCTCTGTATCTGCAGTTCCTGCTTTCTGGAAAAGCCTGTCTCACGGCGGCCGCCTTCTAGCAGAGCAGGCGTACAGAAAAAGTGCGAATGACCTTGAGGCGGGAATGTCGGTCACTTCCGCCGGCATGAGAAACAGAAGCAGTGCCCAATAGCTCGCAGAGGAGAGCCCACGTGGAGAGAACACACAGAAGAGACCACAGTTTGTGTAACTGGTCCATATGTCATATGTGATAGCCAGGGAACCTCGACCGGCTTGTTGCACACACAAATCCAAGCACAGGTCCGGGAGCTCAGGAGGCGAAAGCACTTTGGTCTGATAACCCGCAGGGAATTGACGTTCAACGATTACATTTAGGAAATTGCAAAAAAATGATTTATCTGCATGTTGGCAGCAATAATTCCGCATTGCGCACTGCTGGCGGCCATCTGGGTTTTCCAAAAGTTGATTACGAATGATGCCCTTTAACACATGTACTTGCTGCCGATCAGCCGACCTGAACTCTTGTCCTTAGGTCGCGTAGATTTTACCACGAGTTAACGGCTTAACGTACGCCGCTAAGACTGAAGCAGTGTTTCTGGTACTGCTTCGACCTGACATCAAACAAAGAAATACGGGTTTGATTATTCATCGGGGAGCACTGCCGTGGAAAGGTGGCTGCGCGGCAAAAAAAAGCTCAAATTCCTGACGCCCTTACACATTTAAACCGACCGTAAAAAAATTGCTACAATTACGTCATTACTGTGACGCATTTGTAGCGGAGCTCTCCGAACAATCACAGGCGCCACTTCCAATGTCACGAAACGCGTCTGAATACCGGGATTAGCCCGCCGGCCTAGTCAGCAGTCATAGCTGAGAGGTGCATGTGGCTGAGTTTGTACTCACCGTTCTCTCTATTCCGGTTGGATCTTAAGATGCGGACCCTTGATGCCACCGGGAGAGTTGCATTCCGCAGTGCGCACAACCTTTTCTTCGTGTCAATGGTTCTGCCCTCCAGTAGCGTAATCGTAGAACTGGTCTTCGTGGTGCCTGTGTCTGTAGCTTCGATCGTTAATAAACGTGTGCAGCTTGCATAGCCTTTGGTCGTTTTGTGAGCTAGGCGTTTTAGGACCTCAGTATAAAGGTTGTTCCCTGCGGTGACTTAAAATGGGTAGCAGTGGCATTCGTGATGCTTCTCTTCCTGTAGCCTTCATGTTTTGAATGTATTCCTGCCGTTTGTGTAGTTTTCTTTATAACGTTACTCGTGTCTGTGCTGAGGTGCCATTGCTTCGCATTCCATCGTGGTCCAATTTTTAGCTCTCGTCATACCAATAAAGCTTTAGTTTGAAGCTGTTGTCTGTTTGCTTTGGAGCTGCTCTGTGTTCATTAATATGTGAAGTGTCATGGCTTTGGTATCTCACGTCTAACATACTTCAATCTGAAGTTGGGGTGCGTGTAAGGTGTAAGGGGTGGGGGGCGGGGAGTATGTTGGATGCCACGAACATGAGGAATAGCATCAGCGCCGCACCACGGCATTAATAGCAACTAGCAAGAAGAATAATATGATCCCCGCTGTGGGAGCCTAGGGAGGGTCTTTTGGATTTTGGTGCAATGTATCCGCCGAACTAACGCTGGACCCATTGGCTCTCTGAGCAGACACCTTTAGCTGTTCATTAAAAGGTTGATGTACACAACCTGCTGCATGCTCACTGTTCTCGGGTTGGCTCTCATGCCGCATGACATTGCTACACTTCAGCCTTGAGCCTATGGGATAAAGATGCTCGTGGTGATGAGGTTGTCGATTCGATGGGTTGATCATCCTAGTGGTCGCCATGCACAGTATAGTTTTAAAGATTTTTTATGAGTCCTGGCATGTCGATCGTTGAGGCTCCCGCTCTAGTTCTAGCTGAGAAGTCATATTGTGCTAGCTTTGGTTTTATTGTGCAAAAGAGACTAAGGCCAAAGAGCGCCAAAACGATGTTTCATTAGGTCTGGTTGCTCTTGGCGTATTACATGAAATAGAATGAAATTATCACATATACTACGTATTATTATATAAAAATCCCAGAACACAGAAAATATAGAACTAAAGCATTCCTACATGGCTAACTATATGCAAGTTTAAAACAAACACCAGGTAAACAAGCAAATTGCAAGGCATTGCCAAGAGCAAGCGGACGGGGAGTTTCCTCCCACCGTGCATGGCTACGGAGCCCTCTTGTCTGTGGCAAGGTAGCCTTTCAGCAAGAAACCGCGAAAAAAACGCTATATTCTCTTTAAGGTCCCACTGATACTGATCCACTACTTATCCTGGCAAGATTATGTACTATGCGATAACAAACGAAAAAGGTTAGGATGATCTGTAAAATCTTGCGAAGTGAGTCTTACGATGCGTTTCTCTTGGTAAGAATATGAGTAACTGAGCTCGGGCCACTCAACTACTTTAACTCCAGCGGTTGAGCTCTGAAACGTTAAGTACACTGTGTAGTATGTGTCACATTCGCAGTGTGGAATGTGTAACTTTGCAGGATTGTTTCTTTTGGTGGAAATACTTCCCTACATTTAAAATAGGTTTGTGAACTTTTGTGTCGGAGCAATAGGGTTCCGTGGGTAGTACTGTGTGATAACAAACGAAAAAGGTTAGGATGATCTGTAAAATCGTGCGAAGTGAGTCTTACGATGCGTTTCTCTTGGTAAGGATATGAGTAACTGAGTGCGGGCCACTCACTACTTTAACTCCAGCGGTTGAGCTCTGAAACGTTAAGTACACTGTGTAGTATGTGTCACATTGGCATTGTGGAATGTGTAACTTTGCAGGATTGTTTCTTTTGGTGGAAATCCTTCCCTGCATTTGAAGTAGGCTTGTGAACTTTTGTGTCGGCGCAATAGGGTTCCGTGGGCATCCCTAATGCTGTCCTTGCTGTCTTTATAATCATTCTGGTGCTATTATGTTTAACATCAGGTGGTGTGATTGTGTCGGTGTTTGCGCAGCCTGTACTTGTAGCTGTTTGCTGTGGTCGCCGTTGTGTCCTAGGGTGAAGTTTAACGTGGTTGTGGATACTGATTCGATGAAACCTGTCCCTTAATTTCCTCGGATGCACTTCCTCTTTGGCTTGGCTGTTTCTGTACTTGTACTGCTTGTATTGTTTTGGACACTGTATATGAACACTGTGTCTATTATGCGTTGTCAGCTGTTGGGTCAGTTTCTCAGATGTCCGTGCTTGCTGTGAGTGTCGGTGCAGGCAGCAAGGCTGCAGGCCACCAATGGCATGAGGAACAGCACCAGTGCCGCCTTGTGGGAATGGCCATGGGCGCGGACAGCCACCAGCAGGAAGAACAGAAGTGCTGCTAGGGCCACCGACCATCAGTCTCTTGGCGCTCTGAAAGACACGGACGGCTTGGCAAAGGTCCGTCCGCAGTTGAGTCTGCAGGCCTCGCGACAGGTGATCTATAGAGCTGCAAAAACGAAGCGCCGACCCATTTCAGTACGCTTTATGTTGACCAGGCGCCACTGCCCTAGCAGCACAGGGCATCGGCCAGCTTCGGTAATATATCTCCAAAGCCTGGTCCTTTGTAGGACCGGTCTCTGCCAATATATTTCCAACAATGGGCCGATGCTCTTGCTGCCTGGGTGTGCTTCCCGCCCCAAGTAGTGGGATTCACTCCCAGCATCAGTGGACGTGCTTCGGCGGAGGTAGAGCACAAAACGCGCCTTTGTGCTATGCTATATGCATCACTGGGCGTCAACAAACTCAGCATAGTTGAAATTAGGAGTTCATCCCTTCAGCCAGCCTAATAGCATGCGTCCACCTACGGGACGTTTAATCCCACGTAGCGTTCATGGGCAGTTAATCTCTTGGTTGTAGATGAGCACACTTGAACACAGAAGTCAGGAAAACCGTACGAGAGCGCCAAAATATGCTCACTGATATAATGAAGGTCCGCTTTCAGCCTTGTAGGTTACAGTAAGAAAGAATCGGTTATCAAGAGGTTATCAATAGATTTTAATACAGTTATTTCAATGCAGTTATCAATATCTTAAATTCGCGTGGTATGTTTGCTAAGAAAAGATAAATATTCTACCGTTTTAGCTAATATTTTCAGTGGGATTTTTTATCAGTAACTTGACCTGCTTGTTCAGAAATGAATATTTCAGCGGTTTTCATGGTCTCAGTTATCTGAGTTTTGAACGAATGCAATGAGATTACGTATAGCCAGAATAAATGTGATCAGCGTGGTCAATCGCTTTCCTGCAATCATGTCACTGGAGCATAAGTGCGTCCGTGCTGCAAGGAATAAAAATGCTTACTTATGCTGTAAAGCAGCAACTGCGTTTTCGCGCTCCTGTTTCAACATTACGAGTAATCAGTGCGAAGCGTCTGTGCTCATCGAAATTTCACCACTGTGACCGCTGCTCTCTCTGAATTCCGCTTTGTGAACGAGCCAAGTGACTTCCTTAAAGAAGTTCAAGAAAGGAATCGTGACACAAAGCTTATGTAGAAAATGCTCAGCATGCTGAGCAAGACGATACTGAACATTTGGCATACAGTCAGGAGTTGTACGCAGCAACAGGTTTGTTTACTGCACTAGTTGATTCCATGTAGAACGCATTATTTTTTTGTAGATATTAGTTACCTAAAATATAACCTCTTCTTTAGGCCAAGTTAAAAGGAGCACAAACGCATCAGTCAAGAACCTGTAAAAAGGAACCAACCAACCCATCAACCAACCCTAGCGGAAGAGCCTCGACACTGCTCTCTAACAGAGAAACCAGTCAAAAGCATTCTAGTCACATGGCGCTGCCTCTACAGTGAAGTGAAATAAACTGCTTAGCATATGATGTTCACAAAAATGAATATGCACCGTGACAGAACTAATGTGCTCCCATTCCAAAAAAAAATATAATAAAAGTGAAATAACGCTGTATTAGCACTGAATGGGCCGCTGATACTCCCTTTGTCATTATAAAACCAGTAGAAGTGAAATGGGTTTTTTGTTTCATTTCATGGAATATAAAGTTTCAAAGCACGTCAGGCTATGTGGGACGCCGTAGTGGAGGGCTCGGGAATATTCTGGCCAACCGGGGTTCTTTAACGCGCACTGACGTCGCACAGTATACGAGACCCAATATTCCGCCTCCATCGAAATGCGACCACTGCGGCAGGGGTCGAACCTGCGTCTTTAATCAGCAACCGAGCACCATAACTACTGAGCCACCGCGACTCCTGAGACTTGAAATTGATCTGAGCTTAACAGGCATCCATGAAATATTAGCGCTGACAATCGAGAGCTTCTCGACCTAACCATTCTCTGCAGTACGTATAGCACCCCTCAAAAGTATACAGACAAAAGGGTTTGCTCCTAAGCTGTGTAGCAGGGCTCCCTAGCATATATAGCGCTCCAAAGCTTGTGAGGATTGGGGGCGCGATGGCATTGCTCTTTAGAGAGGTTAAAGTTTCTGAGGATGCATACCAAGCCTCAGCAGGCTGCACAAGTAATCCCCTCCATGAATATTATCCATCACGAAACCTACCTTTCCCTGCATCCTCCCATATAAAATTTCTTCGCTATCACGTCCCGCGAGTGCAGATCCATTACAGCGACTGATTGCAAGTGCGTAAAGCGACCCTCACCGCAACGTTTTCCAACAAAGTCACTAGCTTCTACTTCCCGCCTCTGCAATAACGTTGAACCCGCACTATGCTCACCGGTATTGAGTCGTGGCATTTGGCACTGCTTTGTTTACCACTTCCGTTCCACGCCATCTGCAATGTCTCGCTTCGGCTTGCCGTGTGCCATCCTGGATGCATCCACCGGGCTGCCAGCGGTTGTGCCCCGTTGTGGTAGTGTGCCGCTGCTTTCGTGTTGTGGTCGCCCTGGTGTGATTTGGGATTTTACTGGACGTTTCTATGCTGCTGCCCAGTCGCCAGTTGTGCTTGTTTTGGTTAGGGCCATGTGTT
This sequence comes from Amblyomma americanum, assembly GCF_052857255.1. Lineage (NCBI taxonomy): Eukaryota > Metazoa > Arthropoda > Arachnida > Ixodida > Ixodidae > Amblyomma > Amblyomma americanum. The sequence continues at coordinate 78,748,912 of NC_135506.1, forward strand.
CCAGGCAGTGCAGCCGGCGCTCTCAAGAAGAACTGTATTGATGCCGATGAGCTTCGCACCGGGCGCTCGATGACTGCCCTCTACATGAGGAATAGAAGAAGCGCCGCTTTGAAGCACGCTGCTCCAGAATGGCAGAAGTTTGTAAAGCTGGCGAATCAGCCGCGGAACGAAACGCGCGAAAGTCCCTGCCAGGACTCTGGTCTCCAGGAAGAGGTAGCATGGCCGCTTTGCGAGGTATCAAGCGGCTGGCCTTGGTCCTGCAAAGAAGCAATAACTTGCACAATAATCTGCAATAACGTGCACAGAAGTGCCACTCATCGTAATCTTCGAGTATTAAATGTCAAAATGCTGATTTCAGGCTGCGAGAAGAATGCACTTCGACCCACTGCCTCTACTGCCTTGCGCTGTGAACGAGGCTTATTAACTCGGATAAGGGCTCGTACTTTCTAGGGAAGCTTATATCAAGTATATGAGCAAAAAATACTGTGCTCCACTACTGCTCCGTAACATACTTTCACGTCATTTATAATGCTCACAAAACACTTCTGCGGTCCGCAGCTGTGGCTTAGTGGTTTGATTTCGTCTGAAGAGCCCAAGTCCATCTGCAGCGGCACCGCTGCGTACAGGCGATATGCAAAGGTGGCGGGGGCTGCCGGATGTCATTTTTCGTTGACGAACACCCAGGACTTCCAAACTAACCCGGTGTCCCACAATACGGCACGCCTTTCATCCCAGAATAATTCTTTAATTAGGGCTCCCAAGATTGGAGCACCCGTGTGGTAGGTTTACCATTCAAACTGTCCACGCACCAAACATCTATTATCTCCGGCCCAAAGTTTCAAACAATATCAGAAAAACGGGTAGCAGCAGTAAACCTTATCCCTGAGGCGAACCATCTTTCTGACAAATGAAGGAAGTTTTATTTTAATTGATAGGAAAATTATGCAGAATTTATTTAAGCTAACAGATAACTCATGAAATATAAATTTACAGCAGATGGTATCCAATCCAATTACATGTCGCGTATGCACTCTGCCATTTGATATGCGGCGGTGGCTGTCCAGCCCTCTACATTCGAAGCTACGCGACCAGCTCCGCTGTGGAGTGTCCTGTAATGCAGTGTGTCCTGGAAGTTAATCTGAAATGCCAAGCCTCTCAAGTTAACTCCGGCATCAAGACTCATTCGGCATCAACAGAGGTCGGAGAAATGTTTCCTCTCCGCTCTTACCTAGTAACAGCTACTCTGTACTACAGATCGCTAAATTGAAACCTACGTGCTAATTTGGTGACAGGGGAAAAAGCGGTAGCGCTGGTTCTAGTTGGACAGGTGGTCGACAGTTGCTACCCCGCTAGAACATGCTTGTAGTCATTAGTTTTTGGTAGCTATCCATTTACAGCCTACTACTAAGTGAATCGACCTCAGATGAAAGGCTTAAATCTAACTTAAACCATAAGCAATGCTCACTAGAGCATCAGACATACTGTACATTTTTCAGAAATTAATGCGTCCCAAATCTTCAAAGATTGCTCCAAATGAGCACGATGGAATCTCCCAATAATAATTGAAGTTTTTGGTTGAAATGCGTAGCAATCTCAAAATCCCTGGGAGTCAAATGGATGTTCAGCACCAGGCTGAACATGGCGGGCTGTTGCGACATAAAACCCGCTTTGCAGCAAGTGCAGTAGTCGGAAATCACCGGACCACAGAGGTCGGAATGCCACAGAATGATTGACACTGAGAACAAGAATAGACGACCTCTATCAGTAGGGTACAGCATTCTAATAAGAGACTACTTTTTAAAAACTTTAAAAAAAAAGAATCCGAAAAAACGAAATGCGAGTGATGTCACCACCGGCTGATTTCGCATTTAAGCTGCGAGCGTCGACATTGATTTTTCTCGCACCATTCACTTCGATACATTGGCAACCATTCCTTCTTGGTAAGGACGTCCACTACTAATCGACTGGCGGCAAGGAGAAATACAGTTTTCTCGCCGATAAATGCGTTTTTTGCTGGCGGAAGACAAAAATTAACATGGCCATAAAGATCCAGAGAAACAATTTTTCACAGCGAATAATTATGGTAGTTTTCAGTGCAGTAATGTCAGCTCTCGAAAAATTAACCTGTTAGCTCAGTGCTCTTCTATAAGACTTTCTCAAACGTACGGCCCCTTTCTCCTCGTGCAGTGAATAATAGCGCTGAATCATGTCAAGTTCTACTGAAATTTCTTCACTAACCCCTAAGCCACGTAAGCTACGGAGGTTAAGGAGAGTTAACGAAATACAGTGACTTCCTGTAGCGCCTCAAGATCACAATTTTTTAATATTCTTTACTATTAGTGGTTAACCTGACAGTGAATTGACCTCAGATGAAAGGCTTACATCTAATATAATTTACAGCGCAGCTATACCCTCACAGTTTCAATTAGCCTCTTCATTCTTAATAAGCCTTATTGCGGTATATGTATGCGACCATGAAAAAAATTCATATAGAGCAATCTTTCTCACTGTCAGCAGCTGAAGAACCTGTCTCTCCCCGACTACAGTCACCTCACGCAGACCGCTTTCTGGGGTTAATCTTTTTAAGCAGATCGAAAGCTGCATTTTAGTACATAAACTGTCAGCTCGCAATTGGCTAGTAAGCAAGAAAGCACAGGAGCTCACCAGTTGCACGTCGCTATCTTGGTCTTCCGTAATCTCACGCCATGGTGACGAATGGACGAGGCCACAGCGAAGTCTGTCCACCGTGCAAAACGTTTTCTTCGTCGGCCTGGCTGCGCTCAAAGTACATACTTCGCGTGTCACGTGTCCTCGTTCTGCGCCGAGTTAGATGCAGTTCTTGTAACGGTGGTGTAGTCGTCTCATGTGATTCCTCAAAGGATGTGATGTACTGGCGCGGTATGCAGCGGGAGGGCTGTCGAATTGGGCAGTTCCGACTGAGTGCGGTGTTACATGCAGCGGTGATTTTGCTGACGGGTGTATCGAGTGTAAACGTCCCTTGTGTTAACACTGTTGTCTCTCACGGTGCTGGTTGCGTATGGGGCTTTGGTGAAGGCATGTCTTTGTGACTGTCGCTCGTGAAACGCTGCTCTTCGTGATCATAGCTACAGGTTATTTTTGTGACTGGTTCGCGCATTTGATGGCGCTGGCAGAATTATCTGTTGGCCTTGTGCTTATGGTTATGTGCTGCTTGTTGTAGTCATTTTGTAAAGTGGCTGTGTCGAAGAAGGGTTTTTTGGTGCAGTGTGCCTTGCTGCTGCTTTCCTTGAGCGTGCGGGAAGTGTGAGGTGTCTGCTTTACTACACGGCGCCAGCATGAGGAAGATCAGCAGCGCCGCCACACGAATTCTCCGAAAGACGCACAACATGGCCGTCAGCGTAAAGAACAGAAGGAATGCCACCATAAGCACCGAGGGAAAGTCTGCTTACGCGGGGTGCAATGTCGTGGTGACGCTGGGCTTATCTTCTACCTCGACGACTGAAGAAACGTTCGCGGTGGACAGGCGCCCATCAGTACCGGCGCACGATGACCACGGCAGACTTCAACGCCAGCGGGCCGCTCTTGAGTGCTTTGTACGCGCTAGCCTGTAAAAAAAATCAGTTTCGTACACGTTCACGGCGTTCTATATGACCGCGTGAGCATGAGATCCTCGCCCGAACACTAAGTAGCAGTAAGTGAGACGAAAATTTCATCAGTTAAACAACCTACTAGGAGTAAATTCTCTTTGAGGCAACTAGCCATCAATCACAGCAGCCAACCATCGGACATCTGACGGGTAAAACAAACAGCATTCATAATATGTAGGCATTCGCCGCAGGGATAGTATGCCAAGGCACTTATATGTCTATGGAAATCACAGCAGAGAGCATCAGCCAAGCGCATTACGGCGATATTCAAATATAACTAATAGCTTTTTCCTTTCCCTTTCTCGCAAAATGCGATAAAACAAGGAGACCTTGATGCACAACATGAAGCATACACTTTTACCGCCAATGCACAAAGTACTCCTGTGGGCTGCTACTCCTGTGGCGAAGGGCACACAGGAGTAAGGGCAGAGCACCTTCTATCTAGAACAGGTGGGAAACCCCCAACCTGTATGCAACATAAGCTGAAAAATCAGCATCTATTTAGAAATAAATGGCACTTGAGCTGCTTCTAAGTGTCGCTACGGTGGAGCAATGGCCAGCAGAATCCGCAAGGCTAATCCAACCTGTAACTTGCAAAAACCTCAACTCTCTACGCGTCAGTTAACTGCGGAAAAAGGGCGGATCGTCATGTTACCACTAAAACATACCAAGGGGCCTCAAAAGGTTCCTTTCTTTAACAAAAATGATCCTGAATTAACTTTTACAGCGTTTCAAAATCCACAGACTGCGTCATCCCTCACTATGAATGGCAATGACGAAGGATACAAAGGAGATGGGCTGACCGAGCGTTAATATTTATGGGTGAACACTGGCGTTGATGGTCTTGGAATTGTCTTCCCGACGCCCCTCCGAGCAAACGGCGCTATGTCATTGCGAAAATTGCTATAACCTTTCAGCTCGCACTTCAGAAATCAGTGGGCAGCGTGTCAACTCACCGTGCCGTATGGGAATTGGCCAGTGGAATCCCATGCTGCGCGAAGAGGATGCAGCCACATTGCCCAGAGTACTGCCGTCAAGGTGCTGCGGAGTATTTTGCATACCATCCAACGCCACTGTGTCTGTCTATAGTTCTGCTGTCTGTATTGCAGTGTTGGCGAGGCATTGAGGGTTTTAGTGCTTCTGATGATGTGCCTTGATGTGCAGTCGCGTTACCGAGGCTGCCGGCATGAGGAACGGCAGGAGCGCCGCGACAGAGTCGGCCTTGAAGACGAACTGCTGCCAGCATGAAGAACACGAAAAGTGCCGCTGTGGACGCCAGGGTCGAGTCGTCCGTGTACGTGAAGTGAATGCCATGTCTCGTTTCAGTCACCATGAGTGCATTGCTCAGGTATGGTAGTGGCTTCATGGCCTACAAAAAAAAAGCACCACCAATCTCTCTCGCTACAGTGTGTGTCAGTCCAGTAGCGCCATTTTCCCTCTTCCTGACAGCGCAATCTATGGGCACAGAGATGTAGACGGGCCCGCCTTGAGTACCCGAGAGCACAGCTTGTGCCGCGGTGCTCGTATAAGCTTGTCGTGCTATTTTCGTCGTAACTACAAAACTGTTCAACCAAAAATTGAAATGTACATCACTAAATCTACATTACTTCATTATTAAACCTATATTACTTCCTAGACCAGGGCATGAATCGTTGCTCACTGAATCAAGCAAGCAGAGGTATACCCAATTTTCAAGTAATTCATGTTTACAGGTATTTCGTTTTCTCACGTATTTAGATCTTTTCGGGCAACCTAGTGGCAAGCATTTGATTTCATTGTACTTTATATGCCGGTATCGATTTTTCGAATGACAAACACACCACCGAACGTATTATCGAATAATGGCGTAAGTCAGCGCCTTTCGTTACCATGTGGTGAAACCCACTCTCCCTCTCATTTCTGTGCCTTTTTGCTGCATGTATTGCTGACGCGAAACTTTCTTGAAAGACAAACGACCTCTTCCTTTGCTTGCACAATGTTCATAATGCTGCATATAAGAAGTTACAGAGGACATTAACAATGACACTCAGTGGCTAGGTTCAGAAAATATTCGGTATTGGCAGAGTAACGCCAAAGTGTAGTGTTTGCTAGTCTTCGCATTACAGCTTACTTCCTGAATCCTTCTTCATCCAAAGGCGCGAACTGAGGCTCTCTTTTTCAAGCGCTCAATAAGATTTCAGCTTGCGCCACAAAATAAGGGATTGAAAATGAACTCACCGTGTTGGTGGAATCAGGTGGTGCAGAGAAGCTCTTGACGCTGCCCCGACAACCACAACATTGCCACTCGGTGCACGACGCCTGCTTAGCTGTGCTACATTTTGGCAGTGTCCAGTGAGTCGCCGGTGGTTATGTCTATAGCTTCTGCCATGCTGCTTGAGTTACCAGTAGTCTTAATATGATCTTTAGCCGTACGCGCTGTTTCAGTCACGTGATGCCCTCTTGGCAGTTAGTCTTGGCACTGACACCTGGGATCGTAGATAATGTATTCCGTATGTGTGGTTGTCAACTCGTCGCATATGTCGCTGCTATGGCCACCATTGCTGAACAATTTTCCCAAAGATTCCGCTATTATTTCCCTCGTAGTGCTTAGCCGATACATTGCCGACATCCTTCTTTGCGGGTGGCGCATCTTCCCGGGTGTCAGTGTGCTTCGTTGTTCATTCCTGTCGAGGTCGGATTTGCGCAGTGTGTTGTGTTCGTGAACTGTGATTCTTGCGCAATCGATTGGATAGGTTATTGCATTCGATTGTACGGTCTGCATGGATTGTTGTCGCTTTGTTCTGTTGCGGCGTCAGCGCTGCTGGCGAGGATCACTGGGCTTCTGCTTCTGGCGCTTGTTGTGGACCCTGTGGTAGCTTGTAGGAGACTGGTGTCAGGCTCAAGCGTCGCCACAGGGAACTCTTGGACGACACTTATTGGCAAAAACACGTTAAACCGCCAGTGTAGCCGTCAAGGCCAAGTCCTATGGCGCTACGTCATTTGTCCGGACACATGATGGGTTGGCTCTGGCTCGCTCTCTGGTGTCTGTAAGCAGGTCATGACAAAGGCCACCTCAAGTGGGTTCCTATGCAGTGGTGTTGTTTCCACGTCCTGAAAAAACAAATAAATAGCATCGTTGCTTTTTCACGAGAAAGTATTCACCGTGTGCCGCCAATTTACCTCTCTCAAAAATACTGCCTCTCGCGCAAGAAGTGCCCAAATCCTGATAACACGGAAGAACGATTACGATGACATGTCGAAACAAACTGTGCCAGTAAATCTGCAAAAGGCAATACATCGTGTGTTTGGTCGGTGATTTCCTCCTCACCTCCTAGGGTATGGTCCAGGCAGGTGCTTGTGATAAGAGAAATCTCGACTTATTGGTTAATAAATTACCCAATTTATCTTTTAATTGACAAAAATAAGAAATTTGTTCCCGTCAAAAATTGCCGTTAGATTGAAGGCGAAGTTCGTTAACTTCTGTAAGGATTTAAGTCTTGGCTCACTTGCCAGGGATATACTGAATAGCAGAGGAAACAGCCTAAATGCTTTCTTTACTGCTAAGACGCATAAGCCAGAAATCCCTTTTCGTACAATTCTTAGCGAGGAAGGATCGTTGCAGAGAAACGTTAGCCAGTTTTTGCAAAAGCAACTAAAATTGCTCGTCTTGAATGACCCTTTCCTCACGGAAAAATCTGTCCATGTTCCGCATTTTCTCGCCAGCACAGATGATACTGGGTTTGGGTTCTCTGTAGATGTGCAAGACCTGTTTTATTCGTTCCCTCAAGACCAGCTTGTGTTGGCTGTGAAAGAGTGCATTGAAGAAAACGGCGACGTGACTTTTCAGAACTCATCAGGCGTGTCTCTAGAGAATTTCGTCTCTTTATTGCAGTTTTACTTGAGATCTACTTTTATCGTCTTTGACAACCTGCCTTTTTTGCCTCGCAATGAAATTTGTATTGGGTCATGCGTGGCTCCAATTTTGTGTGATATATTTTTAGCAAAAGTAGATCAGCAGTTAGATAGGTATCTTGATGGGAGGGGGGTGGTTTTAAAGGTTTTTAGATACCTTGACGATTTTTTAGTGCTTTTAAAATAGCAGACGACCTTCGCCTACCCCTCTACAGTTGGCGAAGTTATAGACGCTTTTAACAAACATGAACTCTGGCTAAAATTCACCCATGAACTACCTTACGCAGATGTTTTACAGTTTTTAGATCCGAAACTAACGTTCTCTGAAAGACACGTCTGCAGGGCCTATTACCCTCGTGCAAAAAAAGATTTGCTGCCTTATGATTCGGCACACTCGAAGACTGTTAAAAGAGCCATTGCTACGCACTGTTTGGAATCCTGTCTCAAAAAATCATGCCCGCATCAGATGCAATCAAGCTATCAGAATCAGATTAGCCGAATTTTGGCGGCGGGTTTCCCCCTTCGGTCTTGATTGCTGTTGCTGAAACCCTGCTTCAGAAATTGAAGACTGGTACAAGAAGACTGAATGATGACCGTCGGAAGGCTGATAAGCCTGTGGTTTTGCCATACCTGCACAAGACATCGCACAATATCAAGAAAGTGGTCAACAGGTATGGGGTGTCTGTTGTATTTTCGGCACCCAACAAGCTGGGAAAGTTGTGCCCACACATTTGTGGCTCCAAGAAAAGAGGATGCCAGATTCGACAGGACACACCGTTTGTCAAGTGCTCAACAGGCGTGATCTATGTCATTCCCATGACGTGTGGAAAGATTTATGTAGGCGAAGCTGGCCGTTGCATCAATGAACGATTGAGGGAACATGCCCGAAATTTAAGTCAATTAAAAGATAATAAATATGCACATTTGGTTGCGCACGTAATTAAGTGCCGAAGATGCGTGGCTCGTTTGGCTGAGACTAGGATTCTAGGCAAGAGTGCCGACAAGACTGCGCGTGTTAGCCTGGAAGCCTACTATAACAAGAAATATGCAGACGCTTGCATCAGCACTTTCTCGTTATCGCTTTTTGTAGCTGAAATAGACTTTTTGGAAGCAGCTAACATTTGAGTGTTTGCTGGTATCCTTATTGATCGTCCACTCTCATCCTTTTTCACCTCTGTTGCTCGCCTTATTTAAGGCGTGCCTCCGCTCAATGAAATTCAGTTGTCAGTCACCGCTCGTGTCGTGTCTTGTCCTTCTTGTGTGATTGCATGTTTTTACGCTGCTCCGTTCCCTTGGTTAAAAAAAAAATGTGGATATCTACAAGTTTGTGGCTTCGGCAAAGAATATCGCACAGCAATTGGCGCGGTTAGAAGTCAGCCTCTCTCGGCTTATGTGCACTATGGCACCCAACGAAACAGATTTGTGTGCACATTTGGCTGTGACCTCGTTGGCGTTTTCAACGACGGACAGCGAAGCCATGTTTCTCTCTGCTTGTTTCCACCTGGTCTAGGCAGGTCGGTGTTCAAACGCGTGAGTGCTTAATTGTTAGAGTCAGGAGTCCCCGTGCAGAACCTGAGACTCCAGGTTGGTTATAAGAACCTCAACTGCCAAGCAAATAATATTTGTAGGACCAAAGAACTTGATAAGCGCAGCCAGACCCAGTTGGCGTCAATCTGCCTGATTCGGCCCACGTCTCTCGCATTCATCATGAATACGAAGTTTCGGAATTTTGCATTATGTATGCATATCCTGCTCCAGTGATGTTGCAATTTTCGCTTAAGAAACAACTGATCATATCATTAACCTTACAACGACGCACAAGCTGTGCGCCGTGTTCCTCGAGGGCAATATGTTCGAGTACTAGTCGTAAAATGAATAAAATTTGCCGCAGATTTAATCATGACTGATGTATATTCTCTTGCGTCTATTACTGGGCTTTTGTTTTCGCGCACACGGTGATCTCATTTGCAACGCGCAGGTCAGTGACCGGTTATTTGAGCCGGCACTGCCAGTGAAACAGGTTTCATTGCGAAATGCGGAGCAGATGAAATCAACTGTCGCTGTATCGTAAATGCTATTTCATTAGGACGCAACGGCATTCATATGGGACGGAGTACGTGTGTCGCAATTTCCTGACACTCACTTTCTGAAGATCTTCACACCAACCCCATACAGCACGCGTTAAAAGAATCTCGTAAGCCTGCAGATAACAAGACGCAGTGCTACTAACAGCGCCCCATGTATTTGTACCGAAAAAGCCAGTAGATAGCATGCGGCATAGAGCTGTCGGGATGGTCGCAACCATGCACAGCAGCAACACCTTAAGCGAGCTTTATGTAACGTCAAATGTAACGGTAAAAGGTACTGTCCACACATGTTGAAAGGTGCGATGACGCGTACGGAAATACCAGACAGAACGATTCGAGGGGCTTGGAGAGTTCATGGTTAATTTTTCGTCGACTGTCGCTGAGTAGACAGTCCCGCCACTTGCGTCATCAGATGAACTTCCCAAAGCAGTTGGAAACAATTTGGAGCGTCGAAATGTTTACTCACAGGCAGCACTGCCATTTGCTATGTCGAGAAATGTGCCTGCTTATGGTCGGATGTTTATCGATTTTTATAACTATTCTTCCTGCGGAAGCCTGATACAAAGTGGCATTCTGTAATTTACCTCACGCTGCTGTCGATACCTACAAGCTCAGAGTGGAGGGGGCCTGCAATCATATTTTGCACCGGCAGCAACAGTACAGCACGGGTTAAAATTTGTGTCCCTATTGATTTGACTGGGGGAGACGATCGAAGCGTCATGCAGCCAGTTTTCATCGTATTACGGCTCGCCTCATAGAACCATTTTCATTGAAAGGTTTGAAAGCTGTATTTTCTTTCTTCACATAAATGTTTAAATGCACTGTATAGCACTCGCGGTGGCTCATTGGTTATGGTGCTCGGCTGATGACGCAAAAGACTCAGGTTCGATTGCGTCCGCGGCGGTTGCATTTCGATAGAGGTTGCAAAATGCTGCAGGCTTATGTACTGTCCGATCTCAGTGCACGGTAAGGAACCTCAGGCGGTAGAAATTATCTGAAGCCCTCCCTAACGGCATTGCTCATAGCCCGGGCAGCTTTGAAACGCTAAACCTAAAAAATAAACAAAAAATATAATTGCGAGGTTGCTGCGTGTAAACTCACCGCCTTGCATGAGATTCTCTTGTCCGGTAGACTTAGACGCTCTGGGAAGCCTTCGCAGAGCCGCGATGATGATCCAACGCTGCCACGATGTGCACAACGCTACCTTCGGAGCGGTGCCCTGCTCTGTGTAGGTGGTGTCCCCACTTGTGACCTGTGCTTCTGTGTCTATCGCTAGTCGTGCTGCTTGTCAAGTCTTCGCAACGTATTTACTCCTCGCTATGTTCAGCTAAGTCTTGGGTCTCGACAGCTCTAGATATTATGAGCATATGTGCGTTGCGGTTTTGCCAACCCGTGTGACGGAATGAATTCCTATGTGTAACTGCTTCTGGCGCGATCGCTGAAGCATGGTTGCAATATAGTTGTGAGTAATGGTTTCCACCAGGTGTTTTAGTGGTTACACTAACAGGTTTTCATCAAGTGGAAAACCTGCCTAATGTTTGTGCTGTGTTATTGTGAGTGCCTGTTTGCTGTGACCGCTCTTGCATTTGATAGTCATGGCTGCCGAGGTGGCAACAGCGGATTTATTCCTGCTCTACCTTCGGAGTGGTGCCTTGCGCTGTGTAGGTGGTGTCCCCACTTGTGACCGGGGCTTCTGTCTCTATCGCTAGTCGTGCTGCTTGTCATGTCTTCGCAACGTATTTACTCCTCGCTCTGTTCAGCTAAGTCTTGGGCTCTCGACAGCTCTAGATATTATGGGCATATGTGCGTTGCGGTGTTGCCAACCCGTGTGATGGCATGAATTCCTACGTGTCGCTGTTTCTGGCGTGATCGCTGAAGCATTGTTGTAATATGGTCGTGAGTAATGGTTTACACCAGGTGTTTTAGTCGTTACACCAACAGATTTCATCAAATAGGAAACCTACCGTAATGTTTGTGCTGTGTATTGTGAGTGCCTGTTTGCTGTGACCGCTGTTGCATTTGATCGTCATGGCTGCCGAGGTGGCAGCAACGAATTTATTTCTTCTCGTTGACATCATGAACTACTTGTTTACGTTGTATCACTGCCCCGTCGCTGTGCGGTGTTTGGGGCTCGTGCGGTGTTTGTGGTTTCGCATCTGCTGAAACCTGCCAATGCCATATAATCTAAAGTGTGGTTGTCTAGTTTGTTTTCTTTGTGCTGTGTGTATTTTTGTCGTTCTAGTGTTCTCTCTTTCATATGAGTGTGTTAGGCATGTTGCTGTGTTCGTTGTGAAATGTGCTGTGTACAGGAGGCCCGCCGCATGAGGAGCAGCTGAAGCGTCGCAGCAAGGAAAGCCTAAAGCGGCACTCATTGCCGCCACCAAGAAGAACTGGAAGAGTGCCACTGCAGACGCCAAGACTCAAGTCTCTTGAGGATGGCCATTTGTCGGGGCATTTGTAGGCAACGACTGCGTCTCTGGTGTCCGCCGAGAGCTGCGTAAGCATGGCATGACACACGTCACCACAGATTGTTTACAGTAGTCTCGTGGAATCTTCAATCACTTTGAACACCTACACAGGGCACCGCTTTCGAGGTCAGCTTAATGGTGTCTCCGCCTTGTAATGTAAAACACGCGGCATCAGGATATTGTTACCTTAGATATTTTTTTTACTTATGGACACTGCGATCTTGTACACAAGATCATAGCAGGTGGGAAACATCGTGTTCACATACATAAACACAGGCACTTACAAACAAAATAGAATTGCACATAGAAAGTCAGCAAGAAAATACCGCGGCAAGGTTCTAAACAACACTCATTTCAAGTGCTCTTCAAACAAATGCAGTGATGTCTGCCTGACAACATCATCCATGAGGTTATTCCAGTCAGTGATGGTCTTTGGAAGAAAGGGATATTTAAACAATTAACTCGCGAATTTATTGGTGTTATAGAAAGAGACTGGCGATTTCTAGTTTGGTACCCCGAGGAATAAGTAAGGATATCGGAGTTGTCAGTTTTGAAAATATTCCTAATTCAAAGAAAAACTTTAAGCGACATATGCGATTTCTGTTAGGAATAGAGGGTAACCCGTTTTTTTGAGGAGGTCACTAACTGATGCTCGCCCGTAAGTGTTATATATAAACCTTACTGTTTTCTTTTGGATTCTTTCAGGTTTATTTATGCTTACCTTTGTAAAAATGTCCCAGATAATAACTGCATATTCTAAGATTGGTCTAATAATAGTGTTGTAGGCAAAGGAGGCGTGTACCAGGGGTTGCCAACTTAAATGAGCGTCGTAAGAGAAAAAGCTTTCTGAGAGCGTTTGCTGAAACACTGTCTATAGGCTTGATCCAGGAGAGGTTATCAGAAATCCATAGCCCTAGACACTTATACTCTGTAACTTCATGAAGAAAATTATTATTAGCAATATAGTGATATAGAAGAGTGTTTTCTAGTGTTATTCTCATAAATACGGTTTTTCAAAATAATTGACACTTGCTAATTCTCACACCAAGAAAATTTGTTTTACAAAATCATTATTCAGTCTAATTTGATCTTCAGTCGAACGTATTTTTTCATACTGCACGAAATCGTCCGCATATACCTTAACACGTACTGACAGGTCTTTAACAATAATATTAATAAATATTTAACACATAGGGGGACGAGGACGGATCCATGGGGAACGCCAGAATCGAGAGCAACATAATTGAAGCAGGCTTTATGCAGTTCGGCAAACTGACGGTGATCAGATAGGTACGATCGTATTCATGTTAATATCTGTTTATTATTTATAACAATAATGAGTTTATGAAGTAGTTTCTTGAGCGAAACCTTATCGCAAGTTTTTCGAATGTCCATGAAGATAACATCTCTTTGTTTTCCTTCGTTTATGGCTTTCGCAAAATTGTGAATTGTTTCCACCATCTTGTCTGAAGCCATGTTGATTAACTGCCAGTACACTATGCTCGGCGAGCAAATTAGTTAGATGCTTTTGAATGACGTGATCTATTAATTTTCACGATGTCGAAGTTAAGGAAATAGGGCGATTATTTTCAATGCACGTTCTCTCTCCACCTTTATACAAAGGCTTATTTCTAGCAGTTTTCCAAAAACACGGTAAAACACCTTTAAAAGATCGGGTGAATAGCACGCACAAATACAATGAACACCATTCTGCATAGAACACCATTCTACATACTGTTTAAGAAAGGCATTCGGAATATCATCTGGTTCAGATGATTTCTTAACATTCAGTTTTGCCAATAGATTTAAAACACCCTCTTCAGAAATTACAAGATCAGGCATGGAAGACACATGCTAAAGGGTGGGAAACGCCCATCATCTTTTGTGAGAACTTTCTTAAAGTTGGTATTAAATGCTGAGGAAACCTGAACATTGTCACTTACATGTTGCCGATTTATAATAAACGTATCGGTAGAACGACAAACTGGTGCAATTTACCGCCAATACTTTTCAGGATAAGTTTTTATGAAATCCGGAAGTTGCGTATTGTAACATTTTTCTTTATCTTTCAGAATGCACTGTTTTAATTTCTCTAAAATTTCATAAAATTTTGCCACTAAATTGGCTGAGGAAGACTTTTATTATTTTCTTTAGTCGTTTTAGCCTGCGCTGAAATTGCAAAGATTCTCCCGTAATCCAGGGATTGTAATTATCTGACTTCTTGCATATCACTTGTACAAAGCGCTGAATGTAGTCCCGAACAATGTGTTTGGAAACAAGCTACAGGTCATTCACACTACAAGTGCTGTACATAAATCTATAATCTAAAACATCGGTTATTGAATCATTGTCAGCACGGGCAAAATTCGGAAAGTGTCGAATGTCACCCTTTGGGTCCAATAATATGTCTTCTAATACCAACATTGCTGATTAATGATCCGAAATTCCGACCACTACATTACATGAAAGCCTTTCTTTGATACTGTCGTGCACCAAGAATAAATCCAGAATTGATATACAATCTTGTTGGGTTCTAGTAGGGTGCTTCACAACTTGTAAAAGGTCGAAATGAAACATAATGTTAAGCAGTGCATATCCTACGGCGTGTAGAGATTGAACAAAAAAAGGAGCGCAGTTTATGTTTGGCAAGTTGAAATCTGCAAATATACTTAACTTGCTGTCTGGTTTCGTATTGCAATAAAGATGTTTCTTAACTTCATCTCAGACAGCAACAGAGGAACCGGGATGTCTATAGATAGCTCCAAAGATATATCGGAGATTGTTAGCGTATACTTAACAAAAAACAAAATGAGCTTTTGAACACTATAGCCACTCCGCCACCTCTTCTGTCGAGGTCCTTCCGAAAGACTTTATAGTTTCTTGGCACAAACTCGGAAATATTTCTTCATATAACTATGTCTCTGCACAGCTATGTCCGGATTATGCGATAACAGCATACCTTCCAGATGGGCGACTTTGCGCACAACGCTACGACAACTAATATTGATTATTGTGAATGCCCTTCTATTTTCTTTTTGTGGTTATTTATTTTTTCAGAAATACTGTATCGAGCATTGTTCACTGAGTCCCAAGCAAATATCCTATCATCCATATACAGCTTGTTAAAAAAAAGCTTGACCTTAGCTCTGTTCGATCTTTCGTCCACTGATCTTTCCCATAAACTTTATAATATTTCGAACGCCGAAAGAGAAGTCGTCCGTGATCGAAAATTCGGTTCCCTTGAGCTTATAGCACGCATTTAGGACGGAATTATTTCGCGGTAGTCCAAGAACTTAATGATTACCGGGCGACCAATTTCGCTCATTCTTCCAAGTCTTCCTCTCTATGCCTTTAACAGTAACATCTAATTTTTCCTGGATCACCGTCTCGTTCACCTTCGCGATAAGAGAGTCAGCAGTTTCATAGCTCTCCTCTTTTATTATGAAAACGATCAAGTTATTTCTCCGGCTCCTGTTTTGTAATTCATCAACCTTGTCCTGCAGGTGTGTCATTTTATCTTCCAGCATAGTCGTTGCTGATTTTAACTCCCAAATTCGCTCTTTTAGTTCATTCAAGGATGCCATTTGACCCTCTAACCACTTCATCATTTTGTTCAGTCCTGCTATATCTGCTTCCATCTTTCTTTGATTGGCGAAATGTTGATGGACGCTGTCATTTCACTCTGGCCCAAAAAAAATCTTCTCCAAAATTTTCCTATGAGTAGGACCTGGATTTGACTCGACGTCACAACAGTTCAAAAGGCTCTTCTTAAATGAACACACATAAAAAAGTAAATTTCTTATACTAAGAAGGCAAGGAAAGCAGTACCGGAAAGCATAACCGGAAAGCAGTATAGTAGGCTATATGACTAAGGCACAATATAGAGTTCTTGGGAATTTCAATCAACGTGGCGCCTCAGGCATCTCTGTCGTCGTGAGCTAGCACGCGGCCACGCATGTCCATCATTCTCGGACAAAAATTCATAACGCTTGGAATGTGTAAGGTAATGTTACGAAAAAAAATCGAAGGTAATGGTCTATAATATTTTGCAAGGCTTCTTGTAGATAACAGACATTTTTTAAGAGCTCTATTGCACAAGCTTGAGTGACCGTCTACAAAAGGAAACATGTATGTCAGTCGGACGCCTCAACAACTCGTTTTGGGCGTGCCCGTAAAATAGCTTTCATATCTGAGTATTTTTTTTCTGGTATGAACCCATAGACTTTCAACTACAAAAAAAATAAGACACGAAAACACCTTTTTTTAAATTAGTTTTTGGGGTAAAGGCGGCGCATTATCTGTCTCATATATCGTTGGACACCTGAAACGCGCCGTAACGGAAGGAATAAAGGATGGAGTGAAAGAAGAAAGGAAGAAAGAGGTGCCTTAGTGGAGGACTCCGGAATAATTTCGACTAACTGGGGATCTTTAATGTGCACTGAGATCGCACAGCACACGGGCGCCTTAGCGTTTTTCCTCCATAAAAACGCAGCCGCCGCGGTCGGGTTCGAACGCGGTAACTCCGGATCAGTAATCAGGAGTTCCCGGGTTCGAACCCAACCGTTTCTTCAGTCATCTTTTTAGGTTGACAGTTCTCCGCATGGACATTGCAGAGGCTATTGTAGATATTGTAGTAGGGTATATAATTGCATGAGCGAAGCTTTGCTGGTAGCATAAGGCAAGTGCAGGATTTATATTTTATTTTTGCGGTGCTTGCATGATGACTGTGGAGGCCTTTATTCAGCACTATGCAAAATAAGATATCTTGGCCAGTTGATACGACAGATCTTGTGTCAGCGCTGGCTTGGCAAGAAGATAGCTACAATATGTATCAAGATGTCTAGAACTTTCCTGCAATCAGACTACAAGGCATCTTGTCATTTTCTAAACGTTTAAACTGTCTCAGAAGCTAGTTAAAATGTCCATACGACGGTTTATAAATATGAATAAGCAGATCAATAAATCCAAAAAATTTCTTAACATCCAGCTTTAAAAAAATAAAACACCCTCTTCATAATAATAATTGGTTTCTGGGGAAAGGAAATGGCGCTGTATCTGTCTCATATATCGTTGGACACCTGAACCGCGCCGTAAGGGAAGGGATAAAGGAGGGAGTGAAAGAAGAAAGGGAGAGAGGTGCCGTAGTGGAGGGCTCCGATATAATTTCGACCACCTGGGGATCTTTAACGTGCACTGACATCGCACAGCACACGGGCGCCTTAGCGTTTTTCCTCCATAAAAACGCAGCCGCCGCGGTCTGGTTCGAACCCGGGAACTCCGGATCAGTAGTCGAGCGCCCTAACCACTGAGCCACCGCGGCGGGTACACCCTCTTCAGAAATTACAACATCAGGCATGGAAGGGGCATATGGAAGGAAGGAGATGCACCGGCTTCTGCCATCGATACTGAAGCACCTGAGCTGGGGCCGCGGAAATAAAGGATAGCAGGCATAATGAAGAAATGAAATGAAAGAGGTGAGGGGACACAGGAAGAGAGGATAGAAGGAGCGAGGTAATATACACAAACTATTTACACAAACAAATATACACAACTAATATACACAAAGAAATGTGTCCAGGTTGTGCGTGTGAATAGCTAATGATGGAGCAAAAAAAACACACACGCACTGCACTATGTTGACTACAACTGAGATGAGACGCCTAGAACACATTCTGAACGATGATAGACGCGCACAAGGAAGTAAATTGGTTTTCAATGAAGGAAATCGCTCACTAATTGTCTCATCTCGGTGGACACCAGAACCGCGCCGTATGATGAGGTCGGAGTGAGAGAAGAAAGAAGTGCCGTAGTGGAGCCGAGGCTCCGGAATAATTTCGACCACCTGGGGATCTTTAACGTGCACTGACAGCGCTGTGAGTTTCGCCTCCATCGGAACGCTTCCACCGCGGCGGCCACACCCGCGTTCGTACCATCGAGCTACTCCGGCTCAGCAGCCGAGCGCCCTAACTGAGCCACCGTGGCCGGAATAAGACAATCTACTAAACGCTACCCGCCGCGGTAGCTGAATAGTTAGGGCACTCGGCTGCTGATCCAGAGTACACGGGTTTGAAACCGAACGCGGCTGCCGCGTTTCGATGGAGGCGAAAAGCAAAAGCAGCCATTGTGCTGTGCGATTTCAGTGCACGTTAAAGATCCCCAGGTGGTCGAAATTATTCTGGAACCCTCCACTTCGGCACGTCTTTCTTCATTTCATTCGCTCCCTCTTTTATCCCCTCCTTTACGACGTGGTTCAGGTGTCCACCGAGAAATGTGAGACAGTTACTGCGTCATTTCCTTTCCTGAAAATCAATTTTCAGGCCTTTGACCATGGCCAGTCCGCACGAAGCAAATAATTTTAATTCCGTCTAGCCTTATTCGCAATATAACCACTCCGTTGGATATAGGAAATAAAGGCGCAAAGATGGCTCACTTTGTCCGTGGATACCTCAAAAACGCCCGGAGAAAATTAGCTGCGGTTTGACTAATAATAATAATTGGTTGGGGGAAAAGAAATGGGGCAGTATCTGTCTCAAATATCATTGGACACCTGAACCGCGCCGTAAGGGAAGGGATAAAGGAGGAAGTGAAAGAAGAAAGGAAGAAGAGGTGCCGTAGTGGAGGGCTCCGGAATAATTTCGACCACCTGGGGATCTTTAACGTGCACTGACATCGCACAGCACACGGGCGCCTTAGCGTTTTTCCTCCATAAAAACGCTTGACTACTGCTGAACCCGTTTAGAGAGCGAATGCTGCGGTAACGCTTCGGCGTCTGTAACGTTTAGAGCGTCCAGCATACTGGATAGGCGGCGCGCTCACCCTGCCACCCCGGCAGGTCGCAGTTAAATTAATGGTTGGTTGAAAGAGGTTGGTCGCCCAATTAACGCTGAGGCCTATAGCTGCAGTTCCGCGCTTAGATGAAGTTGAAACGCAAAAAGGCGCCCGTGTGCTGTGCGATGTCATAATGTTAAAGACTCCCAGGCAGTCTAAACTATTCCCGAGCCCTCCACCAACTCTTTCTTCCTTTCTTTTTCCACTCCCTCCTTTTTGCCTTCCCTTACTGTGCGGTTCGGGTGTCCACCGAGATATAAGCGACAGTTACTGACCTAGGGAACTAGTTAAGCCCCCTTCCTTTGCTCAAAATCATCGCAGTCTAGAACTTCGTCAAAGCCAACGCCAATGAACAGAACAAAAGCCGTCGGCTTACCGAAACAGAATTGAGCGCTTGGTTTCGGTGACGGCTTGCTGAGTGACGTCATAGCTGTCACGTGGTTTCTCCTCGGTTCAAGGTCAAACTGGGGCACATGGCGAAGAAGCTACGGAGGGTAGTATTAAAGCTATCGCTTTAAAATATCCGGTGCTTTAGCATTGCTAGGCAGGAAATATTGAAAGCACGATTTTTTTGCAGATGGACACTACCGCCACACACCGCGATGTGTCCACAGATCCTGCGAAAGATTTATGCGCTTTCCCTTTCCTCAAAATCAACCTCCCTTGTGCTTTAGCAATAGAAAGCAGCATAAATGCCTGAATTTTTTGATGGACGCTACTGCCTCCCCGCCGCGGTGGCTTAGTGGTGAAGGCGCTCGATGACTGAGCGGAGTACCCCGGTTCGAACCCGACCACGGCGGCAGCGTTTCAATGGAGGCGATACGCATAGGAGCCCGTGTGCTGAGCGATGTCAGTGCACGTTAAAGATCCCCAGGTGGTCGAAATTATTCCACAGCCATCCACTATGGCACCTCTTTCTTCCTTTCTACTTTCAATACCTCCTTTATCTCTTCCCACACCAAGCGGTTCAGGTGTCCGCCGAGATGATAGACATCTACTGCGCCATCTCCTTTCCCAAGAACCCCCAATTTTCACTCCCATCTTCCTCCCCTCCCTCACGGCGCGGTAAAGGTATCAACTGAGATTTGAGATAGTTACTGCGCTTTTCCTTTCTTCCAAACAATTTTAGTGCGAAGCACATTCCTCGAGCTAATTGGAGCTAAGTTCTCGAGCTAATTCATGCGCCTCCTCGTTCCCAGCGAGGTTAGCGTGCGCAGGTGTACTCGCCGAGGGCTTCACAGGGCGCGACCGCTCTAATGTGTGAGAGATCACACAAAGCTATGGAAGAGGGCGGGTTGAATACTTTCCAGCTGATACATCCTTAAAAAGAGCCAGGCCGGCAGTTGGCGTCGCTTGCAAACCAACTCATTTCCAAGCCCCCTTGTTCAGCCTGTACTGCCCGGGTCAGTTCCCTAGAAAGTGTAAGCTTTATAAAGCCACAGCACATCTCAATTCCATCATCAGGGAATTCCCTCAGGCTCCATGTGAGGGAAGCGTAAAATCTTTAGACCAAAGGGCGATCATACTCCTCAGCGCCGATCCGGATATTGTAGCGGGAGCTACACTATGCTACCAGTAAAGTATTTCGTGGTACACACGAGACTAGTTGTGCGCATGCGCCGTTACCAAGGCAACCGGGGAGGAGGACTGGGTGCGCCGCACGCTTCGTCGCCGCTCTTTCTCCCTGAGTCTACTTTATCCCATCCCTTGTGGCGATGTTCAGGTGTCCGCCGATATGCGAGACAAATACTGCGCTATTTGCGTTCCCCCAAAACCAGTTTAGCCTTACGGCAGCGACCCGCGGTGTCGGTCACCACGGCAGGTGTCCCATCGATCACACCTACCGTTCAGACGAACGCATGAAAGTGCACCGGCGTTTTATGAAAATTTGGTTTTATGGGAAAGGAAATGGCGCAGTATCTGTCTCACTGTATCGGTGTGCACCAAGCGCGCCGTACGAGAAGAGATAACTACTGCTGAACCTGGTTAGAGAGCGAAACCCGTGGTGTACGATGCAAGCAGACGCGGCTTGGCGTCTAATGTAGAGCCCGTTCCGCACACTGCATAGGCAGCGCACGCAGCCGGTCACCCTGGCAGGTGGCAGTTAAATTGATGGCTGACAGCTTGAGGATGGTTACCCAATGAACGCTGAGGCCTATTGCTGCAGTTCCGCGTGTCTGCCAGAACTCTGTCAGCGCTAATGGGTGCCGCCCACACCTCTCACCTTCGCCACGTAGTACATCAAAGCGCGATTGAGGCGTCCACTCACCCAGGGAGCCGACCATGCTCCCTTCCTTTCCTCAAAATCATCGGAGTCTAGAACTTTGTCAACGCCAACGCCAATGAACACAACCGCCGACGGCGTACAGAGACAGGCGAGCGCTCGGTTTCGGCGGCGGCGGCTCTGTGACGTGTCATCCGCAGGTGACACAGGCCGGACGGCATCGTGCATCACAGAATCGTGTACGCACTGCACTCACGTCGACGGCCAATTGCAGACGCTCTATGCCGGCGCTTAAAGCGACGCAGTGGCGCATACACACGCGCTGCTGCGCGGCGCGTCGACATGCTATGGGTCATTCGAGCCCAATGACATGGTTGAGGCGGAACAGCGTCGTGCAGAAACTTGAGCTGGCCACGCGCCACTTTGGCGACGCGCACAGGCCAGAGCCTCGGCAGTCTGGCAAGAGCGTTCGCTTAGCAGCACATCCGCTGCCGCGTTGTTGGCTCGCAGCCTCAAAAGCACGCAAGAACGAAACGCCGATAGGAAACGCGAGGCTCGCCGGGAACTCGAATTTCGCGATTGCGAAGCGGTGCAAGGACGTGAGATTCGCGCCTAAAGTCAAACTCTGAAAGGGCGTCAACCAACTGGGTTTAGCACTGTCGACATTGAGCTAACACTGCCATTTGCCACATTCACCGAGGGCCTCAAAAATACCGCTTATCAGGAAAATGAAAGGCGCAATAACACTTCTTGGTTCACGGCTCAACCCTGTCATGTGGAAAGGGAGGAGGGTGGCAGTGAAGAGAGAGGCTTGGTTTGTTTTATTGGTGTTTAACTTCCCAAAGCGACCCAGGCTGTGAGGTATGTCGTAGTGAAGGGCTCCGGAAATTTCGACCACCCGCGTTCCTGGACGTGCATTGACATCGCACAGTACACAGGCGTCTAGAATTTCCCCTCCAACGAAATTCAACCAAGCAGCCGGGATGGAGCCTGCATCTTTCGGGGCAGCAGACGAGTGCCGTAGCCATTCAGCCGCCACGCAGGTGCTGTATTGGAGAACTCCAAAATAATATCGACCACATGGGGATGTTTAACGTGCGCTGACATCGGCAAATATGCTCGCCGCAGCCACTCAAGGCAAGGGCAGGCGCAGGTGAGCCTCGCGCCCGAGGCCGCGTTCCGAACCAGGCGCTCGTCTTAAAACTGCCAGAGTTACACGGCTACTGCCAGGCGGAGTAGGGAAGGAACCATGCCGTGAAGGCTCACGAGTACGTCACGAGCGAATCCACGGCGCTTATAGCTGAATACAAATCCTTCTTGCTACTCGCAGTGCATGTTCGTGGCGAAGCTCTGACCCATGAAGGCGCCAAGGAACCAGAGCACTATTATCGGATGTAATAGACGTTTACGAACCAATTACGGGACACAGAAAATATTCACTGAAAGGGACAAAAAACAAACTCTACTAAGGTGTGGCTCACCTTCACAGGAAGTCCTACGGTGGTCGTTCGGGTCACGATGCCGGTGCTGGTGCTTGGTTTGAATAGGGATAAGTCCAGTGGCACAACGTCGGGTCGTGCCTGCTCGCTTCTGGAAGCACAACACGGCTGGCTCCTAATGCCGCGTCCTTGCATTTGAACACCTTGAACAATTGGCTCGGCCCGGGAGGCTCCTAGTGCAGCGACCACGGACAAAGGCAGCCTCGCACAGTCGGCACGACTCTGCCGCCCAGCCCCAAAAATAGAACGGCGTCTGGCTCGGCAGCACGCGCTCACTACTTGACTCGAGAGCGCGTGTTCGATACCTGTCTCAAGAGCACGCGCTCGCTGCCTGGCTCGAGAGCAAGAGTTCGATACCTGGCTCGAGAGCACGCGCTCGCTGCCTGACTCGAGAGCACGTGCTCGATACCTGGCTCGAGAGCACGCGCTCGCTGCCTGGCTCGAGAGCAAGTGCTCGATACCTGGCTCGAGAGCACGCGCTCGCTGCCCGGCTCGAGAGCAAGTGCTCGATACCTCGCTCGAGAGCACGTGCTCGATACCTCGCTCGGCAGCGCCCTCCCTTTGTCTTCTCCCCACTGTTCCGAGGGGCTATGGTGGTTCTTTCTAAAGCACACACGGGCACCTGGGTGGCTCAAAGTTGAAGGACCACCGGTGGTCTAAATTAATCCGAGACCCACCGCTAAGCTGCCCCTCACTTCTCATGTGACGCTCGGAGACGTTAAAACCGTTACGCCGCCTTCATACATGTAGGATATATTTTAGAGGTATTAGACTAATTAGGGCGGACTCTCAAATACGCACAGCCAATTGTCCAGCCGTTACGTACTTCGAACGTGCGATAAATCAACAATTTTTTCATGATTGCCAACCAGAATGCGTGGAAAGGAAGCGCAGAAAAAGAAATGCTAGACAAGACAGAAGACTGAGGCGCGAGACGCAGAACGAATATCCGAAGGACCACATGAAATCGCTCTCAGCTAAGCACAGAAAATAAAAACCTGCGCCAGATACAGCAACGTGCTTATTGCAGTTTCTGCTCACCTCAAGATTCAGTGAGAGACGCTGCCGTCAGTGTTGGGTGCAGCCAGGCAGGTGATGACGTGGTGCGTGTCGCTTGGGCGGAAGCGCAGGCATCGAAGCATCAAAGGGCCGCTACACGGTAGGGGCCGAGTCCCCCGCGACCACCTGCAGAGGAACTGGTGGGCCCTGTCTGGTCCGAGCAGCCAGGATTCGCAGCCTCGTACATCTCCGGAGCACCTACGTTCCACGGGAGCCATGGCTTCTTGCATCCTACATGTAGACCCGCTGTCGTTCGTCTGAGGCGTTCCAGTGATGTGCTGTTATATAGCCTCCTTGGCTGGCACGCGCCACGCGGCATCGACGTCACAGCTTCTTCATGGTCTCTCCTTGCGGATTGGTCAATCTTCGATGCCTTCAAAGAGCGATAATCGTCCAAATAATAATAATAATAATAATTGGTTTTTTGGGGAAAAGAAATGGCGCAGTATCTGTCTCATATATCGTTGGACACCTGAACCACGCCGTAAGGGAAGGGACAAGAGAGGGCGTGAAAGAAGAAGGGAAGAAGGAGGTGCCGTAGTGGAGGGCTCCGGAATAAGTTCGACCACCTGGGGATCTTTAACGTGCACTGACATCGCACAGCACACGGGCGCCTTAGCGTTTTTCCTCCATACAAACGCAGCCGCCGCGGTCGGGTTCGAACCCGGGAACCCGGGTCTACAGCTCTGCAATTTAAGGTGTATAGAATTCTTTCTATTCCAGCGATGAAATCGATGTGCGTCTCCCGCCTCAGCAGCTGTCTGCTGTGTAGGAAACAGCGTCTGTAGTTGGTAGGCTGCAAGAGTTACGAACGCCGAATTAATGGACAGCGTTTCATTTGTGGGACGCCGTCCACACTCTTTTAAACCAAATTAATCATTTTCTGTTTAAAATATTGCACGCGGCTTCAGTAAGTCTGCAACACGACCAATTTTGTTTCAAGAATAAAGAAGCCTTGGTTAGCTTACCCTTGGCAATCGCACGTACAAACACTCTCTATGGCGAGAAGACAAAAAGGGAAAGGAGAAAAAAGCTACTTAGCGGAGTCCATATTCAAAGTAGTCCCCATGAGTCCACACTGGCAGCGCTACAATACACCCAGTAGTCTGACTAAACCCAGGAAGTCAAGGAAAATCCTCTGTACTGCTGCGAGTACCTGGACCGGGCTGCATGGTTTTGTTTCTCAGTTGTAAGGTGTAATGGAGCACTTATCCCTCCTCTCAAGCCACAAATCTCGGTAATCAAAGGCAAACCCTTTTCCTCACTTTTGAAGACGTTTTGATGTTTAGGTAAGCCGCAAGGACTCAAATACATGAGGGAAACCATGCAGACTGTCTACTTTTGGCAAAGACGGTAGGTTCCTTTTATTTCGTGCGTTCTTTCACTTGGCACATTTCTACAAGATGCGTCCTCGGTCTGCTTGAACTTGGCGCAGTACCAATTGGGGACGCGAGGAGGCCTACTCTGCGTAACCAGGCTTTCGTCCATGAGCTTCTGTGCGTAGCCGGAACAGCGAGGTCCGAGGATCGACTGCTGAAAGGTGTGAGAAGTTGGGCGAGAAGGACACAAAATGGCTGCGAATTACATCAACGCAGTGCTGCCTATGGTCGTTCGCCAGAGTCAGAGGTGCCTTAAACATATGGGCCAAACTGGCGAGACCGTCAGCTCTCTCGTTCCGCGATGTGTGACGGGACCGATTGAACGTCAACGCTTATTACAGCTTCTGAAACACGATGTGGTCCCAGAGAGAGAATCGTGGTTTTTTCCGCAGGCTTTCGAAGGCGCTGAACTGCTCACTCGTAGTCGGTGTTTATCACTTCTGGTTGCTTGCCTTTATATTGACTGCGTTTAGCGCCGGACGAATAAATGTCATGCAGATTACAGAATACAGAATAATTTTTAATGTTGGACCGGCCCTCCTACCTACCCTAAGTCAAGAAAAGAAATGCATATTTGCGCAGAAGTTGATTCAATATCATTTCATCCTTCATGGATGGCACTAGGCCAATAAAATGTTCAAACCTCTCTTGCCCAATTCAGGCATTAAAGTGCTGGCGTAGAATTGCGTGCTTCTCCGTTAACTCAGTCATGTGTACATATCCGCAGGTAGGCGTGCTATGTATGCCCTAATTCCGCACACCGCAGCTCGCTGTGGTCGCGGTTGTAATAGAATGTTCAAACCTCAGCTGTATAATTTTGTTCACAATGTGCAAACGGCGCAGCAGGGGCCTTCTAACCGCTGTTTCGACAAGTCGCAGAAGTTGTGACAAAAGGCTGTACTACAGGCGCTGCGAGGAAGGCAGGCGTAACGCTGTGGCTCTAGCTTCACCAAGTCATTTGCAGCTGCAAGTGGCAAGGCCCAGCAATAAGCGCTATGCCTTTCGGTTAACTACCTCGAGCTTCAGTTCTGAGTGACGCGGGGGGAAGCGCAAGAAGCCACAAAAATGGTTCGGCTCCCGGGTTGCAATCCGACCGCGGCGGCTGTGTTTCTTTCGATGGAGGCGAAACGCTAAGGCGCCCGTGTGCTGTGTGAT
The DNA here is from genome assembly GCF_052857255.1 of Amblyomma americanum. Taxonomy (NCBI): domain Eukaryota; kingdom Metazoa; phylum Arthropoda; class Arachnida; order Ixodida; family Ixodidae; genus Amblyomma; species Amblyomma americanum. The sequence goes on from NC_135506.1 coordinate 78,775,128, forward strand.
GTCAGTGCACGTTGAAGATCCCCAGGTGGTCAAAATTATTCCCGAGCCCTCCACTATGGCAACTCTTTCTTACATTATTCTTTCACTCCCTCCTTTATCCCTTCCCTTACGGCGTGGTTCAGGTGTCCGCCGATATGTGAGACAGATACCGTGCCATTTCGTATCCCAAGAAACGAATTTTCAGTTTTTTTTATTGCGAGCTAAGATGCGCCCCCTCATCCCGGACCTGGACAGAGCGCAATCCACAACACAGACGCCTACAAACAAAGGCAATTCCTAGCTCCTACCGATTATGATTAATCACAAACCGTGAACACGACCACGCATGCCCGCACTGTGGTGACGTCAGCCAAGACCATATTTTATAGGAATGCGCTAGCAAACCCTGTTTGATGACACTCTTGCCAGCTCCCTGGAATGGGAGAAGCTCTTGGCCAGTTCAATAAAAACAACGCATCTGGCCCTCATCACGCGAGCTGGTCGCCCCCGACTGTAGGCCACCCTGGACTCGCCCCAGTCCCAACTAATCCCTTCCATTTCGAGGCAGTAACGTTGTAACCACCCACCACCTTCCCTTACGGCTCGGTTCGGGTGTTCACCGCGATAAGTGAGACAGTTACTGCGCCATTTCCTCGCCTAAAACCACTTTGCTGCTTTTTTAAGGAGGAAAAACGCTAAGGCGTCCGTGTGCTGTGCGATGTGAGGAGGGATCTATTCCGGAGCCCGCCACTACAGCCCCTCTTTCTTCCTTTCTTCTTTACCTCCCTCCTTTATCCCTTCCTTTATGACGCCGTTCGGGTGTCCACCTACATCATGCGGCGGTGACTAGGGCTGCCGACGTCATGTCCCACACATTACATTCTTGATGCAGTGCGCGACCGCGCAGTGGCCCAGGGACCCAGCACGGTCTAAAACTCACTTGCCAAATAATGTTTTTCTCTCTGTCTGTCTGTATGTCTGTATGCGGTAACATCCACCTGCGGAATGTAAACATAAAAATTAAAATTGGTTTTGGGGGAAAAGAAATGGCGCAGTATCAGTCTCATATTGGGGACACCTGGAAGGCCTAAGCGAAGAGAGAAAGGAGGGAGTGCGAGAAATAAGGAAGAAAGAGGTGCCGTAGTGGAGAGCTCCTGAATAATTTCGACTACCTGGGAATCTTTAACATGCACTGATATCGCACAGCACACGGGGGCCTTAGCATTTTGCCTCCATTAAAGTGCAGCCGCTGCGGTCGGGTTCGAACGCGAGAACTCCGGATCAGTAGCCGAGCGCCCTAACCACTGAGCCACCGCGGAGGGTAGGCGCAGTGTCTGTTTCATATATCAGCGGACACCTGAACCGCGCCGTAAGGGAAGGGATAAAGGACGGACGTAAAGAGGAAAGGAAGAAAGAGGTGGCATGGTGGAGGGCTCCGGTGGAGAAGGAGGAGGAGAAAACATTATTTGTTGCACTGTAATAAATTAGGAATGGGAGATGGGGGATGGTTGTTGCGCTGGGTGGCAGTCCCTATTCCGGGACACCACTGGCGCCGCTGGTGCCCGCGCTCTCTCGACCAGGGCTCGCTGGGCCTCCAGGTCAGAGCTGCACATGGCCGCCTCCCAACCCTCCCTAGTTGGCTGGACTTATAACGGCTATATGTGTATTGAACTGGTAGGCTCACACCATGTGGTATAGGTCTGCATACCGCCCGCAGAATTTTCACCTCCCCGTGAATGTAGGGTCCACGTGTTTAGTATGACGCGGTTTAAGATAGACCCAGTTTGGAGCTATCTAAGGTGGCAATCCTAGGTTATGTCGAGCGTGTCCCGGGAGAACCCTGCTGCAGAGGCGCAGGCGGTTTGTAATATCCGCGTAAGTGATTAGAAGGATTGGTATGATTGCTGCGGCGGATCCAGGTGATCCAGTGGAGCCCGGTTGAAGGAACGCCCGGGCAGCCTCGTTCCCCTCAGCCCCCTGCTGACCTAACACCCAAACTATCTTTTATAGTATACTGGGGGCGAGTGGCGCTATCCAACACCGCACATAATTCGGCAGGCCTGCTGCGAGTCCGCAATAATTCCGACCACATGGAGATCTCTACCGTGCATTGACATCGCAGAGCACACGGGCACGCGAGAACTCCGGCTCACTAGCATAGCGCTCTAGCCACTGATCCGCCGCGGCGGGTGTGTGCGTGTGCTATAAGCAGACGAAACACTAGACGCCTCTACACGATGCAAAACACTCATGAGACATGCAATATTGCGTGACCCGAAAGACGCGCGTCCGATTCCGACCTCGGCGGTCGAATTGCGTTGAGGCGAACTTCTAGAGGCCTGTCTGCTGTGTGATGTCAGTGTACGTTAAAGAACCACAAAATGGTCAAAATTTCTGGAGCCCTTCGCTACGGCGTCGCTCATAGACTGCGTCGCTTTGAGGCGTTAAACTTTCATAATACAAATAAAAACAAAGTTCTTAATGGCTACAAGCCAGTTGTCATATTGTAGTAACTGCAACAGTCCGCAAAACTTGCGTACGTTGTGAGAGGAAGAAATGTCCACGTGTTTGTTGTAAATTTCGGACAAGCCTCGTCTACAGTGCCACGTCAGCACTGGTTCGGCACTGGTAGATCGCATCCCTCTTTCCGGTGACACCGGTCCGTGGACAGAAGGTCATCGAGACGGCGTCCATCAGGCGTCGACACAGTACCCTAGCTCCGAGGACGGCAGAGCTTCGTGGACCACGGGCCGGAACGGACGCCGGTGGTCTGAACGCCTGATCGGTTGGCCTCGGGAACGAAAGACTAACCCACGCGCCCCATCGCATCGCGGCTGCCAAGAACATCCCCTTGTGTTGCTCTTGTGACTGAACGAAGAATGGAAACGGCCTGAGCCGTGCCCACTTGCTCGATATGAGCAACAATTGAGCAACAAGACAGAGACACGCAAAGCCGTAAAACTCTGACCAAGGACCCGCGGTCAGTTGTCAGAGCGCTCGGATACTGATACGGAGTTCCCAAGTTCGAACCCGCCGACAGCGGCTACGTTTTTATGGAGGAAACGCTAAGGCGCCCGTGTGCTGTGCGATGTCAGTGCACGTTAAAGATCCCCGGGTGGTCGAAATTATTCCGGAGCCCTCCACTGCGGCACCTCTTTCTTCCTTTCTTCTTTCACTTTCTCCTTTATCCCTTCCCTTACGGCGCGGTTCAGGTGTCCATTGATATATGAGACAGATTCTGCGCCATTTATTTTCCAAAAAACAATTATTATTATAATAATAATAATTTAGTTCGGCGCTCCCCATTGATCTGTCGCTGAGCGAACACACCGAAGCTGGGACTGAATACAAACCGGACGGAACTCGATCGCAAGCCGTCTGCGACTAGACCGACGGCCCTCCCCAGTCGCAGACCGACGGAGTTCGCAGTGTCGCAGGCGAGAATCGCGTGCATATGAAACGGGCTTAAGGCCGATGACGACACCATCCAGACAGACAAATACGGATCTGTAGAATTCTATCGTTAATACTGGGAACTAGAAGCGGCTGCAAATAACCACTGAAGTTCCTGTGAAAAGGTCTGGTAAATTTAGTAATTAATGAATTTTGGCTGGCATGACCCAGTTGTAATGATTCGTGTAACTATAGATGGCTTAGCCACGCCGCTAATAAAAAAAATACTTTTTTGAGAAGTGCAGAGACAGAGCTCACGCTGTTGCCTTTGTCCAATTTCTGGGCATAAGAACCCCCCCTATTTGTATGAACTTTATGTTTTTAAAGCGTTTTTGCACGCTCTGACGCTCTGCTTGCGCGAATATCTGAAAGCCGGACCAAGAGCGCTTCCTTCTAAAAAAATCAAATGACTTTCATTTCATAATTTTTTTTTAATGAAAAAGCTCTTTTTTCCTTCCCTCTAGAGAATTAACTGCTACACTGCGCAGTGGGTGTCTGCTTAATACAAATTCTAAATCAAACGTAATAACTTAGTGCAAGTGCATTCCTTAAGCCGACTTTGTGCGCAATTTTAGCAACGTCCAGAAACGAAGCAGTGGCCTCGTAATTTACAATTATAAGTTGCGCATGCGCGAAACATTAGGCCGCCGATTCAACACGCGGTAAGCGATTCCTACGGTTCCGTACGTCATTCCCTGTGATCGCGCCTTCCTTCTTCTTCTTCTTCTTCTTCACCCCAGGTATATGGCACATACCCACGCGGGGGGATTGGCCAAGGTGTAGTTGAATAAACAAAGTTTACGTGGAAGATGATGACAAAAATGTAGCACCAATCGTGAATTTTGAAAAATCAATGAATAAAAACAAGAGAACAATATTAACAGTTAAATAACAGACAGCATTTTGGTGAAAAAAGAAGAGCTCGTAGAACTTTAAAATAATTAGCACATCAACCTACCAGAAACCCACAAATAGAACCCAATGCAAATCCCTTGGCGTTCGCACCAAACGATAATATTACTGGCAAAGATAAAGGGAGCCCTAACCTGGATAGAGGGACCTCGAGGTAAATCTTTTTCTGAAGTGCGAACTTTGGGCAGTAGAGGAGAAAATGGTCTAAAGATTCAACTTTCCCACATGCGTAACATAGGTACGTCGGTGTCAACCCACACCTGCATAGATATAAATTCAAACTTGGAATCCTGCACCGCAACCGCGTCATTGTTACCTCACACAACCTGGATTTACACGAACGGACGTTCCAATTATATGCTAAGTGCTGATAGTCAGTAGTATTTAGTAAGGGATGTCGTAACCTGGCTGATATATGTAGGAACCGCTGAAACCTGGAAATCGCCAGCAGGCTGAAATTCGGGACGGGATGTGTCACTGCCCCGTCAAGAGCCGACCTTGCTAAGTAATCAGCCACCTCATTTGAATGAATACCTGCATGGCCAGGGACCTAGACAAAACGATCCACCTTCAAAGTGCATGGGAGAAAAAATCGCAGGAAACGCCTCAAAAAATCTTCTTGTAAAGTGTCAAGGGAGACTAACACTGACAAACAATCAGCGAGAATAATAATATGAGACACATGGCATAGAATTTTGTGAAGGGCCATTTCGAGAGCCAAAAATTCCGCAAAGAATATAGGAATATAATCTGGGATGCGGACGGAATAGCTCCATGCCAAATCCTGAGAAAAGATGCCAAGTGCAGCTTTTTGGCAGTTGACGGAGGCATCGGTAGCAATCACCGTATGATGGGGGTATTTCTCTATGTGATCCGAGAGAATACCGCTTAAAATGTTTGCTGGCATGTGTTTCGCATGAGATGGGAAGATGTGGTCGAAATAGAATTCCACTGCTGCCGGCGTGTCATCAACCCACTGCAAAGAACTGAGATCAACATCAATCGGTGTTAAAAGGTTCTGCGTTAGCATAATTTGTGGCATTTGATACCGTGGCCAATGATGAGAAAAGAATAAGGCCGGCTGAGACAAAAAAATAGGAGTACTGACATCAGTCACTGGCTCCATCGACCTGAGGAAAGTTCGCACCGTGAGTATTTGAAAACGGGAAGTTAGATCAGGGATACGGGCTTCCAGATAAAGCAGGGCGTTTGAAACTGATTTTGGGAGACCAAGGCAGAGCGGAGAGCGCGCCTTTCCAGTAAGATTAAGGGTTGAATCTTGTAGCTTGCGCTACCAGAGAACAGAATGCAACCAAATTCAAGTATAGGTCTTACGTATGCTTTGTATAGTAACAATAACGTGTGGCAGCGCATCCCAAACTTCTTATTGGCGATTTTTGTCAGCCGGCTTAGAGCGCGTTCTTCGTGAAACGCATTGTTCTTTATATGAAGGCTCCAATCTAATGCTGGGTGGTAAGTAACACCCAGATAATTTACAGATTCCACTTATGGCATCTGGAGAGAGCGATGGACTAATGAAATGTGCAAAGGCCTGTGTGGAGGAAATACCAAATCTCCGCATTTGTCTACATTCAGAGATAAATTAATACTCTGCAACCTTACTCCAAGAGCATCCAAATATCCCTGCGGAATGTGGTAAAGGCAGTGGATATCTCTGGCCGAGGCGAAAAAAGCTATGTCATCTGCATACATAAAAACTGTTATATCAGGACAAATAGGGATGCCACTGACCAAAATATTAAAAAGCAGAGAGGATAGCACCGATCCTTGCGGCACACCTCTTGATTGATAATATGTATTTGAACATAGGGTTCCCTCGGCGCAGTAAAAGAATCTGTCCTTCAGAAATTCAGATATCCACGCATAAATGTAGGTTGGAGGATGTAACTCAGCAAGTCTGTTAAGTAAAATAGTATGCTATACACTGTCATAGGCCTTTGCTACATTAAGAGTGACCAAAGCTGAAAGTTCTCTTCTGCGTAGCGAGAGCCGGATTCTGCTCTCAAGATCCACATGCGCGGACCATATAGAGCACCCACGACGAAAGCCAATCTGAGCTGAGCTGAGACCGTTGATGTCATGAACATGTTTTGTGATGCGACTGTGCACTAATCTTTCTATTAATTTGACTAAATTTGAAGTCAGCGCAATTGGCCGAATAATACCTAAGACATATCCGTTTCCTACATCTTTCATTAATAAAATAATTTTCGCCGTCTTCCAAATGCTTGGAATCCATGCATTTTCCAGAGAAGCATTGACCGTATCTAAGAGGGCGCTTGTAAACTCCTCGGCTAAACTTTTAATCATACCAACAGTGACACCATCTGGTACAAGAGCTGCTGGATGCAACATTGGCAGGACTGAGAGGAGCTCTGATGTGTCAACCTCTGTATAATCCGAAGAGGGTGAAATTGTGCACAAAGGGACGCTTCTCTGCGTCTGGAAGCGTAACGCCAATCCCTTAGCAATACACTCCAGGCTCTCCTGAGCCTTTTGTGGTGATAACACTGTTGAACTGGTGAGGAGAGGGACGGCGGAATTCTTGTTACGTTCCATGAATCTATACAGTGTTTTCCGATGACGAGGATTAGAAAGCTTTGTGTTTAAATTTTGGTTTTGCTCCTCCTTGGCTTTTGCAAGTGTTCTTTTGAAAGATGCAGAGAAGAATTTGTAATTGAACCAATTAGCAGGACTCTGGTAGCAGGACAGCCTCTTCCAGGCCGCTTTTCCGCGACGATAGGCCTTCTCTCATTCTTCTGTCCACCAAGGAGACGGCTGTTTATTAGAGGCTGCTGCGGGCACAGCGAATATTGAGTGGTCTATTGCATTTTGCAAAAATGAAACCGGCTGCTGAGCTCTGTCATCACGGCTTATATTAACTATAGAGGCAAGTGAGGCGGACATCAGATTTTTATAAATTTTGTGGTTGACAAATTTGTGGGTTACACAACTAGTTTTAAGAGGAGATAACCGGATAGTGAAAGTTATAGGAAAGTGATCACTAGACGTACCCGGATCCTCTGTCGACCAATCAGTCACATCTAGCCTACCTGCTGATAATGTTAAGTCAATGGCTGAGCGAGCAACCCCTCGCATAAAGGTTATTTCTCTAGAGTTGCAGCAGCGTACAGCATTTGCAGACAGCCATGACCAGAGAATCTGGCCGCAGGAATCAGTGCGACTTCCCCAGTCACTATAGTGAGAATTAAAATCTCCTGCGATGACTGCATTGTTTGTGCCAGTCACCAAGCTGTATAAACAGTCTGTTCTCTGCACACCTAAAGGAAGATAGACATTAGCAATTGTAATATCAGCACAATGCGGAAATGAAATTTTGATCGCTAAATGCTCACTGTCAGAGGGAATTTTCTTAGAGATAGATGCCTGATGACAAATTTTTAGATAGCATGGTTACCTGTCCACCTCCCCTGCCAACATTTCGATCTCACCTGAAAACTAGAAAGTTTCTCATTGAAAATGATTTATGCGGTGATAACCACGTTTCTTGTAAAAGTACAATATCAAGCTTATGCTTGTGAATAAGTATGTCTAGATTTGGAAGAGAAGACAAAACGGAACGGCAATTCTATTGTAACAGTTTGATACCTTCAATGATTATTGAACAATTAAAGAGGCCGAAACCGCCTCTTTAAGGATATCAACATGGGGATGAGGTTTGGGTGGTCCTTTTTTAGCTTTTATCTGAGGAGTACTAGAATTAGATGGTGATGAGGAAGCATGGCGCTTCTGCGTAGGGCGCGACATTTTGACATCTGTTGTGCAGATGTCACTGCGACATTCACTGCTAGGAACAGAGATGTGATGTGGGACCTGGGGAGCATCAGAAGGTGATGTAGAGCGGCTAGCACTAGGTGCAGAAGCTGAAACAGATGCAGGCGTTGCTGCCAGGACGGGTGTTGATGGTGACGCAGACTGAACTGCAACAAACTGAGCCAACGCCTCAGAGAGAGTGTTTAGCATTCGCTCAACCACATTATTAAGAGCTTTTTCTACTGTGGTCACAATTGAGGCAGTCAAGTTGGACTCAATGTCCCCAACAGGAGCGCGCACACGACTGGCATATGAATCTTTTGTTCTGTTAAGAACTGCGTAAGCAGCGGCTCTTGAGCACCGCTTCTCTTTGATAATGTCTAACAAGCTACGATCTTCACTACGTTTTGCGCAGTTGGCATCATCAGCTAAGTGACTGTTGCTGCAGAGGCAACAATGAGGCTGCCCTGAGACGCAGTTATCAGCAGAATGACCTTTTCCACATAAACGGCAGTGTGTCTCCGACTTGCATGCTTTGCCGCTATGCCCGAACCGCCAACAGTTGGTGCATTGACGAGGGTGGGGTTCTAGAGGGCCCACACGGTATACAATCTGCCAGATTTTCAGTTCAGCAGGGCAGGAAGAGCCAGCAAAAGTTGTTATTACAGACTCAGTTGCAACGCGCAAGCCGTTTACCTCTCTACTGGAGCGGTAGACTGAAAAGACCCCAACGCCTGCATCCTGACATTCCTGTAGAAGTTCTTGCGGGGACGATGCTGGGTCGACACCACTTACGATACCCTTGACACATGCAAGCTGTTCGGGAGTGAATGCTTTCACCGGCAGCGAGCTGAAAATTGTGCACTTAAGCAAGTCTGCAACACAAGCGATGTCCGAGGACTTGCACACAATTCCTCGACGGCCAAATGGACGCACCTCAGAGATCTGCAGGTATTGGGCAGTCAATGATCTTAGCTCCTATTGAATTAGTTTTGGGGATTTCATTTTGATCTCACCCTCACCGATTGGGACGATAGCCACGGGAACCGCATCAATGCCATTTTTGTGGAAGGACTCAAGTGGCAGGCTTTGGGCTGGCAAGATGGCAAACCAAGCTGCCGACCCCTCCACCTGGGGAGGTCAACGACATCTCTCAGCAAAACGCGCTCTCAGGATCACATGAACTGCGTCTTAAACAACGCCTTGGCCAACACCCCCCAACGTAGTACGGGCTCACCAAGGAGGAACAAGCCGGAACCACCAGTGATGCAGAAAACAGCAGCCGCCAGCAAAAACACGTCAGCAAGTCCGCTTCGCTTCGCTGTCTCGATCACTTCTTGTTCTTCTCCTCAAGTAATATGGCACATACCCACTCACATATAATATAATAATAATATAATATATTATAATATAAAATAATAATATAATATAATATAATATAAAGTAATATGGCACATATCCATCTCACGTTGATTAGTCCTGGAATTGGCGTAACGAATTGGTCGACAGTTGATAGCAGCACTTCAAGTGATCATATACCTATTCATTTTGATATATGTCGTGTTACTCCGGCGCCTTCTCAGTTGCGGTCACATGTAAATTATGACAGATTTCAGACGGCGTTGCGCTCTGCTCTTGCTCCAGTGTCTAACATCGCCGAGGTCCACCAGTCAGCAAGCATATGTCTGGCTATTGAGGAAAGCCGTAAAAAGTCGGAGTTCCTGGTGAGGCCAACAAAAGGTAATTCTTCTAACTGGTGGAATGCGGACTGTACAAGAGATTACAGGCGGAGGAAGGCAGCATGGAAAACGCTTCTTCATAACCAATGTCCGAATAACTGGAGTGATTATAAATTAATTGCAGCCACCTTTAAACGCACAGTTCCTCGTGCAAAGGAAAAATATGACTCAGAACACTTCGATTATCTTTCAAAGGCGGGAAACCGACGTGCACTATTCGGTTTTCTACGGTCTAGGAAACAGCTCATGTCCTCTCATAATTTTCAGTGATTAGTTATGTCACCTATAGAAGCTATCCAGGAGGTTGAATTAATAGCCACAGGCCTGCAAAAGCGGTTCTCGTCTTTACTACCTATGCGACCATTGTTGTTTGCACCAGTCGTAGCAAATTATAATGCCTCACAAGTAAATCTATCGGAGCTTTCACAAGTTGTCCAGAGATTGCCAGCTGCTGCTCCTGGCCCTGATGGTGTTACCATAAAGATGCTCAAGATTCTATTTGAAGTGTCTCCCAACTCCTTATTGCACCTAATAAACTACTCTCTCAAACACGCTTGGATACCGTCTGAGTGGAAGCTGTCCAAGGTGATCCCTTTACTTAAAAATCAGGGTGGAGGCTATGAATTGGATAATATTAGGCCAATTTCTTTAACATCAAACGTGGTAAAGTTGATAGAAAGGTTGTTACTAATTCGGGTGTCAGCGATTGTGGACCGCAAAAGTATACTCAGCCCGTGCCAACTCGGTTTCCGGCCACGGTGTTCGATATGGAATGTACATGCTGATCTTGAGAGCAGAATTCTCCTTGCTCGTCGTCAACGCCTGGTCGCGGCTTTGGTTACGTTAGATGTCGCCAAAGCTTACGACAGTGTAGAACACTCCATCCTGATACATAGGCTACAGTCTCTTCAATTTCCAGATTATATAGTTGCATGGATATCTGCATTTCTTCATAACAGGGAATTCTTTTGCGTCCATAATGGTGTTCATTCAGAGAGGTATAGACAAACGCGAGGTGTACCGCAAGGAGCTGTTCTTTCTCCTGTGCTCTTTAATATTCTGTTAAGCTCAATTCCTCTCCACCGCCATGTACGCACTTACGTCTATGCGGACGACATTGCGTTTTTTGCTGCTGCGCCGGATATACATTCTCTGTATGGTCTGTTGCAGTCATATTTGAATACACTTGAGCACTGGTTGAGCGCATTACATCTGAAGTTAAATGTTGGCAAGTGCGCTATTTTTGTTTTCCCTCTATTCACTCCTGTAGTGGTCTCTCTGACTTGCCAGTTAAAAATAATACCGCAGGTTCAATCCCTAAAATACCTAGGGGTCATTCATGACAACAAACTCACCTGGCGACCTCACATTGACCATGTCGCGGCGAAAGGGGCTCGTGCCGTGGGCATGTTACGGAGATTATGTCATCACCGGTACGGCATGCGCAGAGATGCGCTATTAATGATCTACATAATGTATGTCAGGCCAATTTTAGAATTTGGGTCAGTGTTGTTTTCAGGCTCAGCTACATATAAACTTTGCCCTCTCGTCCTTTTAGAGAGGGAAGCACTTCGCATGTGCCTCGGTCTTCCAAAATTTGTGGCTATCAATGTGCTGTACCTTGAAGCCCGCATTCCGTCTCTCTTATCACGACTTCAATTTTTAACTGTGCAAACTTACCTCAGGATCTATGAATCCCATTTCCACCGTTCCCAAAGCATTTTCTGTTCTCAGGCGACCTCCTTTTTTGGTGTCCCCTGGTCTCGTTTCAATTCCCCTCAGGTAGTGTTTGTGCAAGGATTACTTCAGCCTTTAGATGTAAACATTTATGATATCCTTCCTGCGCTTCGGAATGGGCCCACTATCCACATTGTTTTCGACGACATATTCCCAAAAAATGCAAAACTTTTGCCACCGACTATTCTAAATGGTCTTCTAGAAGATCATCTGAGGACCCTACCTACAGATATAGCAATAGCCACTGATGCATCGCAATGCAATGAAAAAGCAGGTGTGGGAATATTGTGCTCAAATTTAGACTGGTCCTTTTCTCTGCGCCTTCCAGATTTCACCCCTATTTTTCAAGCAGAGTTTCTAGCAGTTGTACTTGCTCTACGCAAGCTATGCCCCTCTATTACAGCAGTTGCAGTAATTACTGATTTTTATCTTTGTGTTCGTCCCTCGCTGCACAGGTTGACGGTCCCATTTTATCAACTTTCTTATCCCTACTTCATCCGCATTTGAGCCTTGTTCATTTAGTATGGGTTCCCGGCCACAGCAGTGTGACAGTAAATGAGATTGCTGATAATCTCGCAAAGGCTTCCCTCAGCTGCCCCGTGTTGCCAATCATCCCGGCTACAGCCTACATTACAGCATCTAGATTTCGGCGACGTGCGTTTTTAAGCACGCAAGACACACCACTTTTAAAATCGGCGGATTATGAGCACCTTAAATATTATTGGAACAGGAAAATTTGTTGCTCACGGCAGCTTGAAGTATCATTGACGAGGCTGCGCTGCCGCATCCCTCCTCTAAATTTCTATTTACACAAGTTGGGTTTGGCGATCTCTCCCCTTTGTGCATTTTGCCGTGAGCCAGAATCTATTGAACATTTTTGGCTGTATTGTCGCCGATTCAACTCACTGAGAAAAAGGTTGCTGGAGGAGCCCTTGCAGCATCTTGGCCTTAGTTTGAGCAGCCCGCTCTTGCTATCATTTGGCGCCACCACATTTGGGTTCAGCCACAGATCTGTTTGCACCGCTGTTCAAAATTTCCTGATAGAATCTCACCGACTGCCTTGCTAAGTGTTCCAACCTTTTCTTTTCTATCAATTATTACATTTTGACTAAATCATAATTATTTAATTGCTCTCTTTATTATTATTCTTAAAATTTTAAAATCAAAACATTCATTCCTTTCCTGTTCATGACAAAAAATTCACCGGTGTTGCGCTCCCACGTGCTTTTACTTTTTGTTAACTGCGTTCAGGTGAATAGCCACCCGATTCTTGGCCGATCCCCCAGTGTGGGTATGTGCCATCTTTTGATAGGCTAACAACAACAACAACAACATACCCACTTCTTCAATCACTACACTTCACTTCTTCTCAGCATTTCAACACACAGCCGGTCAGAACGGTTTCCTCTTCACTCCGCCGCGTCGGCTCAAGCTTTAACCTTGAATAAAGGCGCATCTAGTGAATAAACTCTTCCGATGCTGAAGTCTCCGCGCTTTCGCTACATATATCCTGGCCCAACAGATCTAGGTCATCAGCAATTTTTGCTTACGACCTCCACACGAAAACTCAACCGTAATCGAATCCGACCGCGGCGGCAGCCTATCGATGGAGGCGAAACGCAAAGGCTCCCGTCTTCTGTGCGATATCAGTGGACGTTAAAGATACCCAGGTGGTCGGAATTATTTCGGAGCCCGCCACTATGGCACCTCTTCCTTTCTTCTTTCACTCCCTCATTCATCCCTTCCCTTACGGCGCTGTTCAGGTGTCCGCTGATATGTGAGACAAATACTGCGCCATTTCCTCCCCCCCCCAAAAAAAAAAAAATTAATTTATTCTTTACAGCAAAACAGACAGAAGAAAAAGAACGTGCTTCGCATTGTATGCAGGCGCCGTTATCATACGTTATGCAGTTTGCACTTCAAGCGAGGGCTTCGAATGACGTCAACCCCTTTCGAAGCAGCTGCAAACCTGTTTACCAGAAGGCTTCGGAGGGTGTTCCTATTGTCACATGTGCTTTATTATCCATCATGTGGCTTTGATGCTTTTTTCTTGTTTTTTTAATGAAAACGAGTACTGAGTGGTATGTCTAATCTTGATTTTAAAGGAGACTTACCCTTTATTTATATTTTATTTTTAAAATTTATTTTTATTTACTTTATATATTTTATTTTTAATTTTGGTATATATATTTTTGTTTATTTTTTGTATCTACCTATTTATGTTTTATATTACCACTGCTTTATGATCAGTATGACATACGATTTCTACGCGGTTGAGTGCTTTTCCACTCGTAGTAGCATTCAACTTTTAGCCTGGCGTTTTTTGCTTACGACGCCGACGACACGAAAATTTCCTTCGATGATAGAGGTATACAGCTTCGCTGTAAACAGATCCCCCGGTGGTAGAAATTAATCCGGTTGCCTCCACTACGGCATGCATTGCATCCTTTATCCTATCACTTCCTTCTTCATCCAATTCTTACGGCGCTTTTCGTCTGTACACCGAGATGTGAGACCGATACTGCGCCATTTCCTTCCTCAAACACCAACTTTCAGTTTCTGTGGTTTTTTTTAGCTCTCTGCTCCTTTGGACGCTGGGCCTAAGGCTGCGCGGCGCTGCGGGGTCTCCCCATAGAGGCCACAGACACCGTGAACTAGCGAAGGCCTGTGTTCGGCGGTGACAATGAACAACGCAGGGCAGGCGGCTCACGCTCACGATCACGGAGACGAACGCCATCCAGAGCAAGGTCGTCCAGCACCATTCGGCGAATGCAGGCCGAGATCGCTGTCCTGCGGGACACGGTGAGGTGCCTGACGGCGGCGCTCATCACCACCTCGGAGAACCTCGAGTCCGTCATCGGGACCTTGGACGTGCCGCCGGCGGACCCACGCGTTCTAGCTTTGAGAGACGCCATGGCGCTCGCTCACCAGACGCAGAACTCCATGGCGGCTCCCTCCCCGCCATTTCTGGCCACCCCTGCGCTTTCTGCCGCCTATGCTACACCTGGGAAACCGGCTGTGATGCCCTCTCCCCCTGATGCTGCTGCTGCGGGCTCCCCGCGGACAACTGCAGCCGAGGGAGCATGTGCACCCTGATGGACGAGCCTGTTCTCAGGAAACGGCGACGCTCAACGGGGTCCGAGGAGGAGAGAGACTCGGAAACCAAAAGGCACATTGCGGTGGCCAAGCGGGAAGCTCGAAGCCCCCCCCCCCTCCCCCACCATCACTGTTCCCTTTCCCTCCAAACTCGAACGAGCAGGGCCTGCCCAGCACAAGCCCCATGGAGACCACCTCCAGCCTTCTGCTGGTGCTGCTGCTGTTGCTCCTGGGGCGACGGCGTCCGGAAGAAAGCCGGGTGCGACCTCACCAAATCCCGCCGCGCGAGATCAAGCTGCGGCTGGGGCTTCGTCTGCTGGCAGCGAGCGCGCCCAACACCGCGGCGCGCCGCAGCAATGCGCCGGCGAACGGGGGCATCGCCTTCACCAGGGAACAGGGCTGGGAGTTGGCCGAGGAGATCAGATCCCGCCCGGGCGTCCTCGCCGTCCGAGCAAATATGCGGCGGAATGTGGTAGCAGTGGACGCGGGCAGCAGCGGTGCTCTCCAGGCTCTGCTAGCCACAGCCATCATCCACGGCGTGCCTGTCTGCGCCAAGGAGCCTCCTCCTCGGAACCAAAAATCCGGCCTGGTCTTCGGTGTGGACAGGCACAGGACGGCGGAGGAGCTGCTAGCGGCGGCGGAGTCAACAGTGCCGATGGTGTCGGCGTCTCTCTCAGGCAGCACACTCGCTGTCCGTTTTGCGGCGCCGACACCCCTGGTATTCATCACTATATTCAAGCGTAGGCTCGCGGTCCGCCCCTGCCGTCCCGGCCGCTTCAGTGTGCCAAGTGCGCCAGCCTGGGGCATGCCACTGAGGAGTGCCGTGCTCCTGCCCGATACACGCGCTGCGGCGGGCCGCACGAGCTTGGTACCTGCGCTAGCAAGCCCCGCTGCATTAACCGCGTGGGACGGTACGCAGCCATTTCCCCAGCGTGCCCGCACTGGAAGCGAGAGCCTCACGTCGCCACTTTAAAGGCCAAATACATGGTACCGATGTCCAGGCGGGTTGTCCGAGCCGTCGTCCAGGCTGAAACAGCGGCTCCAACGCAGTAACATCAGCAGACGCCGCGAGCGCTTTCTTATGCGCAGGCCGTCAGGTGAACACCTCAGCAGCAGCAGCCACCGAAGCAACGACAGCGCCGGCAGCGGCAGCGGCGATCCGGTTGCCCGGCGTGCCGTGCAGCGCGGCCCGAGCCTTCGGACGCTTCTCATGGTCAGCCCCTTGATGCACGAGACACGGAGATCACGCGCATAAAGCTGGCGTTGCGCGCCCTCAGCGCACTTTTCCCAGAGGGCACCGATGGACAACGGGCTTCCCTAGAAGCAGCGGATGCTCCCGCACAGTTAAGCTAGCATGACGGCTAGCCGCTGGACTCCCTCCTGCATACCATCCATCCTGCACTGGAACGTCTTCTCACTTGCGGCGCGGTACACCGACATGCGAGTTCACATCTCACAGGATTCGCCGGAAGTTATCGCGCTGCAGGAGACGTATACGTACAGTCGGGGACAAAAGTCTGTGGACCACGTGTTCCACAAACGAAGCCGATAGTCGTGCTATTATCCGGCAGCTGGAGACCATATTTGTGGAGGTGAAACTAAAAACTTGTCGTTTTAGCTTCGTAATTGTGGTCTCCAACTGCCGGCTAATAGCAGAGCTATCGGCTTCGTTTGTGGAACGCGTTGTCCAGAGACTTTTGTCCCCGACTGTATGTTCACATGACGGGGAGCCCCAGATGCGGCTACATCGCTCAATTGCCTACCACTCCGCCACCACGTGCGAGGAACCCACCTGTGCCGCAGTGCCCTGTTGTGTCACATCTCATCGCCCCGGGAAATCAAGGTGCGCGATATATGTGCGGCGGGACGTCCAGCACACCGTCGTCGGCTCGGCGGCGGCGATATCTGACGCACAGAAGTGCGTGGAGGTGTCAGTGCGCGTCGGTGGTGTTGACACGTCGGTGGCCAGTGTTTATGTGCGTCCAGCTGTCGCGTGGAACGCGCTGTGTTTTCGTGCTGTGTCTTCCTGCTGTGCCCCGCGCCAAATCATCAGTGGTGATTTTAATGCCCACCATAGTGCGTGGGGCAGTGCGGCGCCACTCCGCGCGTGGAGAGGACCTGCACGACGCAGCAACGCAGCTCGGACTGACCCCGTTGAACACCGGCGAGCCCACATTTCGACGACGCGGAACAACCAGCTCCTGCATCGACGCTGCTTTCGCATCAAGAGGCATCAAGGCGACATGGCGCCGATCACCATCTCTCTTTGGCTCGGATCATTACTCCATCCTAATTGAACCCACTGCGTTGGAGGCGCGCCCCAAACGTGCCTACTCCATTACCAACTGGAGTGCGTTCAGGCGGGCGGTCGACGAGGCGCGGCCACTGGCGCAGATTTCTTTTCAAGTCTAGTTCAAAGCGCTGTCGCAGCCACCCAACGAGCAGAGGAAATGGCAGGGCACCCCACACCTGATATGAAGCTGCTCAATCTGCGCGAGAAGAGAGATCGCGCAGAGCGACGGGCGCGACGGACTGACAGAGCCGCCAAATGGACTGTCTAGAACCGCTTGGACGCCGAAGCGCCCGCCACGCCAACAAGCTATACCGCCGGCAGTGGGCTTCACTATGCCAAAGGATGGAGGAAGATGTCAGCTCGCGGAGGCTGTTTGACACCCTGCAACGCATCACCGAACCAGAGGCAAACCGTCAACTGCTGGCCGCCCTCGCAATCTCCAGCGGGCTCAGCTTTGTAGAGTTGGTAGAGCGGTTTGCCGATCGATTCGTGCGGCCCAGCCCCGCAAACGCAGCTAACATTGCTGTTCTTGAGAGCCCCAGAAGCGACGCCAGTCCCTCGCCCGTCGCCTCGGAAGGTCCATGTAATGCGCCGTTCACCGCGGCGGAACTGAACAATGCGCTGCAGCGCTGCCGCCGCCGCTCGGCGCCCGGACCGGACGGGGTGACATACCAGATGCTGCGAAACCTGGATGCGCAGCAACGACAGATCTTCCAGCAGCAGATAAATCTGGCGTGGGAAAGCGGGGAGCTACCGGAGGATTGGCGAACCGCGGTCGTTTGTCCCATCCGAAAGGCAGTGCGCCCACTTACGGAGCTGAGCGGATACCGGCCAGTGGCATTAACATCGGCGGCAGGTACGCTCATGGAGCATATGGCGTTGCAGCGTCTGAACGAGCGGGCTGTGGAGGCTGATTTGTTTGACGAGCAACAGATCGGTTTCCGTGGGATGCGGTGCACGGCTGATTCTATATCGGACGTTGTTACAGCGCTGGAGCATGCCAGAGCGGCAGACCAGGTTGCGCTGCTGCTACTACTGGACGTCTCGGGCGCTTTTGACAACGTTCACCGCACACCAATTCTCGCGGTGCTTGAGGGGGCCAGTGTGAACGGGCGCCTTTTGCGATACGTTCATGGCTTCCCGAGCGGGCGCACCATGAGCGTACGAGTAGGGGGTAAGCTCTACAAGTCTCGCCCGGTGGACGTGTGCGTGACGCAGGGTTCTGTCTTATCACCATTTCAGTTTAATGTGGCCATGTCGGTGGTGCCGGCCTCCCTCCCCGCGAGCGGCCGACACCATGTGTACATGTCCATATGTGCAGACAACATAGATCTGTGGTGCCGGGGAGCGCCGGTCGAGGCGTTCCGCGTGCGGGGGTGCCTTCAGGGAGCCCTGACCGCAATCGACGCCAGCTTGCGCGGCCTTGGTCTGTCGCTGAGCGCGGACAAATCGGTGGCCATGGCTTGCGTTTCGCGCTCGCGCGCGCACCTTGCGCCACTGTCATTGGACGAGACTCCGATTCCTTGGCGTAAATCGGGGCGGTACCTTGGCCTGTACATCGACTGGCGCGTTTCCTTCCGCCCCGCAGCGACCAAAGCCTGTCTGCAGATAAACAGGATCATCGCCGCCGTGCACATGCTCACCGCTCGAGGCCAGGGCATCTCCCAGCAAGCCGCGCTGCGGCTATACAATGCCGCAGCTTTAGGGGCGGTGCTCTTTGCGCTGCCGCTCGTCACGGTTCGCAAGCCGTGCTGGTAGAAACTCGAGCTCCAGCACCGCAAGTCCCTGCGCGTGTGCCTAGGCCTGCCCAAAAACGCGCAGTGCGCCGCTACGTTGGCCGAGGCAGGAGCGTGGCCACTTGAGCTGCAAGCAGCGCGCAGGGTACTGAACCACATCGACCGGCTTCACCGCGCACCGGACGGTGGCTCGCTGCTGCAGCGTATGCGCTCGCACCCGCGCTCACGAATTGGCGCGGCGCTGCTCGAGTGTTAGCAATTGACACAAGGCCCACCCCTCTACGGCTCCTGCGCGCCCTAGCCTGCTGCCTCTGAGGTACAGCGAGAGATCGTCGGCATTGCTAGAAAGCGGAGCACACCCCTCTGTGCTGTGCAGCAGCTGGCCAGAGCCATCATACACGAGGAGCTGCAGGACCATCTCCTCGTGTACACCGACGGCTCAGTGTTCCTCGACGGCTTCTCCCTTGCTGCTGCGGCTACCATCCCCGCCCTGCGATTGCACAGCCAGCAACACGCAACCTTCCTGGGCTCCTCCACCACTGCGGAGTTGAAGGGGATCCGGCTCGGGCTGGACCTGCTGCTCACCCTCGGCCCTCCGCCGCCCAGGAGTGCTTTGCTGTGCGACTCCCGCGCCGCCCTCAACCGCCTGCAATCAAACGGCCGCGGTACCCCACTAGTGCAGGAAATTCGCTCGCGCATCGAGTGCATCCCGCAGTGAGGATGCGCCGTGCGTGCACAGTGGGTGCCCGGTCACTGCGGCATCGCCGGCAACAAAGATGCTGACGACCTCGCAACCGCTGCACACCAACTACCTGCCAGCGATCTGCCCCTTGTGCTGGAGGACGTGCGTGCGGTCATCCACGACCATATCCGAAAGCAGCACCCCGACCCACGCATCGCATGAGGTGATCGCATCGACAGTATCACCGCCTGTCGCGCACTTACACGGTCACAACGTGCAATGATCCTCCGCGCGCGCACTGGCTGCGTGTGGCCCGGGGAACGACGGGTGCGTCACGGAATCGCAACGAGTGACGTGTGTGACGGATGCGGTGCAGTGGAAACACTAGAACACCTGCTCCTTCATTGTGCAGCGTTCGCCGATGCTCGTCGCGATATGCTAGCGGCCTATAGGGTGCAGGGCATACTAGCAGACTCCTTCAAGACGTTATTGTGGCCGCAGGGCAGTGCGCACAGTCTTGAGCGAACTTTGGTGAGCCTCTGTGCATTCCTCGAACACACGGGATTGACGTCCCGTCTGTTCCCCGTCAGGTAGTTATACGGAGTGACCGAACGCTGCGCGAGTTCTGCCTTGAACGATTAATAACTGGACGCCCCACTCCAGTTTTAGCCAACACAGTGCTGTGAGTCTGTGATATTTAATTGCTCTAAAATGAACTAATCACACGCACAACCTGGACACATTTATTATTGTGTAAATAGTTTGTACATATTACTTCTGCCCCTATCCTTTCTTTCTGTCCCCTCACCTCTTTCATTTCATTTCTCCATTCTGCCTGCTATCCTTTATTTCTGCTGCCCCAGCTCAGGTGGTTCGGTATCGATCGATGGCAGTCCCGCCGCGGTGGCTCAGTGGTTAGGGCGCTCGACTAATGATTCGGAGTTCCCGGGTTCGATCCCGACCGCGGCGGCTGCGTTTTTATGGAGGAAAAACGCTAAGGCGCCCGTGTGCTGTGCGATGTCAGTGCACCCTAAAGATCCCCAGGTGGTCAAAATTATTCCGGAGCCCTCCACTACGGTACCTATTCTTCCTTTCTTCTTTCACTCCCTCCTATATCCCTTCCCTTACGGCTCGGTTAAGGTGTCCAAAGATATGAGACAGATACTGCGCCATTTCCTTTCCCCCAAAACCAATTAATATTTTTATCGATGGCAGATGCCGTGGCTAGCAAAAATTTTGTCGTTCCTTTTTACTATTATTTCAGTAGAAAACCGCTACCACCACCAGTTTCTCTGGTGGAGGTCTTCTAAATTTCGACCATGTGGGGAATTTTAACGTGCACTGACTTCGCACAGCACATATGCGCCTTTTGTGTTTCACCCGTATGCAGTGTGACTGAACTCAGTGCACTGAAAAGAAAACCATTTTTTAGATCTCATTCTCGCAGGGGCCATGCTAATCTTCTCTTTATTATTCAAATGTTAGTGCATGTACTTTGGAAGTACTCCACCATTCGGATCCACAAAAACAACGTTGATATTTCTGAAGCGAAAGCTTCACTATGTTAGGTAAAGCTGATTTGGCCGCGCGTTGCCGGTTGACCATCAAGTGAGCCAGAGGTCAAGTGTGGCTATAGGTCTTACCATATGTTCTCCACTATGGTGTCGCATCACTTGACCTTTGATTCTTGACCTTTGACGTTGACCTTTGGCCTTTATATTCGCCGGTAGAGGACGGTAGACAACGCCGCAGCGTTCGTTGGGTGATCGACCTCTCTCAATCAACCATTAATATATCTGCCACCTGCCAGGGCGCAGACCGGGAGCGCTGCCTTCCTAGTGTGTGGAACGCGCTCGTTACAGACGGCAAGCCCTGTCTACTTCTCGGACACACCACAGCTTTCGATCTCTAACTGGATTCAGAAGTATTTGAACCGTAGCTAATTATTTGTTATGCCTCACACATATTGTATTCATTTTTGTTCGACTAAGGATTTCATGGGACGCGTCGGGAGGAACTTCGGAATTGAATGCCGAAGAGGTTGTGAAATATTTTCGCAATGGCCATGTCTAAGTTTCTTGTCTAACCTTGCGCTTTTTCTTCCCTTGTATATAGACACGTTTGTCAGCGGAGGCTAATTGCAGCGGCTCTATTCGCGGTGCAACGCTGCTATATAAACATGTAAGGGTTGTGAATTGCATAGGTGGAGAAACGATGTTGAGTAAAAGCCGTGAACTGTATCTGCGAAATATGTCGAAAATTCCCTCCCATACCTTGACAATTGCCACCAAACCCTAAGGTGTGTCCTCCAGGCACAAACCCTACCATCCATTTACATTAAGCCTTGCTACCACCAACCCCTTCAGCACCCTCTACAACTACCGTACCTTCACCCTCGCCCATAGCTTAGTGCAATGCCCGGCGTGTGAGCAGTTGGGTTAATGTCGCTATCGCCCCTTCCTCTTCTCCAACCGAACTCTCCCTTCAGCTCCGATTCTAACTTAGGCGTTAAAATGAGATCCTAGCCAGTAAAATTCAACAACTAGAGACAAAACAGGACGGGCCACTCAGAGCCCATGCCCGAATCTGAGCCAGCTAAGCAGGATGATTATGCCTTGGGCTCCTCCGGCCTGACCAGCGTTTCGCGGCGGCCGGTCGGCACCGTGGTGGCTTAGCTGCCTACTGTGGAGTGCCGTATAGGCATTCTAGAGATCAAGGTAGAGGCTTTCCAGGGAAAAATTCTGGAAGCGATGCAACGGAAGGTTTCCTTGGGCAGGTGGCCAGACTTCGTGAAGCAGGCTATCAAGAAAGGATCCTTGCACAGTTAACAATATTATTTGGTTTTTGGGGAAATGAAATGGCGCGGTATATGTCTGAACTTTCGTTGGATACCTAAACCGCGCCGTAAGGGAAGGGATAAAGGAGGGAGTGAAAGAAGAAAGGAAGAAAGAGGTGCCGTAGAGGAGGGCTCCGGAATAATTTCGACCACCTGGGGATCTTTAACATGCACTCACATCGCAGAGCACACGGGCGACTTAGCGTTTTGCCTCCATAAAAATGCAGCTGCCGCGGTCGGGTTCAAACCCGGGAATTCCGGATCAGTAGCCGAGTACGCTAACCACTAAGCCACCGCGGCGGGTCCTTGCACGGTTAACAGAACGAATTTTGTGCAAGCTGAAGGTAAAGGCGGCATCTTACCCTCCTGGGCCGCAGGAAGAGGCACGAAGGAAGGTCGTGTGCATCCCGTATTCACACGGTGTCTCACATCGTCTCAAGAAGATCGCTGCGCGGCAGACTGTGCAGGTGGAGTTCTCCGGCGAACATAGAGTTGGGAAGATATGCGCCGCAGTTCACAGGAAGCTGGAGCCAGCCTCTTCCAGAAAAAATTTCTGGCAGTGCACAGTGCCTCACGCAGAAAAATGAATAACTGCAAAAAAAGGCGTCGTGCATAAGGTTCTTGTGCCTTGCGGAACGATCTGTTATGTGGTGGTGGTGAAAAGAATTTATCTATATATAGAGAGAGGTAGACGGGGAGGGGCCCCTAGTGGGTCTCGCCTCTTACTATAGAAGGCGGAATCCCTCATTCCGGGACCCCGTTGGTCCTGACTGCTGCGCAGGTCCGCCGAACCAGGGCCTGTTTGGCCCATAGTTCCTGGCAGCCGAGCAGAGTCGCCTCCTAGACCTCTCGGGTAGGGGAACGGGTGATGAGGGGAGAGAAGGATTTTGCCTGCATGCCCAAACCACGTGAAAGGTGTCGGCCACCTCCCCACCGGGCACAAAATCCTCAACTGCACGCCAAAATTCAGGGGCTATAAACGGCTCGGTGCTCCCCGCCCACTGCCCAGTTACCCCCGGAACCGATGCAAGTGTCGGCGGACCCGACACCCCATAGCTCTGACGTGCGTTTCACCGCCCTCAAAAATGCCCTCGCCGAGTTATCGACTGGGGGTGGTAAAAGTGTTTTATGAATAAAATAATAGTAAAAAAGAAGGAAAAGGTTTTTGCTAGCCCCAGCATCTGCCATCGATACTGAAGTACCTGAGCTGGGGCAGCGCAAATAAAGGATAAGAGGCAGAATGGAGAAATGAATTGAAGGAGGTGGGGGGACAGGAAGAGAGGATAGGGGAGAAGTAATAGAGACTTTTAGCTGAGCGTGTTTACGTTCCGCGCCGCTGGTAGTTCCCCAGCGGAGCACCAGCGGAATGTAGCGCGAGTAAAGAGTTATAGCGCAGCGTCTAAAACGCCCGAATGAGCGGAGGACGGAGCAGCGCGGAGTGCTGTGCAGCTCCACCTATAGGTAAAAAGCGGAGTTACGCTGAAACGAATATAAATCGCGCTTGAATTTTATGTACTAAAGTTGTAAATAAAGGCATTTTTCGTGTTTATGATATATATTTAAACATTAGAGGTCGTTATTATTCAATTTAAAGTATGTCATCTTAAAAAAAAGAACATTTGGCGCTGTGACGGTCAAGTCAAGGCGAAGCCCCAGGCCGCAAGCTGTTTTTTGGTGCGCTGTGTGTAAATCCGGGCTAGTTCGCGAGTTAGGACCGCATTTTGCCTCCGCCACAGCTATAAGGTAAATTCTAGAGATGCCGAAGAGCATACTCCAAGACCCGCTGCTCTTGTCACAGCTAAAGTGGTCAGAGATAGAAGATCTGCTGTGTCTTGAAGTGTTTGGTGAAACGCGACGTGACCCACTCTCTGTGCGCGGGCTTCTGAACATTTACGATATCGACAGTGGTGTGTTCAAGACGCATTTCAGATTTGAGAAGCATGACTTGCATAGGCTGCAGAGGGCCTTATTAATACCTGAAGCTGTGGTAACTCCATAGAGGGTGGCAGTTCCCGGGGACGAGGCCCTGTGCATAACCCTGCGACGGCTTGCATATCCGATCCGGCTCTGCGATCTTGAAGACCTTTTTAGGCGACACAGCTAGACCCTATCGTCTGTGACCAACGCAGTTCTCGGGCACATTGAAACGCGGTTTTTTCATTTGTTAGACGACCTGAGCAACCATGCCTGGTTGAACCTGGACTCGCTGGAAACGTTCTCTCAGGTAAGCCGTAAATAGGATAAGAGTTTTGCGAGTCGATATTTCTCACATTTTCATGCTTTTTTGAGGCAGTTCACAAAAAAGGAGCCCCGCTTAAAAACTGCGCGGCGTTCATAAACGGCACGGCGCGGGCGATATGCCGACCATCAAGGAACCAAAAGGTTTATTTTAGTGGCTACAAACGCGTCCACGCCCTGAAATATCAGTCAGTAATGTGCCCAGATGGGATTATCTGTCTGTTAGACGGATCGTATCCCGGAAGCAAACATGATGCTGGTATGTAACTGGCAAGCACAGCCGCCTCAACAAAGCGTTGTTTATCATTCTTTCTTCACTATGCCTGGTGCTTGAAAACAGGTAAGGTTGAACGTAGTCTCATTATACAATTTATTTTCCTTCTTCCAGGTAACTTCGGAAACAGCAAAGCATATGCAAAGTTGGAAAAGCTTGTTCAGGGGCGAAACTACGTCATCTACGGGGACCCTGCCTACCCTTTGCGGCCCCTTCTGCTGAAGCCCTATGGCCCATGGTCGGCAGAATCTGTTACCTAGTTGCAGGCTGGCGCTGATCGTTGTCGATTGATGATGGTGCTGAGGGAGGATGCTCTTAATGTGCTGACATGACTTGGCTCTGCTGCTGCTGGCCACCATCCATCCGGTCCAGCTCATTGTCAATGGTAGCCGCAGATGGTCCCAGCACAAGCTCCTCATCGTAAACGCTGAGAAACAGCTGGGCTGCTGGCGATCCTGTTTATAATGAATGAAAAAAGGAGGAGGCAAAATCATTCAAGCAGGGTTCCCAGATTAGGCTACTGTTCCTCCGAGTTGGCATTGAAATTTTACATTTGTCTATGCGGCTATTTTTGGAATACATTTTTGCTGTGCCCATGTCAATATAATTTGTTTTGTAATAAATATTCTGAATGTTTTCGTACACCCTTTCTCTACTTTGTGCCAGTGTTCGAAACTGCTTTCTCCGATGGAGCCCTGTTAGCGGATTGCAAACGATACTAAATTTTGTGTCGGCGTCGGCATATACTGGGCAAGTGTCCTGTATGGGCGGCCCAACAGCCTGTAGACAAAAATGAAGGTAGAACATGCGTGCTTCTAAAGCGTGTTTATATCGTTTCCTAGAGCTTGTCTGTCATCAGGCGGTCAATGTGCTACCTCTACACTGCCTTGGCTGCTATTCTAAGGCAAGAATTCATGTGTACGAAACGTTCAAGTGGATTACACATTATCCAAAAGGGCAAGAGAAGGGGGCAATGTCCCTCATTATCATTTCGGACATACTCCAAGGTGATGGTGGCACATCTTGTGAGTGCCATCTTGTCGCACAGACACCTACCAGACTCAGCGTGACATGATGGATCAGCATTGCACCTGCCTTGCATTGAATCATGAATCAGTGGGCTGCACTGAAAGCCCACTCTGAAGCAATGAAAAGTAAAGAACGCTGCAAGGCAGCAAGAGTGCATATTAAGCGGTATGTACACTGATGAGCAAAATCTACTTTTTGTTCCACTTATCGGTAAATTTGAGTGAATGAACAAGCTCATTCAATGCGAGGCCCTGGCCCCTGTCGGGCTAAAGGAGAAATTCATCTCTTTTGTGAAAAAGTTAATGGCAAAAATTTCAATAGCTGCACCTACGCAGGACAACTGAGCGAAATGGGAGCAGCACATACATATTAAATTTCAGTGCATGGGAATTCTTTTCTTAACAGCCTCGAAACGTCTCTCAGCTTCTCTAACAAACATTTTCTGTTGGATAGGCACCACAACTTTATTTTTGTGTGCACTAAAGTGGTTAACCCTAGCCTAAAGCTTTGGAGCAACCTGCGCCTTCCTAGATAAAAATGCAAAGTACTCAGTGATTTTTATCTGGCACTCGCTCAGTGCTTTTATAACTACAAATTCAATATATGCAATACAATCCGATGATCGCCAGTCATAAATGAAATTCGACGATCTGGCATAGCCTTCCCGGTTCAAAATGAATTCTGGGTAAGCTTGAGAAATGTATAAAATGTTGCCGGCAAGCTGACGTTCCCAATGATGTCTGAGCTGGCACTCTGTTGTCATTCACTTATGAAACGTCACCGTCGAACGAGCGTTAAGCTAGGTCTCTGTCACTAAAACGTCCTGACAAAGTGCCTAACTAGATTTTACAAACGCTCCTTCACGTGAAGTTTGGCTTGGCCAGCAATGGAGGCTGCTACAAGGGTTTTAAACCGGACATGAATTTTTGTCCCGTTTCAGCTGTAACATTTCCTATGGGCCAAGCAGTTAGACTTCGAAATCAGCTCATGATGCCCCAGATCCTTCGATAACCTAATTTGTTTTGTCTGTTGTGATAGAATTAGGCAACTCTGTATACAAGTCGCGCTAACATATTCTTCACCTATCACTAGGTGCGATAAAAAGCTCAGCCCACTGGCATGCAACTGTCAGCTCCGCTATCATTTGATTTAGTCCACAAAGAGTGGGCGCGCCGCAGCCTGTGATACACCTCTGTGCACAGTCATGCGGTGAACCCTCCCCCACTCCTCCCGAGAGGCTCAGAGAAAGAGAAAACAAGCTAGAACACAGACAACTACATGAAAACTCAAGTGTTTCATGTGTGCACACATGGGCTACTTGTAGGAAGCCCAGTACACGAGCTTACGGGCCGTGCATGCGGCTTTAGAGTTATCAGGTCGAAATAGAAAACACAAGAAGGCGAACTTAGATGCAGGCATGACAAAAACTTACCGTCGTTCTCACCAGCTACGCAAATTTGCGAAGCTGGCCCGGCCGAATAGGCGCAGTCGTCAGCACGTTCTTTAACTGGCTCGCACCTCGTCGTTCCTGAGCTGCCCTACTAGTCCTTGAGGCGTCATGAGCCGTTCCTGGCTTCTTCCAACGCACTGCGCAGCCTGCACTCCTTGGGGCAATCCTTGACTCGTACTGCACAGCCCGCGCGTAGTCGGAGAGGTCCTGAAGAATATTCTCCTTTTCAGTGTACAGCTCTTCGGTCCCCGATCTGAATAGGCCAGAAAATGCACGTCACATAAACATGTGCGCCAGAGCTGCAGAGAGAACAAACAAAAGCACAATCACTTTTTGAGATTCTTCGTGTCTTGCCGCCTCTAGTAGCCGATGAGAAGATCTACGCGATCTTTTATTCCGCCAATCGTTAGCTCTCGGCCTACCGCCCGGTTAACGCTCGCGAGGACGCTCACCCACCTGAGCTCGTCCCCGAATGACCCTGTCGCGGCCAATTCCCGCAGAAGGCAAAGATCTTCTTGCGTGCTAAAACATTTGCGCGGCTTCTTTGCTTGCAGGCGTGCTTGCGCCGCGTCCGTGCTCGATGAAGCCGACGCAGCAACGTCCGCACGGGAGGCCGCCATGTTAGTGCTCGACGACGCTCGCTCGCACTCGCTGGGCGATCTCCGCTGGAAAGACGAGATGAGCGGGCGAGCGCGCAGCGCCGTAAACCCGCTGGCCGCCTGAGCGTTCTGCGCATGCGCACTGGCGCCCTCTCTCGTCCGCTCCTCTCCGCTGGCCGCTGGCCCGCTCTGCTAAAAGTCTAATTTCGACCACCTGGCGATCTTTAACTTCCACTGACATTATACAGCAGACGGGTACCTTAGGAACTTCGGATAAGCAGCCTAGCGCGCTAACCACTCAGCCACCACTGCAGGTATGCGCAGTATCTGTCTCGTATCGGCGGGCAACTGAACCACGCCGTCAGAGAACGGAGGAGAAAGCCTTAATTGTTGCACTGTATTAAATTGGGAATCGGAGGTGGGGATAGTTGTTGCGCTTGGTGGCAGTTCCTATTCCCGGACCCCATTGGCCGCGCTGCTGCCCGTGCTGTCTGGTCCAGGGCTCGCTGGGCCTCCAGGTACGAGCTGGACAGGGTCGCCTCGCAGCCCTCCCTTGTTGACTGACTTATCACAGTTGTATGTGTACTGTACTGGCAGGCCCATAAATGTGGTCAGCATACTGCCCGCAGAATTTTCACCTGCCCGTGAATGTAGAGTCCATGTGTTCTAGTATGACGGTATTTAAGAAAGGCCTGGTTTGTAGCCGTGTTTGTAGGGGTGTGCTACAATCAGACGAAACCGTAGACACCTGTACACAACGCAAAACACTCATGAGACATGAAATATTGAGCGACCCTAAAGGCGCGGGTTTGATTCCTACTTCGGCGGTCGAATTGCGTTGGAGGCGAAATTCTAGAGGCCTGTCAACTGGCGATTTCAGTGCATGTTAAAGAACCCCAGGTGGTCCAAAATATTTGGAGCCCTTCACTCAGTAGCCTTCGGCCGACTGCTTCTTTTTGGTGTAGGCTTTTATGGGGTGGCGCATATTTGAGTCGCGTTCCCCTATGATAGTTTAGTTCCTAGGACGCAGAGCTTCGTAGAGGAAGAGGAGGAAAAACATTTATTCAGAGCACAAAAACTGGGTGGGTTCAGTACGAGAACCCATTGGTCGTCATCATAATCCGGCCCCTCTCATCCAGCGATTTCTGGTCGAGTGGGCTGTGGCTATGAAGGGTTGCCTCCCAGCGCTCATGAGTCGTATCGGGATTGCTGTCCAAGTCTGGGTTTTCTTGACATTCCCAAACCGCGTGAAAGAGTGTGCCAACTGCTCCACAGAAGGGGCAGGACGAATGGTAGGCTTATGGGTACCATTTACTCATTAGGTAAGGATTGGGCAGAGTATTAGTTTGTAGTCGCCTGATTATGTGCTCTTTATATTTACTTAGGGTTTTGTGAGGAAGAGGATATTTCCTTCTTGTGATCCTATAGTACTCCGTAATTTCTGTTAGCTTAGTAAGGGTGAGGGGTTGTCAACTATGTCAGAGAGAGGCTGCGTGCCAGACGCTCGGAGGAGGAGAGCTCGAGCAGCTGTGTTGGCCGCCTCATTGCCCGTCGTTGAGAGGTGCCCTGGCGTCCAGAAGATCTGGATGTTGGAAGGATTATACCTTTCCAAAATTTCCCAACACGGAGCGCCAACGCGGCCTCTGAGGTAATTGCGTACCACTGCTTGTGAGTCGGACATAACCATTGCCTCGCTGTTCTTTGATATCACTAGTCCGATAGCTGCTTCTTCAGCCGATGTGGTATCGACCGCGTGGATAAGGCTGCTTGCAATAATATCCCCCCGGGGTGAAACTGCTGCAATTGCCCCGACTCTGTTAACGGGTTAGCCGCATCGACGTAGATCGTGTCCTTGTTTCCATCCCAGCGCTTAGAGAGGTGTCTAGCTCTGGCTAGTCTCCGTCCTCTGTTATATTCCTCATCCATGCGTTTTGGTATGGGGTGAGTCGTAATGTGTGATCTCATCTGCATGGGCATGTCGATCTTGTCAGCGACTTCCCGGGGTGGACTGATTCTCAGCTTCTGTAATATTTTCCTGCCAGGCTTAGATTTTGAGAGCCTGACAATTTGATTTACACGGTGGGCCTCTATTAGTTCGTCGATGGTGTTATGGATCCCCAGCTGTAGTAAGCGCTAAGTGGATGTGCATAATGGGAGTCCCAGCGCCGTCTTAACTGCCTTTCGAATAATAACATCTAGTTGGTCTTTCTCCTTTTTGCTAAGCCGTAAGTAAGGGGTGTCGTATGTTAGTTTAGAGAGAATAAAAGCCTAAACTAATCTTAGGGCCTCCTTCTCTCTTAGCCGATTTCTTTTCTTGATTACCCGGCGTAGCATTCTAGAGACTTGTTCGGAAATGGCTTGGAGCTGTCTGATTGTAGTGGTGTTAGTGTTGCCGCAGGGTATGATGGCTCCCAGGTTCTTGATCTCTTTCTTGATCGGAATGCTCATACCCTGGACCGTAATGGCGACAGAGGGAGTGGACGGCAAAAGCCCCGTATTCTGCCTCTTGCCACGGTCGATCAGGAGTAACTCTGATTTCTCGGGAAAGCACGTTAACCCATGCCTCGCCGCATGCTGGCACACGACATTCGCTGCTTCCTGAAGCCGGCCTTGAATTTCCCCTTCATTACCGCTGCAACACCAGATCGTAATGTCTTCGGCGTATATAGCGTGCTCAATGCCTTGGATGCGGTCTAGCTTCTCTGGTAGCCCACGCATGGCCAGGTTGAAGAGAAGCGGAGACAAGACCGCTCCCTGCGGGGTGCCCTTGGAACCTAGATTGAATATAGAGGAGGTCCGATCACCAATACTTATTGACGCTTTTCTATTGGAGATAAAGTCCCTCACGTAATTATACGTGCGGTCACCACAGTTGATGCTGTTAAGCTCATGCAGTATTCCCTGGTGGTTGACATTGTCAAATGCCCCTTTTAAATCGAGCGCTAGGATGGCCTTGACCTGACGTCTGCCGGGGTTGTCCAGAATATCCTCTCTGATACGGAGGAGAGTATCCTGTGTAGACAGCTTTTCTGTAAACCCGTACAGCGTGTCAGGGAGGATATCAGTCTTCCTCAGGAGTCGTTTCAGTCGGGCGTTCACGACCCTCTCGAACAGTTTAGCCAGACACGACGTCAGGGAGATCGGTCGTAAATGATCAATATCGCATGACTTATTGGGCTTGGGAATAAATCGCACTAAAGCCAATTTCCAGGAGTTAGGGATCTGGCCCTTGTGCCAGCACTGCGTGTTGAAGTATTTCACTAATTTTCTTAAAGAGATGTCATCCATATTAAAGAGCATCTTGATGTTTATCTCGTCCGGTCCAGGAGCGGTGTTCTTACGCATGACGTCAAGCTCCGCCCTCAGTTCCTCAACCGTTACGTCTTGGTCCATCTCTTCATTGGGTGCACCGGTGTACGCAGGGAGAGGGTACGAGGATCCCAGATCGAGGAATTTCCGTGCAAGTTCTGCAATGAGGGCTTCGTTGTCCCCTTTATAGCTGTGCAAGGCGTTACAGAGCTTGTCTGTTTGCTCTTTCCGGTTTGAGTTCGGCTCGATAAGGGATCTGAGGAGTCCCCATGCTTTAGCCGTGCCCATTCTACCGTTGAACTCATCACACAGCTTGAGCCAGTTTTGGTTAGCGAGGTTATGTGCGTAGTCATCCGCTTCTTTGGTGAGTTCTGCAATCTTGGTCTTCAGCTTGCGATTTAACTTTTGCCTTTTCCACCTCCTTGTCAGAGATCTCCTGGCTTCCCACAGATGTAACAGGTGCGGGTCAACTGCCGGAGTTTCCTCCGTGGTGTTCGCTGTCGTAGAGTTCCTGGCGACGGTTTTCATCTCCAGCGCTGTCCATGCCTCAATATCTGTGATATCTTCGTCCGGGAGTCGTGCGAGACGACAGGAGACGATAGGAGCTTCGTAGACCACGAGCCGGAACGGAAACCGGTGGTCTCAACGCCTGATCGGTAGGCCTCGGGAACGAACGACTAATCCAAGAGCCACCTCGCATCACTGCCGCCTAGAACACTGTTTTGTTCTCGTGGCTGAAGGAAGAATGGAAAGTCTGCCATGCCCGCTGGCTCGTTCTGAGAAACAATCGCTGGCACGTGCAAACAGAGAGGATTTGAAAGAGACGCGCGAAGCCGGAACACTCTGACGTCGTTGTTGTTGTTAGCCTATCTAAAGATGGCACAACATTCTGACCAAGGCTTCAGTTCATTCTTCTTCTACTTCTTTAACCCAGGTATATAGCACATACCCACGCGGGGGGGATTGGCCAAGGTATAGTTGAATAAACAAAGAAGTTTCCATGAAAGATGATGACAAAAATGTAGCAGCAATCGTGAATTTTGAAAAATCAATGAATAAAAACAAGAGAACAATATCGACAGTTAAATAACAGACAGCATTTTGGTGAAAAAGAAGAGCTCGTAGAACTTTAAAAGAATTAGCACATCAACCTACCAGTTGCAATTATGTAATCGTGGAGAAACCCACAAATAGAACCCAATGCAAATTCCTTGCCGTTCGCACCAAACGATAATAATACTGGCAAAGATAAAGGGAGCCCTAACCTGGAGAGAGGGACCTCCAGGTAAATCTTTCTCTGGAGTGCGAACTTTGGGCAGTAGAGCAGAAAATGGTCTAAAGATTCAACTTTCCCACATGCGTCACATAGGTTCGTCGTTGTCAACCCACACCTGGATAGATATAAATTCAATCTTGGAATCCTGCACCGCAACCGCGTCATTGTTACCTCACACAGCCTGGATTTACACGAACGGATGTTCCAATTATATGCTAAGTGCTGATAGTCAGTGGTATTTAGTAAGGGATCTCGTAACCTGGCTGATATATGTAGGAATCGCTGAAACCTGGAAATCGCCAGCAGGCTGAAATTCGGGATGGGATGTGTCACTGACCCGTCAAGAGCCAACCTTGCTAAGTAATCAGCCACCTCATTTGAATGAATACCTGCATGGCCAGGGACCCAGACAAAACGGACCACCTTCAAAGTGCATGGGACAAAAAATCGCAGGATATGGCTCAAAAAATCTTCTTGTGAAGTGTCAAGGGAGACTAACACTGACAAACAATCAGCGAGAAGAATAACATGAGACACATGGCATGGAACTTTGTGAAGGGCCATTCCAAGAGCCAAAATTTCCGCAAAGAATATAGGAATATAATCTGGGATGCGGAGGGAATAGCTCCATGCCAAATCCTGCGAAAAGATGCCAACTGCAGCTTTTTGGCAGTTGACGGAGGCATCGGTAGCAAGCACCGTATGATGGGGGTATTTCTCTATATGATCCGAGAGAATACCGTTTAAAATGTTTGCTGGCATGTGTTTCGCATGAGATGGGAAGACGTGGTCGAAATGGAATTCCACTGCTGCCGGCGTGTCATCAACCCACTGCAAAGAACTGAGATCAACATCAATCGGTGTTAAAAGGTTCTGCGTTAACATAATTTGTGGCATTTGATACCGTGGCCAATGATGAGAAAAGAATAAGACCGGCTGAGACACAAAAATAGGAGTACTGACATCAGTCACTGGGTCCATCGACCTGAGGAAAGTTCGCACCGTCAGTATTTGAAAACGGGAAATTAGATCAGGAATACGGGCTTCCAGATAAAGCAGGGCGTTTGAAACTGATTTTGGGAGACCAAGGCAGAGGCGGAGACCGCGCCTTTCCAGTAAGATTAAGGGTTGAATCTTGTAGCTTGCGCTACCAGAGAACAGAATGCAACCAAATTCAAGTATAGGTCTTACGTAGGCTTTGTATAGTAACAATAACGTGTCGCGGCGCATCCCAAACTTTTTATTGGCGATTCTTGTCAGCCGCCCTAGAGCGCGTTCTCCTTTAAAAGCATTGTTGTTTATATGAAGGCTCCAATCTAATGCTGGGTGATAAGTAACACACAGATATTTTACGGATTCCACTTGTAGAATCTGGAGAGAGCGATGGACTAATGAAATGTGCAAAGGCCTGTCTGAAGGAAATACAAAAACTCCGCATTTGTCTACATTCAGGGATAACTTAATACCCTGCAACCATACTCCAAGAGCATCCAAATATCCCTGCAGAATGTGGTAAAGGGAGTGGATATCCCTGGCCGAGGCGAAAAAAGCTATGTCATCTGCATACACAAAAACTGTTATATCAGGACGATTGGGGATGCCACTGCCAAAATATTAAAAAGCAGAGGGGATAGCACCGATCCTTGCGGCACACCTCTGAAATGGTAATATGTATTTGAGCATAGGGTTCCCTCGGCGCAGTAAAAGAATCTGTCCTTCAGAAATTCCGATATCCACGCATAAATGTAGGCTGGAGGATGTAACTGAGCAAGTCTGTTAAGTAAAATAGTATGCTCTACACTGTCATAGGCTTTTGCTACATCAAGAGTGAGCAAAGCTGAAACTTCTCTTCTGCGTAGCGAGAGCCGGATTCTGCTCTCAAGATCCACATGCGCGGACCATATAGAGCATCCACGACGAAAGCCAATCTGGGCTGAGCTGACACCGTTGATGTCATGAACTTGTTTTGTGAGGCGACTGTGCACTATTCTTTCTATTAATTTGACTAAATTTGAAGTCAGCGGAATTGGCCGAATATTATCTAAGACGTATCCTTTTCCTACATCTTTCATTAATAAAATAATTTTCGCCGTCTTCCAAATGCTTGGAATCCATGCATTTTCCTGAGAAGCATTGACCATATCTAAGAGGGCGCTTGTAAACTCCTGGGCTAAAATTTTAATCATACCAACAGTGACACCATCTGGTCCAGGAGCTGCAGGATGCAACATTGCCAGGACTGAGAGGAGCTCTGATGCGTCAACCTCGGTATGATCTGAAGATGGTGAAATTGTGCACAAAGGGACGTTGCTCTGCGTCTGGAAGCGTAACGCCAATCCCTGAGCAA
Organism: Amblyomma americanum; assembly: GCF_052857255.1. Taxonomy (NCBI): domain Eukaryota; kingdom Metazoa; phylum Arthropoda; class Arachnida; order Ixodida; family Ixodidae; genus Amblyomma; species Amblyomma americanum. Next base: position 78,809,908 of record NC_135506.1, read on the forward strand.
TACACTCCAGGCTCTCCTGAGCCTTTTGTGGTGATAACACTGTTGAACTAGTGAGAAGAGGGACGACAGAACTCTTGTTACGTTCCATGAATCTATACAGGGCTTTCCGATGACGAGGATTTGAAAGATATGTGTTTAAATTTTGGTTGTACTCCTCCTTGGCTTTTGCAATTGTTTTTTTGGAAGATGCAGAGAAGAATTTGTAATTTAACCAATTAGCCGAACTCTGGTTGCAGGACAGCCTCTTCCAGGCCGCTTTTCTGCGACAATAGGCCTTCTCACATTCTTCTGTCCACCAAGGAGACGGCTGTTTAGTAGAGGCTGCTGCGGGCACAGCGAATATTGAGTGGTCTATTGCATTTAGCAAAAATGAAACCGTCTGCTCAGCTCTGTCATCCCGGCTTGTATTAACTAAAGAGGCCAGTGAGGCGGACATCAGAGTTTTTTAAATTTTGTGGTTGACAAATTTATGGGTTACACAACTAGCTTTAAGAGGAGATAACCGGATAGTGAAAGTTATAGGAAAGTGATCACTAGACTTACCCGAATCCTCTGTCGACCAATCAGTCACATCTAGCCTACCTGCTGATAATGTTAAGTCAATGGCTGAGCGAGCAACCCCTCGCATAAAGGTTATTTCTCTAGAATTGCAGCAGCGTACAGCATTTGCAGACAGCCACGACCAGAGAAGCTGGCCGCAGGAATCAGTACGACTTCCCCAGTCACTATGGTGAGAATGAAAATCTTCTGCGATGACTGCACTGTTTGTGCCAGTCACCAAGCTGTCTAAACAGTCTGTTCAGTGTACACCAAAAGGAAAATAGACATTGGCAATTGTAATATCAGCACAATGCGGAAATGAAATTTTGATCGCTAAAAGCTCACAGTCAGGGAGAACAATTTTCTGAGAGATCGATGCCTGATGACATAAATTTTTAGATAGCATGTTTACCAAACCACCTCCCCTGCCAACATTTCGATCTGACCTGAAAACTCGAAAGTTTCTCATTGAAAATGATTTTTACGGTGATGACCACGTTTCTTGTAAAAGTACAATATCAGGCTTATGCTTGTGAATAAGTATGTCTAGATCTGGAAGAGAAGACAAGACGGAACGGCAATTCCATTGTAATACTTTTTACCTGCCATAATTATTGACCAATTGAAGAGGCCGAAACCACCTCTTTAAGGATATCAACATGGTGATGAAGTTTGGGTGGTCCCTTGTTAGCTTTAATGTGTGGAGAACTAGAATTAGATGGTGATGAGGAAGCACGGCGCTTCTGCGTAGGGCACAATATTTCGACATCTGTTGTGCAGATGTCACTGCGACATTCACTGCTAGGAACAGAGATGTTAGGTGGGACCTGGGGAGCATCAGAAGGTGATGTAGAGCGGCTAGCACTAGCTGCAGAAGCTGAAACAGATGCAGACGTTGCTGCCAGGAGGGTGTTGATGGTGACGCAGACTGAACTGCAACAAACTGAGCCAACGCCTCAGAGAAAGTGTTTAGCACTCGTTCAACCACATTAATAAGAGCTTTTTCGACTGTGGTCACAATTGAGGCAGTGAAGTTGGACTCAATGTCCCCAACAGAAGCGCGCACACGACTAGCATATGAATCTTTTTTCCTGTTAAGAACAGCGTAAGCATCGGCTCTTGTGCACCGCTTCTCTTTGATAATGTCCAACAAGCTACGCTCTCCACTACGTTTTGCGCAGTTGGCATCATCAGCTGAGTGGTTGTTGCTGCAGAGGCAACAATGAGGCTGCTCTGAGGTGCAGTGATCAGCAGAATGACCTTTTCCACTTAAACGGCAGCGGGTCTCCGACTTGCATGCTTTGCCGCTATGACCGAACCGCCAACAGGTGGTGCATTGAAGAGGGCGGGGTTCTAGAGTGTCCACACGGTATACAATCGGCCAGATTTTTTGTTCAGCAGGACAGGAAGAGCCAGCAAAAGTTGTTATTAAAGACTCAGTAGCAACACGCGAGCCATTTACCTCTCTACTGCAGCGGTAGACTGAAAGGACCCCAACACCTGCATCCTGAAATTCCTGTAGAATTTCTTGCGGGGATGATGCTGGGTCGACACCTCTTACGACACCCTTGACACATGCAAGCTGTTCGGGAATGAATGCTTTCACCGGCAGCGAGCTGAAATTTTTGCACTTAAGCAAGTCTGCAACACAAGCGATGTCCGAGGACTTGCACACAATTCCTCGACGGCCAAATGGACGCACCTCAGATCTGCAGGTATTGGGCAGTCAATGATCTTAGCTCCTGTTGAATTCTTTTGGGGATTTCATTTTGATCACACCCTCACCGATTGGAACGATAGCCACGGGAACCGCATCAATGCCATTTTTGTGAAAGGACTCAAGTGGCAGGCTTTGGGCTGGCAAGCTGGCAAACCAAGCTGCCGACCCTCCACCTGGGGAGGTCAACGACATCTCTCAGCAAAACGCGCTCTCAGGTTCACATGAACTGCGTCTTAAACTACGCATTGGCCAAAACCCCCCAACGTAGAACGGGCTCACCAAGGATGAACAAGCCGGAACCACCAGAAGATGCAGAAAACAGCAGCGGCCAGCAAAAACACGTCGGCACGTTGTTGTTGTTGTTAGCCTATCAAAAGATGGCGCATACCCACACTGGGGCATCGGCCAAGAATCGGGTGGCTATTCACCTGAACGCAGTTAACAAAAAGGAAAAGCACGTGGGAGCGCAACACCGGTGAATTTTTCGTCTTGAACAGAAAAGGGGTGAGTGTTTTGATTTTAAAATTTTAAGAATAATAATAAAGAGAGGGAAAAAATATTAATGATTTAGTCAAAATGTAATAATTGATAGAAAAGAAAAGGTTGGAACACTTAGCAAGGCAGTCGGTGAGATTCTATCAGGAAATTTAGAACAGCGGTACAAACAGATCTGTGATAATAATATTAATTGGTTTTTGGGGAAAGGAAATGACACAGTATCTGTCTCATATATCGTTGGAGACCTGAACCGCGCCGTAAGGGAAGGGATAAAGGAGGGAGTGAAAGAAGAAAGGAAGAAGAGGTGCCGTAGTGGAGGGCTCCGGAATAATTTCGGCCACCTGGGGATTATTAACGTGCACTGACATCGCATAGCACACGGGCGCCTAAGCGTTTTTCCTCCATAAAAACGCAGCCGCCGCGGTCGGGTTCGAACCCGGGAACTCCGGATCAGTAGTCGAGCGCCCTAACCACTGAGCCACCGCGGCGCGTACAGATCTGTGGCTGAACCCAAATGTGGTGGCGCCAAATGATAGCAAGAATGGGCTGCTCAAACTAAGGCCTAGATTCTGCAAGGGCTCCTCCAGCAACCTTCTTCTCAGAGAGTTAAATCGGCGACAATACAGCCAAAAATGTTCAATAGATTCAGGCTCACGGCAAAATGCACAAAGGGGAGAGAGCGCCAAACCCGACTTGTGTAAATAGAAATTTAGAGGGGGGATGCGGCAGCACGTCCGTCTTCTTATACCCCTTGCTTCGTCTTCTTTTCCTCCTAGCCGGAATTTTTACTTATTCGACTTTTTTAAATGAAAACTGGTTTTCAGGAAAGGAAATGACGCAGTAACTGTCTCACTTATCTCGGGCGACGGCCGAACTGCACTGTAAGGGAAGGTGGTGGGCGGTTACAACTTTACTGCCACAGAATGAAAGGGATTAGTTGGGGCGAGTGTAGGGTGGCCCGCAGTCGGGGGCGACCTCTTGAGCTCGTGTCAGTATGGGCAGAGTGTCGTCGGAGGGGGTTTGCTGGTGCATTGCCATAATATATGGTCTTGGATGCCGTGTGTCCCGTCACCGCAGTACGGGCATGCGGGGTCATATTCACTGTTCGTGATTAATCATAATCACTAGAGGCTAAGAACTGCCTTTGTTTGTAGGCGTCTGATTGCCGTGGCTTGCGCCCTGTCCAAGTCGGGGTGAGGGGCGCATCTAAGCTCAAGATAAAAAAATACAAAAATTGTTTTTTGAGGAAAGGAGTCGGCGCAATATCTGTCTCAAATATCGGCGGACGCTTGAACCGCGCCGTAAGAGAAGGGATAAAGGGATAAGAAAGTAATCGCACAGCACACGGGGGCCTTAGCGTTTCGCCTCCATCGAAACGCAACCGCCGCGATTGGGTTCGAACCCGGGAACTCCGGATCAGTAGCCGAGCGCCCTAACTACTGAGCCACTTGCGGCGGAGGCTAGCTCGCGATAAAAGTTCGTAATCTCCGCGTACGAGCGAGGCGCCTAGGCGGGGGCGTCCGTTCCAGAGAGGTCTCCTGTCCCCTGGTTGGTTGAAACCTCAGGCTAGATGGTCGGCCCCCTCTTTTCTGGAGTTACCAGCGTGAGCCAGAACCCATACCACATTGATGTGATCGAGAGTTCGGTTGCGCAGAATTCGCATTGCGAGCGCGCTTACAGCTTTTTGGCGAAATTTTGAATGGATCCGCGATGGCCAGTGCGTTAGCTACTTTCTCTGCCTCGCGTATTGAGCTAGCGTGAAAGGTTGTAGTGTTAACGCGGGCTGACTTGGAGTGGACATACATGCAATGTATGCTTTTTATGTGTTGAGCTGCATCCACGTACACTGCTCGTGGTTCAATCTTGTGCTATTTCTCAAAGGCCGGCGCCCTTGCTTTCCTGTGGGCGTCGTGTCTGTCTGGCAGCATGTTCGTGGCTACTGGCTTAACAGCTAGTCTGCTAGTAATGTCGACTGATAAATGTGATCTTGCACATATCTTCTTTACGGGGTGGATGTGGAGTTTGTAGAGAATTAGGCGTCCCGCAGCAGTGAGCGACAAGCGGGTAACTTGTGCTGTCTTATGAGCTTCGATTAGCTCAACGAGCGTGTTAAAAAATCCCAACTACAGCAATCAATCTCAGTTGGCGTATGCCGGCAGGCCAACGGCCGAATTGTATGCTGTTTTCATAATGCCATTAAGTACCTCTTCGTCCCTGCGACGCAGACGATAGTACGGGAAGGCGTACGTAGGTGATTCAAGTTCTCATGCATGATTGCATGATCCTGCACAGGTCGGCTTCTGCCATGCCTCTGCGACATTGTGACAATGCGCCTCACCAGCCGCCTATGTGGTGCGCCGTGCCGCGTAGCCCGCGAATCGCTTCCGTGTTGTGAATGGGCAACTCAAAGGGTTGTCAAGGGTCGGGAGCTGCCTGTGAGGCTGAGATCGACTGCTGCAGTTGGGTGGGTCTAAGTGACAGGAGTTGCTTGCTGGCGGCGGTGTTTAGTTGTACGTGGGATGTATAGGCTGCCAGCACTGCGACAGCGGGAATGATACGCGTGTTGCTGATGACTACAGTCAAAAGGTGGTGTTCTGATTGTAGGGGTTATGACAGCTCTTCTGTGCAGCTGTGTTTCGTAGGTAGTAGGTTTCGTTCTGATTTAGCCGGTGAACACGCAAGGCCGTTCCCCTGCGCGAAAGAGGGTACAGTGTCCATACTGTGTGGATGCCCATCTGGCATGGGTCTATCCTGGGAGGGGTTTAAGTACCTCGAGCGCCTTAACCACTTAGCCACCACACGTGCCGCTTCTGCTTCAGTGCCGCGTTTCTGCTAGAGCGTTGCGAATGCCACCCCATGCAGCGCACATCTGTTACTACTGCCGGGCAGCTTAATCAGTGACTGAGGTGTCCATGTCATATTCTCATTACCTTTGACCTTAACCTTTTGCATTGACCTTTGACCTCTGGCTCATTTGAAGGTGAAAACCGCAAGCAACGCGAAATCATTATGAGGCAGCGAAGTGAAGCTTTCGCTTCAAAATTAACGGAGACAATGTTGCCAACGTCAATGAAAGGCGGCAGGCTATGCTGCTCCAGTGCCACGTTCTTGCCAATAAGTTGTCACGCCAACGCACGCAGCGCACATACCTCACTACCGCCACGTAGCGCAAAGTGCGATTGAGGTGTCATTTCTGTGTCATTTTCTTTGGAAACCAGGAGTTGTGAAATATTTAATCATCAATTGAAGAATCCAAGCACGTGTTGCTGACGACTATATTCAGAAGGTGGGGTTCTGATTCTAGTCGTCATGGCAGCTCTACTGTGCAGCTGTGTTTGGGAGGGGGTGGGTTGCTGTTAGATGGTGTTCTGCCCATTAATGCGTGCGGAGTAGTCCTGTAGTGTGTGGCCAGCGCGGCACATTGCAGCCGCTCAAGAGAAATAGAAGTGATGTCACTCAAGCAATTGTGCTTAAAAAGCGCACTTCGCCGATGCGTGAAAATATGTGAACTCTTGGCCGTCAACACGATGGCGACGCTTGTTGCCTCGGTAAAAGTCTCGGTACGTTCGCGATAGTTGTGGTGGTGGTGTCGGTATGCATGCGTGTAGTTGTGGATTGTAGGGGTGTAGCTTCTGTGTGTGCCTAGCCCATGGCTGCCGATGGTTCATCTCTGGCGAATGTGTTGAAAAGGCACATTTCGCCGATGCATGAAGAACATCACGAGTGCCGTCATCAACACAAGTGCTCTCACGGTAGCGACAGCTGGAATGGTGGAGTTACGGCGGGTGATTACGGTGGCTGTGTTTGCGCGGATTCCTTTTGAGCAATTTGCATTGTGGCCGTCATTGCGTACCTTCGTGTTCTTGTTAGAAAGATTGCATTGTGCGCATATGTGAGCGCAAAAGGCTTCCGTGTGTGTTGTTGCCGCGCCAGCTCTAAAGCGTGTAGCGCTGATTGCACTCGCTGCAGGTCACGGTGGCTGTCCAGTGGCTGGAGTTTGTTGGATGCTGTCGTGTAGAGAAGGCGTACAGGGTGGGTCGTTGCGCAGTAACAGCCACCAGGAAGAGCAGGACTGATGACGCCCGGGCAGAAATGCTTCACTTTCAAGCGGCAAATCTGAAATGGTGCCATGAGCCAGATGAGTCAACCTGCAGAAAATGGAAACTTGGGATTCAGGGAAAGACAGAGACTGACGCTATATTGTCATAATTCGCCGTGTGCGCGTGTTTGACCAGGAGTCTATGACGTCACTCAGCCGCCACCGCCGAAACCGAGCGCTCGCTTCTGCCTAGTCACGTGACAATCATGACGTCACTCAACCGCAGCTACGCCGGTGCCGGGCGCTCGCTCTCTTCATATAGCCTCCGCTGCCTCTCAGCTGGTGCCAACGAATTGCAACAGCTCTCGACAATTCAACGGCAGCAGTCGTCATGGGTGATCCAAGCGAGACGCAACCAAGTCTAGAAAAGCTTTACCGGGACAACTTTCAAGCTTTCGCTTTGGTTACTTAGGTTTAGCCGGATTAAACATTTGCCTAATTTTTTTAGTACAGGTCAAGCATGCGTGTTCACGAAAGCACGGAATACTAAAAAAAGAAATCTGCGGAGGTGTTGTGGCTAAAAGGCGGGCAAGAATAAATTTATTGCAGACGAAGTTTGTGAACAAAAACCAATTTTCTAAACGTCAAGTTTGAGGAAACGTGACGGAAATCAGTAGTAGCGAAAAGAAGATGCCTGCATGCACGTGGCTCAGTGGTTAGGATGGTCGACTACTGATCCGGAGTTCCCGGGTTCGAACCCGACCGCGGCGGCTGCGTTTTTATGGAAAAACACGCTAAGGCGCCCGTGTGCTGTGCGATGTCAGTGCACGTTAAAAACCCCCGGTGGTCGAAATTATTCCGGAGCCCTCCACTACGGCACCTCTTCTTCCTTTCTTCTTTCACTCCCTCCTTTATCCCTTCCTTTACGGCGCGGTTCAGGTGTCCAACGATATATGAGACAGATACTGCGCCATTTCCTTTCCCCAAAAACCAATTATTATTATTATCATGCACATGATAATAAGTTTTGAGTAGCATAGCATTTCCGAAAACGATGAAATCCTTTTTGAATCATTGGAATCTGTATAGGAGGGCCAATCATGCACCATTATCGCTGTCACACACAAATCGTTATAGCATGTCCGACATTATCGGACAAAATTTTTGAAAATGGGAAATGGTAAGATTGGTGTTAAGGGAATATTGAATGATAATGGTACATTCTTCTGATGGGCAACGCTTTTGATAGCAAGAACGTTAAAAATTAATGCAAGGACTGCCGTGGGGTGATCTGCGGATTAACAGTTTCCCGCTCAAAAATGCGTTTATCCAAAATTGTTGGGCATGAGAGAGCTGTAGAGGCATGCAGGAGTCCTCAGGGTCAGCAGCACTTGTTGCCCCAGTAAAAGTCCCGGTTCGTTCGCGATAGTTGTGATAGTGGTGTCGGTGGCGTCACCACGATGCGGCGCCAGTTTCCGTGACTGCATTCGCACCAAAATTGTGAGCAACCGTTCTCCGCTTTTTCTTTGAAGGCGAACGCAGGTTGCGCACTGAGAAGTGAAGAATACGCGCCTCCGAACGCTGAGATTACAAAGTTGCGAGGGACATTTTGATAAGAAAATTGGCTTAATGAAGAAAGGAAATGGCGCTGTAACTGTTTCTCACATCTCAATAAGGCATGGAATTGAAGGTGCATATGTGGTCGGTTCGAATCCCTGTCGCAAGCTAGCCTCCAATTTGACTAGCATATGTAACCTATGTGCAACGAGAAATCGTATGACACCACTCGGAACGCTGTACTACAAACGTTTGGTTGCTGACAATATTGGCCCGAATGCAGTCGGGCGCCTTGAAGTTATTCAACGACCTCCGCGCTCGGGCGGACTGTTAACAATGCAAGCCTGGACGTTCCTGTGAATAATGTCCCGCCGACTGTCCCACACGAAGGTAGCTTTCGTGAGCGTGTTCTGCGGCGGCGCCCGAATTTGTCGCCACCTTATGCAGCGATCCCTGACCATTTTCAACGCAGACATGTCCTGCTGACGCCCTAGTAACTGACATTGTCGACATTCAAGAAGCTGAAGGACAAGGTGTCTTCCAAGTTCTGCCTTTACATGTGGCGGCGATTCCTTCTCTTCAAGCACAAGCCTTACGCACAGACATTCCAAAGAGTCGATTGTCAGTTATGGGTCACTGTCAATGATGTACTTTGAATTCGGAAGCCACAGCTGCCGCTGTAATTACGTCATCAGGCCCCCACAGTGCCGAAGCTCGATTCGGCCTTCAAAGCGGAGCTTCTTTCTGGGGCGTGGGTTCACGACCTCTGATGTAGTTTACATGTCTTTTGAGCCGGAGAAAGTATAGATGCCCCCGGGGGGTTGGGGGGGGGGTGGGGGGGGGGCTCTGCGCCGTTTAGGACGGTGAACCAGTCACATATATGCGTTATCAGAAGCGATCAGGCAGGAAAATAAAAAGAACGCGGGAAGGTCGAACGTATCTCGCCGTATGGATAAGGCGCAAAATCTCCTTTGCTCTTTGAAGAGCTTTACTTCACTCTGCGGAAGTTAGAACCCATCAAGTGTTTTGAATAACACGCAGGGACGTCAAAATGAACCCCATGATTTCAGTCCGCTCGTTAGAAGCGCAGGAAATAAGAGGAACGAAAAACGTCGCCCAAGCTCAAGCACGCTCATGCATGTCGAAACCTGTCGGTCTAAATCAAGATCTTGATACCATTTCACCAAGACTGGCGAGAGGCCACGACAACCGTTGGTCCATAGAAGCCGCGGCGCACGGCACTGTCATCCGCCTCAGCACCCGAGGGAAATTTTCTGTCGCTGATAAGTCCGACGCCGCAAAACGCCTTAAAGAAAAAAAAAAAGCCCACTCGGCCACAATAACGCACATGCGCAAGCAGCAGAAAGTGACGACATACGTGACGATTCCAGTCAGACCCCAGGCTCTCTTCAGCGCGATTGGTTGCTCTATCCGTGCGCTCCGCAAACCGCACGTCTGGAAGGCAGTCATTCTCGTCTGAGCCTCCGTGAGATGAGCCCGTGCGTGCGCTTTGTCTTCGGTGCTAGCCGCCGCTACAGGGCCGCCGGTCGCGTCACCATCTGAGGCTGCGGCGGCGCGTAATGTTTCGCCTGACGGGGCATAAACCTCACTGACACCACCGACATCGCTTGCCTGGATCATTGCCCGCCTTCCCATGACACTCGGGTATGTTTCCTAGCACGTGCCTACAAGTTCTTCGCCTCATATCAGAGCTGCTGCTGTCGCGGTCGTCTGCGCAGAAACGGGACGGCCGCCCTTGACTGCTTTGAGTGCGGAGGGTTTGCTCTATCGTGGCGGGCTGTTGTGGGCGGCCAGTTGCGTTTCCATGAACTGTGGAGCTTCGCGACTGACGGGACCGAAAACTCCCTTCCTCGTGCTTGTGCTCCGTGGTCACCGCCGCATATTGCCGCGGTATTTTGTGTCTTTTGCTGGATCCGTCACATTGGATTACATTTGAATTAACTTATCGAGCTTTGTCGCCCCCCTGCACGCTGCGCCGCGCTCTCCGCACCACTCCTCCACAACAACCATGTCGCCAGTCCAGCCAGAACCCGCTGCTCCCGATTGGTGTGGAGTTGGGTGGCATTCCACGAGAACTTACTTTCGCCCTACTAGCGGCAGTGCTTCTGGACGTAACGTTGTGCCTTTTGCCAGTGGGTTGGCGTCGTCTTCACTGTCGCAACTGAGATGCCTACAAGCCGTTACACTCACGACTGACAGCCGTCGCCAAGGAACATACCTCCGAGCCAGGCCGCCGACATCGAAGGTGAGTGCGAGGCAAAACCTCGCGGCGAAGGTGACGTGTCCGTGAAACGTGCTCTGTGCTGCTAGAGCAAATTCAAGGTTCACTTGCACTGTTTCCGCAAGCATTGGAATAATGACACAACCCACGCAGCATTTGAGAGGTTTTATGTTCCGTCACCATCGGGTTTTTTGTGCGTGACGGAAGCGTGGTGAGCTAGGACTCGCGTTGTGTGCAGCTTTATGCGTATAGGCTGGTCAGTTGTAGAGGATTTAGATAAGCGAGCCCACAGTCGCTTGCGTCACGTAACAAAAACCTGTTCCAAACGTCGTTGCGACAAAGCCACAATGTCCCCTTAAGCGGCATGTGGTTTGTGGCCGTATACGGCGCTCGGAAATCTCGCCAGCCTCATCCAGCAACTCCGAAGAACGGACGCTGCCTTCGGTCTGCGGCACATTGTGTTTCCGCTGCAGCCAAGCTATGTTCCATATTACTTTTTTTTCATCGCCGCGGCTTGAGGCATACGTCGCGCTCACTTTTCTGCCACGGTGAGTATCTGAGACTTCGGTATGTTTGCGTGTCTGTCACCTTTTCTCTTTCTTTGCAGATATGCCCACTTCTAGGGTCTTCCTTGCGCACACGAAAAGCACGGAGCCGATTCAGCAAGTGCAGGCTCGGATCTTTGGTCGTGGTTCGGCATCCTTGCACCGCCTTGCACATGCTGCTGCCTCCTGTCAAAAACGCTGTGCTGTCGAAAGCTTCGATTTCACTACTCTGCGTCGCAGCGTAAGGTTTTCTGCGTTTTCGATTAGCAGGACCGCGACTTATTGAAACGAGAAAACTAACATGGCTTCAGATAAAGCGGTACGGCTGTATTGACACCTAGTGCCGCTGTAAGGTACGATGCAGCACATTTGCTCTCGATAATTCTCCTTATATAAAACAGTTCTTTGTTTGGTCCTGTGTGTCTGGTTTTCGATAGTACAGCCAATGTGCAACGCGACCATTAGACGCTTCCGAATGTTCGACATTCACGGTTGCCTTTGAAGAAGCTTCCTTTTATCTTTGCAGATATGCCCACTTAGGGTCTCCCTTGCGCATGGAAAGCACGGAGCCGACTCAGCAAGTGCAAGCTAGGATCTCCGTTGCTATGCGGTGCATGAATGCCGAGCCAAGATCTTCTTGCCTTGCACATGCTGCTGCCTCCTGCCAAGAACGCCGTGCTGTTGACAGCTTCGACTTCACTACACTGCATCGCGGAGTCAGGTTTTCTGCGTTTTCGATAAGCAGGACCGCGACTTATTGAAGCGAGAAAACACCGCTGCGAAAGCGGTACCCCCTAAGGCTGTGTCGACACCTGGTGCCGCTGTAGGGCGTCGGAGGACGCAGTACATTTGCTCTCAAAAGTACAGCCAGTGCGGAGCGTGACCCTCGGGCGCCTCCGAATGTTCACGACATCCACAGTTGCCTTTGATGAACGTTCCTTATTATCTCTGCAGAAATGCAGACGGAAGGCATGCAGCCGACTCAGACAGTGCAAGCTCAGATCACTGGTCTTGGTTCGGCATCTATGCACCGCCAGCACATTATCTTCTTGCCTCGCATATGCTGCTGCCTGCTGCCAAAAACTCTGTACTTCCAACTGTAAGTTTTTTACGTTTTCTCTCAGGAGAACTGTGACGTAAACAAACAATATAAACCCGCCTTGGAGGCTTTCGCGTTCAGCTGCTGATCCCAAGGTCGCGGGTTCGATACCGACCATGGCGCCCGTATTTACATGGAAGCTAAACACAAAAACGCCCCATGTTCTGTGCAGCGTCATCGCAACCACAGCCCTCCACTACGGCCTCCAAACTGCAAAATGACAAGTGCAAGCTAGGATCTCTGGTCTTGCGCGGTGCATGGATGCCGAGCCAAGATCTTCTTGCCTTGCGCATGCTGTTGCCTGCTGCCAAAAACTCATGATGAAAGTGCAGCCTTCACAGTTTTCCCCCTGTGAGGTGTCCTGACACCATCAATGTGGTGGTGAGTCCAAGCTCGCACGGCATGCCTCACGCCTATTCGCGACAGTGCATGAAGTGTGTGCAACGTGTCTGTCGAACACCTCTGTAGCATGCGCATGACATCCATTCTTTCTATTTTCAGATACGCCGACTTCTTCCGTGTACCATTCCAGATATTCTCTACTTGCCTAGCGTATGCTGCCGCCGAGCTCCACAAGAGCTCTACGATGAAATCCTTATAATAAGTCTAACAGCTGAGTGCCCACATAACACTTGTACTGTTCAAACTTCATTCGGGTATAAATTGGCTGTTTCGCACTGGTCTCTGTCGTTTGCTTAGTCATGTTGCTACCAGTAGTACCTTTGCATACTTTCAAGAGAGCCTCTTGACCAGGCAAGGTAGACGCGAGTCCGGCTCTTTTGCTGTGTGCAAGGCTGTTCCTTCTTAATACTCCAGTCTTTATTTGTACACTTCGAGTCTTCTTTCTCTGCCTTTCTTCTTTCCTTGCGCGTTTCACCAGTACATTTACAATTCAGCAGTGCAACATGGCAAGCGAGCTTCGTCGTCTCCTTCCCAAGACCAAAACTGCTCCTTCCCATCAACACGAAGGCCCCCAGTCAGCGCGTCTGGTACGGCGCCAACGCGGTGACCTGTTGCTCCCCGACCGTCGTCGCCGCTTCAAAGGTTCCAGTGTGCCAGCTCAGAGTTCCTGCCTACGTGGCGTATGGAGCTGCCGCCATCAACGACTGCAGGCTGTGCGTCGAGGAGGACTTGAGTGTCTGCCTCAAGTGAGCGAAGTCCTGGACTTCAGTTTTCTGTGCTAGGCCATACTAATTGGCTATTCATAGGACTCATCCTCTGTTCTGTTTGTGATTAATGTTTCACTCTGTTTTTGTTCTGTTTATTTTTTGCAGACTGCTGCCGTGCCTTCGTCTCCTGGAGGTTCCTTGAAGCTGGCTCGTCAAGATCGAGGCCTCAACTTTCCTGTTCATGAGTGCGTTTTTTCACACCTTCTTTTACTTAAATAGTTTTTGCAAAGTAAGCCCGCTGCAGCAGACTTTGATTTACTTCCGTGACTCAAAATTAGCATTATACAGCGACAGACTGTAGGTGTCTGAGGTGGTGTCTTCATCGTCCGCGCACGCCTCTACACGTCTGTAATTATCAGCCTTCACAGCCGCCACACTGAAAGGAAAGGTCAAGCTGAGGTGCAACATGATCACCCCCCCCCCCCACACACAAAACGCATGCACACGCGCACACAAGTAGAAACACACACGCATATTCTGTCATAACCCTTGGTATCACGATGAACGGCCAGTGAGTCACTTGTTGCCGTGTCGATGAAAATCTCCTTGCCGCAAGGGTAAACATCCTGCGGCTCTCTTTTCAATGTTTTAAGGCCGAATAAATTTTCTGGGCCTAGCAACGTTGTTTGGATGCAGTGAGAGTGGGCGCATGAATTTCGTGTTAGTGCCATTTTGTTTACATCGCCCCTTGTGTCTGCAGGTTGCGCTGGCACTGGTTTCACCGCTCTACACCCATTTGGACATGTGCACGGCAGCATGGCAGGAGCAGCAATATCGGCAGTACACACCACGACCCATGTATTGAGCAGCTCCAAGCCGTGGAAGTAGCAAACGCCAACAATACTGGAGCTACGAGGGGACCGCAAGATCATACAAGGATTTACCCAGTGATGGAGACTATGCGACAAGTGTTGATAGAATTAGTAAAGCGTGAAGTCAAGTAGGACACGAAAGCCACCGGTCTGGTGAACACACCTTGGGAGGCAAGCAAAAGTCAAGCGAGAACGACCGAACAGCAGCAGCAGCAGACGTTGCGCTTATCATATGTGCACAACGTTCTAGTTTTCGTCGTCTTCTTTCCGAGAGCCACCGGCTGGACATCGACACCAATCCTGCTGCTCGTTCGTGTCAACGCGTGCGCCCCCAGTCAGCGGTACGTCTACGCAGTGACCTGCTGTTCCCGGACCAGTGTGCCAGCTCGGAGCTTCTGCGGACGGGGCGTATGGAGCTGCCGCCATCAACTTGAGAGTTTGCCCCAAGTGAGCAAATGGCTTTTGGACTTTGCTTTTCTCCGTTAGGCCAAACTGATTAAGCTCTTGATAGGACTCGTCTTCTCTGTTCTGTCTGTCACAAATGTTTCATAATTCCACGTTGTATAAATTGTTTGCAACCGCCTTTCATATATTTTCTGTAGTTTTCACTGTGTTTTCCAGTTTTCTTGGTCTTGCTCATTTGTTTTTCTTCTCTCCTCTCGCTCACTCTCACTCACTGTCGCCTCTCACTCACCCTCTTCTCTCACTTTAACTCACTCTCCTCTCACTCACTTTCTTCTCGCTCACTCTCCTCTTACTCACTCGCTCAATCTCTCACGCGCACTCCAGCATACACGGTAAACACCGCGGTATCATCATAGCACCGCGGTAAACGTCCAGTAACTTGTCGCCCGCGCACGCCACAAGGGTAAAACATCCGGGGGCTTTCGTTTCAATGTTTTACGGCCGAATAAATTTTCTGGGTCTAACACTGTTGATTGGACGGTCAGAGTGGGCGCACGATTTTGTGTTTGCGCAGTATTTTGTTTGCATCGCTCTTTGTTGCCCCCTTTGATGCTGGCTCGTCAGGATCGAGGTCTCACTTTCGTGTTCCTGAGTGCGTTTGTTCACACAACCTCTCTTACTTTTGTTTTGCTCTCCTAAAAATTACTTTTGAACTATTGCTACATTTCATAGATATTTTATTTTATTTCGAAGTAAGCCCGCTGCAGCGGGCTTTGATTTACTTACATGTCTTATAATTTACATTTTACAGCGACAGGGTGCAGATGTCCTCCTGTGAGGCCGTGTTATCGTCGTCTTCGCACGCCCCCACAACCCTGTAATATTGACCGTCAGAGCCATCACAGTGAACCGAATGGTCATGATGAAGTGCAACATGCACACTTGTGCACCATAAAACACCCACCCTAGGCTAGACAAACGCCTGGCTCCGTCCCCTCCACACGCACACGCGAACACACACACACATACTCACACCCCCTCTCACACACTCTTAACTTCTATCGCTCAATCACACTCCTCTCACTCACTCACACTCCGTCGTATGGCTTAACATCACTGTAAACCATCCAGTAACTTGTCGACCGCGCACGCCATAAGGGTAAACATCCGGGGGCTTTTTTTTTCAAGGTTTTGCGGCCGAGTAATTTTTGTGGTCCTAGCAACGTTGGTTCGATGCTGTCAAGAGTGGGCGCACGAATTTCATATTTGTGCAGTTTTTTACACCGCCCTTTGTTTCTGCAGGTGCGGTGGCTCTGGCTTTGCCGCTGAACACTCTTTTGGATGCGTTATTTTGTGGACGGCGGCATGGCAGCAGCATCATCAGCAGTACACACCAGGACCTCGAGTATTGTGAGCAGCCCCAAGTCATCGTAGAGCTTGCTAACAGCACCGTCAGTACTGAAACTACGAGGGGACCGCAAGAGCAGACAAGGGTTTGCGCTACTCCGTGACAAGTGTTGAAAGAGTAAGTGGAGCACAAATTCCAGTAGGACAGGAAAGCCACAGGTCAGGCGAAACAAAACTCAAGCGAGAGCGAGCGAAGTGGAGTAGCAGAGAACTGACACACCGAGACCGCATGCCACGCTCCCGTCGACGACAGCGGCTTCCACTCCAAAGAAATAGTAGTCGAACAGCGTCACTAATAAGAGGCGAGATTTTGTGCACCTGTCGAAGGGAGAATACAAAATCATATTCCGACCGACAAGCCACGGCTTCAGGGTAGGGTATGTGAAGGCCAGCTTCTACATGCAACCCTGGTGAAGGAATGGTACACCGGCGACATGCTCATCGCGGTGAAAGCTGTCTCAAATACAGTAACAGTCCGGACACCAGATGGAGTGAAGGCGGAAGAACTAAAAAAAGGTGAGGAAGCGGTGCCTAGGAGACAATTTTGATCTCAGCGCCTACTTGCTCGACGGGACAAGGAACTGTCGGGGGTTGGTACACGGACTCATGGCCGGCACGCCGGAAGACACTGCAATGAACAACACCCAAGTGGCGACGCCGGGAATTCTGCGGTCTACGCAAGAATGCTCGAGATTTTGCTGTCAGCGCCCATCGCGTTCGACGGGTAGCTCGAGGCAGTGTTGAGTGTTGTACAGAGTGCACCTTGACCAGCTAACGAAGTAAGCTTGCCTCAAGTTCCTCTGCAGGTACACCGGCGCGGAGCTACAACCCATTCCGCAGTACGCGGTACACAAATGTGGGAACAAGTCAAGGGTCACAATGACGGCCAGCCCTGGTTCAAATGGCCCTGTGATGCTTATACTCCAAGGGCGAAATAGGATGCAACAGACGGCTCAAGAGGACGGCTCGCCAAGTTAGCTATTAACCACGGAAGGCCGCGGTGGTTCAACAGCGAGGATGCTGAAACCAGAGAAAGGAACGGATTTCCGGAACCGCCGCACTTAAAGGAAGCAGACTTTCCGGGTCTACCGGGTGCGAGCTACACCGGCCACGGTGGGGGCAACGCCTGGAATCGGGGCAACGCTCCTGACGCAAGTTCAAGAAGATGAGTAGGTCTAGGAGCGAGTCTCCCTGCTATCACACTGCTCTAGACTATTCGATGCAGACTAAGACGCACAGGGAACTCACAGAGGAGAGCAAAGGAATAGCTTAGATACAACGATACAGGAATAGCTTCGATACAAACACAGGAGAATCACACGGGGCAGAATGGCCCAGGTCGAGACCAAACACGCAGATGAAAGTTGCGATGTAGCCGGAGATTTAGGGAAGCTACAGCTCTACACAATACACGACGTTAGCGTTGCAAGAAACTAACACTGCACCAAAGACGACATTGTTAGCAGGCGAGAGGTTTTAAAAGCTGGCCCAGTATGTGAGAAGGGCACAAGCATTAGAGCACGTTTTAAAGGAGGCCATACCTAAGAAACGCAGGTGCAAGAGCGTATTCGTACTTTACATATACATTCACCACCGCGGAAGAAGACACTTCAGCGAAATATCATTAGAGCGGTTGTCGGCCCGGCAGAAGACAAAATACCTCATGATTGTACGAGATTTAAATGCTCCGCACATGGAGAGAAATTACAAGCTTTTGGTACGAAGGAAGGGAACGATCATAGACGGAGCAGAGCTAGGGGTGGAATACTGGCGGGAAACAGTGACATCAAGGAAACAGCGTGTCAAGAAACGCTAGCCTTGATTTTTCCTCACAGAAAATATCACAGCTTACGAATGATCCAGCACTATCACGGTTTAGCAGAATCCAGAGAAAGGCGACAGTCATGGGGACAAGCATCAAACGAAAAGGAAAAGGAAACATGCATCAGAAAGGCGCATAAGCAAAATTCTTCGGCGTGATTACCTCGACAGGGAAGCTCATGAGGATCGCAGCGAAACTTGCCTGTTGGTACAGCACCACTGGTAAACCTGGGGCATCCGGCGGAAGACAGGAGCGACGGCAAGCAAAACGAGGAGCACTTTCGTACTAAAACTGATACCCACGAACAAGAACCACGAAGGAAAGAGCGCGGCAAGATTGTAGGAGTTACGTTCCTCGAGAAGAAACAGCTAATTTGTATGTGGACACGTCCATGTACACACAGAACTAACAACACTATCAATCAGCACACCATCATTTCGACTAAGGGGTTGAGGAAAATGTCACGGTAGGCACACTTTGAGATTTTACGAACCGGCTGGCATTTGCCGGTCGAACCATTCAGCACGCCACAACCTTACGGGGATGAAGGCGTTGCTGAGAGCTCGGAAAAAGGACACGCCTCTGGCAATATAGAGCAGGCCATTCCACTCATATAAAATATGGCTCGCTAGATACATGAGAGAGTGGGCGCGATGGATTCGTTACCTGTGGCTGCAAAAAAGAACCCTTTATTACGCAATATTAATAGCCCTAGTCTAGAGCAGTGGGAGGCCCTCCTGACCGACTCCATCCACCCCGGGCTTCATGTTGGGGACGAAGATCAAGGCGGCGAAGGAGGCCAACGCCCCCCATCCTCTTCTCCCTCCCAAGCTCTATGCCCCTAAATCCTTACTATTACATCCCCTTCGCTGCGGCGTTCGGCATGTTTCGTCGAAAAATGTGCTCCACTGTTTCCATCTCCTTACTGCATCCGATTCTCGAATAAAAAAGATCTCATGTGCCTTCTAGCGCGGCCTCTCTCCCAATGCTCTGAATAATCATTTGCGCCGCAACCTCGTATGTGCTCCCTGTCACCACTGTGTGCTCGCCGGTGCCAGCCGGCTTGAGCGCATTGTGGTTGAAGCGACGGTCGCGCTTCTCAGTTCTTCCTG
Source organism: Amblyomma americanum (assembly GCF_052857255.1). Taxonomy (NCBI): domain Eukaryota; kingdom Metazoa; phylum Arthropoda; class Arachnida; order Ixodida; family Ixodidae; genus Amblyomma; species Amblyomma americanum. Next base: position 78,828,875 of record NC_135506.1, read on the forward strand.
ACGCTGCATCCACAATAAGTAAGGTGCTCAATCATCTTCGTAGCAAAGCCGTTCCACAATACAGACATTCAACTGATACAACGGGCGTTTCAGCGAACACTTTCAACATTTTTCAGAAATGGGCTTTTTGGGCTAAAAGACTATTGCGGCATGGTGTTACCACTGTTGGCGGACACCAGAAAACCGGTGAATCGTCGTCGTAGTAAGTAAATTTTATTAGTTACCTTTTTAACTCCAATTAGCTTAGCCTTGAAGAAACTTTAGGCATAAGTAAAAACCAGACGTATGCGCTAAAAGAGAAGGAGAGAAATCTCATTAGCAATCGATAAGATACTCAAACTAGCCGAAAAGTTCTACACCTGAATGTGTGCAACATGCAGGGAAAGCCTGCGAAATCGTTTTGCCCTAACATTTGAATGGCGATGTAAGAATTTTTAGTAGTTGCCTTTTTAACTAATAAAGTTAGGTGCATAGAATTTCGAGAACGTGATCACCCTCGCCACTGTAGGTCGACAAAATTTGGCTCCATTGTGCTAAAATACATACGCTCTCGAAAGCATGCAGGCAAAGCAACCCATGCAGTGCACGTAACTAGTCGAAAAAGCCTAATTTTTATTGACAGCGCAAAGTGCAATCGAGCTTTTTTAATTCTAAAAACTGATATGGCTTTATTACAGCTAGGTGCCTAACTCTAGTAGTAAAATAGCTAAGTATTCAACATTAGTTCACCAGGTTACTAAAGACGATTCACCGGTCTTCTGGTGTCCGCCAACACTGGTAATACTATGCCGCAAAAGGCATATTTTTACCCCAAAAAGCCTATTTTTGACAATTTTTGAAAGTGTTCGCTGAAACACACACAAGTATGTCCAAGAAGAACGTCTTTCAAAAGGTAAGTGGATTCAGCGACTTTCGGTTTGGTAGTGTTTCGCCCTGAACAGAGGGCCAATTTACGAATCTTGAATACCTGCCTTTGTAATCGAGAGAACAGGAAAGTGACGTGGAAGAGCCCCAATAGTGAGACTTAAAATGAAATAGACTTCTTACTATGCTCTCACTCTAGCATCGTGCAGTATGTGGAGGTCCTCGGAAAGGTACGTTATAGCGACCACAGATTGGGAAGGCCTCCAATTAGCTCAGACTTGAAGAAACTAGGCACAGGTTAAAACCTGATGTATACGTTATAAGAAAAGGAGGGCAATCTCATTAGCAATCAATAAGGTACTTAAAGTAGACGAAGCGTTCTACACCCGAATGTGAGAAACATGCAGGTAAAGCCTGCGAAATCGTTTCGAGTAAAGCGGCGTCGGCGTTGAGGCTTCTCTGCAGTGCACAGCGATGACCATAGAGAGGCCCCGCTAATGACATCACATACGACGGCACTACTTTTCCAGCGAATAAACTCGTGTTTCATGGAAGAAAACCAACGCCATTAAAGGTGTATCTTAGAAAAGTTTCGGGGTATCAGACGACGCAAAGCAGCATGCACGCGAAGGCAGCGGACATCTGAATTTTCGGCACTAATGACGGCACAGCAAGTTTCCACGCACTTTCCAAACGCAGTGAGGTTCTAGGAGCTTGAACTTCGTCGCGGTCAATCGACGATTACGTCACCATTTTAAATGCTAGTGCAGAAAAACTCCGGATGCTTTACCTAGAAGCTCCGTAGATTCGAGCTCTTGCGCCAGAAGGTCAGCTCGAGAGCGCTGAGCCGCCTCCTTCCTGAAATCGGTCGAAAGCACGCCCCGCCAGGCGCCGCCGGAGCGGTCGCTGATTGGCCGAAAGGTACAACGGGAAAGTAAGTGTAATGCACACGTGCTCTAATCCCTCCGTGTGCGGTAGCCCTCCCCCGTGGTCTTACCCATGCAGAGGAAGTTGCGCTTCGGAGGATACGGGTCGGGGTTGCCCTAACTCCAGCTGTGACACGCAAGTGGGCGCATTTCAAAGATTTGTATCCCCGCCTCGGGTGTCCAGTCTGCAAGAACAGAGACTGTGAAGCGGATATCCACCACTTGTTGTGGGACTGCCCGGCGCTGAAGTCGACAAGAATTCGGCACCTGGCGGCAGTGGGACTCTCACCGGACAATCCGGATTGCTATTTTGCCTGGACACAGGGTCCATATCAAATCAAATTTTATTTCTGCCTTGAAAAGGTACAGACAGCAGAGGCGCAGAAAAAGCTGTAAGGTACAGCTTGACAAAGCCGCAGCCCCCTTTAGCTTGGCAGCGGCTTGACAGCCAGGCTTTATAAAACAAAGGCAGTTAGTTACCGTATTAAGAGGTATACAATAATGAAACTACCAAATAAAGTGAAACAACATTATACAATATTGAATCGACATTCGCACTCGACAAACACAGATCGATAGCAAAGAAAAAGATTTTTGACGAACTAAAGAGGTCAAAATTATATGCATATCTATTTAACAGGGAAGGAAGCGTGCACCACCCAAGTCTCCGCATACCTTGATGTGTAGCTGGCTTCTCGGGCATGCAATTCAGCAAGGTTTCGTATGTAGTTTACATTTCTACGTGTTTCAAGTTTAAACCGGATACATAGACGATATTTATACAAGTTGTGAATTTTTACACCACATTCTAAAAAGATATCTGCGCTTGGAGAGTCCCAGGGGACATTGTAAATAAGACGAAGGGACTTTTTCTGTAGAAATGGCAGTAGTTTAATAGGAGTAGACAAGAGAATTATAGAGGAGTAGCTTTATTTTTCTTGGAATAACATATCTCAGCAGGTTTCTGACCCCGGTCAGTTGAGACAGCTTCGTTGCATATGGTCCACATGGTGATCCCAAGTCATGTTGGAATAATCATATTAATTGTTTTTTTGGGGGAAAGGAAATGGCGCAGTATCTGTCTCATATATCGTTGGACACCTGAACCGCGCCGTAAGGGAAGGGATAAAGGAGGGAGTGAAAGAAGAAAGGAAGAGGTGCCGTAGTGGAGGGCTCCGGAATAATTTCGACCACCTGGGGATCTTTAACGTGCACTGACATCGCACAGCACACGGGCGCCATAGCGTTTTTCCTCCATAAAAACGCTGCCGCCGCGGTCGGGCTCGAACCCGGGAACTCGGGCTCAGTAGTCGAGCGCCCTAACCACTGAGCCACCGCGGCGGGTGTAATCATGTTGGAAGAAAAAACTGTTCCTAGGAATTTAAATTGTTCAACCAAATCTATACACCACGAGCTTAGTTTATTCTCGATGGAGGAACGAAGCACTTTATTTTTAGGACGAGAAATAAGAGCTTGTGTTTTCTTATCATTTATACGCATACATTTGGATTCAGACCATTTTTGTAATTCAAACATGGTTTCATTGCATTCCTGAACAAAGAGATCAAGATCATTTCCAGTAAAAAATATGCTTGTGTCATCAGCATAAATAATAAATTTCGCAGTGGAGTTAATGTTAGATATATCACTTAGATACATATTAAAGAGTAATGGTCCCAATATACTGCTTTGTGGGACACCAGAAGTAACACGTTTTAGTTCAGATATATCATCGTTCACTTCTTGATTTCATCAAATCAGGCCACCTTTTTCGGCGGCGGGTACCAGCCGTGGCCGGAAAGGGACTTCATCGAGAGGACGTCAGGTCCTCCCATCTTCCCTCTTTTTTGTCGCCTTCTTTACCAGTCCGCCGCACGGCCAAGCCAGACGGTAAGGGGTTGCAGATCCAGCAACCAATAGCCAGCAATTTTGGGAGAACCAAATAAATGGTTGGGGGGGGGGGGGGGGCGAAGGCTCCTGTTCCGTGTTGTGTTCATTTCGCTTTTCCGCTGCGCCACCGTGAGAACGGCCGCGTGTGGTGTGCAACACCGGGAGCTCGGAGTTCGCGGCCGAGACCTCAAAGGCGGCTCAGCGGCCTAGTAAGAACCCCCACATGAGAGAGGCTGTAGAGTTCAGCAATAGGCGTGAATCAGCTAGTTGTGACCTTGAGCGTACCAGAAGCTTAGAAGAACGCTAACGTTATTTTAATTCAAAAGAAAGGAGCCGTCAAGGACATATTACAGACTGATCAGCTTACGGCCTGTTGCTTGAAAGGTAATTTACGAAGGTAATCGCTAATGTAGTCACGGAAAATGCTAGATTTAATAAGCCAAATAATCAGGCAGGCTTCGTAAAACATACTCAACAATAAATAGACCATATTCACGCTATAGCAGCGAGGTGATAGAGGAATGCGAAGAATTATAACCTACCCTTATGTAGCTTTCTTTGATTACGAGAAAGCATTCGATTCAGTGGAATCTTCAGCAGTCATACAGGAAATGCGTAATCAGGAGGTAGAAGAGTCTGATGTGAAAATACTGGAAGATGTCTATAACAACTACAGAACTACCATAGTCCTTCATAAAGTCAGCAATGGAATTCCAGTAAGGAAGGGTGTAAGTCAGGGAGACATGAATGATGTCAATGCTTGTTATAGTAATGGAAGCGGATGCCGAAACGGGTCACCGACATCCCTAAAGGAGGGCGCGGGAAGGGGTGCCCAGAAAGTACACGTTGCTTGCAGGAGTTAGACTGGCTCCTCCTCTCTTTGAAATGTGGGGGAGCGTTTATTATCTTCCCTTACTCTTTTTTCCCGTGCAACTGGGTGCCGCTGAGAAGGCCCCTGCGGTGTCCTTCGCCTCTGCTGCTGCTGGGGAATCGTCACACCCCTCCCTTTGTTGTGAAGCCCTGCTGCACGGCACTGGGGATGAGCGGTGCCTTGTTTACGCCTCTATAGTCCGAAGTAGATAACAGGCTTCCGGACCCGGGTAGACCGACGAAGCTGGGGGTGCAAAGGGGCCGCACTTGAATGCTGTTGCCGGGCCGAGGCTGTTATAGACGGCTCGGTGCTTAATGAGCATCGAGGTGGGGACGGCTGTTTCGTGTCCGCTGCCGCTGCTAGTGCAGGAAGAGGCTGCTCTTCGTCTAAGAGAACGCCGGGCGTCCTTCGCGGTCGCCCGTGGTCCGCGTGCCTGTTCCACAGTGTTCCGTCTTCGAGTTTTATTTCAAGCAACGAAGAACTTGTGGGATGGCGAACCGTTCCGGCAATCCAAGCTAGGCCTTGTCGGAAGTTTCGAACAAAGACGGGCTCGCCGGACGAAAGCAAACAGCTTTTGCGTACGTTTCTGTCGACGCGCATCTTTTGCTTAGGCCCAGGTGCATTCGTTGAATGGGCGTTTGCAGCTGCACGCCCATGAGGAGCTCAGCGGGAGGGGATCCAGTGCGGCGTTGTTCTGTAGGAAAGCAGGATCCTGTCGATGTTAGTTTGGAAATCTCCAGGCGCTGCCTTCTTGAGTTCCCCTTGTCACAGCCACAGCGGTGATCGTACGCTGTGCAAAACGTTCTGGTTGGAAAGTGCTGATAGAGCTCTGTGATGCTGGCGTGCCACAGGTGGCAAGTATCTCCACAGTATGTCATCGGTAGCCGTGTTGGCGATCGTGCTCGTCGTAGTAACTGCAGCTGGTGCCATCGGTGTCCCGCCAAGTATATTGTGGATTTCGTAATGTTTGTGTTGTCTCAGTTCCTGTAAAACATTGGCTGTAGGTATTACTAGGTGTCATGTTTTTAAAACTTTACAGGTTGCCCGAGCACCGGCTGCGGTTAGTGCTGCAGTATTCTTGTGTCGGTACAATTTTTAGGTAGGGTTTTTATGTATTAATACTATAATTGAATGCGTTGCAGCAGCGCGTAGAACCTTGCGGTCTATTGTGTTGATCAATCTGTTCGTGTTCGTTGCTGATTTTCATTTCGTGGATGCGGATGTATACCATTAACGGTTCTTATGTTCGTGAGCATGCTTGCATTGACAGTGTCAGCGTTGCCATGTTCACTATTTAAATTGCGCATAATTCTTACTGTGTTCTCGGCCCACGCCCACGTTTTTGTTCTGGCTGTGATGGCTGTGTTGCGTTCACTGAATTTGTTGCTCTGGGGGCTGGTGTCGATGTGTAGCATTGGCAAGATGGGGGACGCCGCCGGCATGAAAAACAGCAGCAGTGCAAGGTGCTCCTGAAAACTGGCAGATTGCTGGCACCATGAAGAACAAGACAAGCGTCGCTGTGGGCAATAAAGGTGGCTGTCGGTGGCAGAAAGACTGGCTCAATCCTGCAGACGCCGGGCTGCGGCTTTGAGCGAGAGGCTCGGCTCCGGGAAGCGGTTCAGTCGGCTTGTGAGCCAGCTGCGCTCAGGGTCTTGACTGCCTGCAGAAATAAGAGATACAGACTTTCTAAATGTTGTTCATTCATCAACAGTTTACACAGCTTCCTAGCCGCACTTCCATAATACACTGATGGAACATATCGAAACCGGAAACGTGCGTTAAGATAGTCCGAATTTATCCAGTTGCTATATTCTGACCTCCATGTTACTAGAACGCGCATGGCGACCGCGTGCCACCTGTCGACACCACCGCGAAACGAAATGCATGGCAACCATTGGCGCAGCAGACGCAGCATACGCAGGCGACGCACCAGTGCAGAGCTACGAAGCTGACGACCGCGACGCATGCCACGGCGCATGCGCGCGCCTGTGATATGCGGAAGAAAGCGTCCGGCATCAATCAACATGGGCACCACGACCACGGATATCGGAGCTGCGGCAGGGCGGGGAATTGCTGCCAGCGCCAAAGCTAAAGCCAAAGGCAAAACCGATCGCCACACCAGAGTCCTCTACTACGGCAACTCTTTCGCTTCTTAATTCCGAGCATGTTGAGGTGTCCGCCTATAGAATGATACACACCTGCTGCGCCTCTCCTATTTCTTTCTCCATGTCAGCAGGGCAAGCCGTCTCGACACTCATTGAGGACATCACGCTGCTATCTCACGATTTACTCACAGCTGATTTTTGATGGCTGCACAGACAATTTAGCCTGCCGATGGTTCATATGCTCTAAAAAGCGTCAATGAAAATTTCAGTAGTTTAGTGCAAGCATGTGACGAAAGCGGATGGAACAGACAATACGAGCCACATCTGGTTCATGTCCAACCAATCGGCGTGGACCGAAGTGGGTGGTTACAGACCATGGGCCATGCTTGCAGCCCTAGTCCTCAGCGGGTTGTTAGCAGACTAGCGGATTGTGCTGCACGCGCACCGTGATCCTGCAGAGCAGATCTTCGAACTCCAAACTCGAATATAGTATGCCGATGAAAACGAATGCCCTGTAAATGTTATCGCATTTTAGTGATGAACAAATATGATAATGGTGGTCTAGTGGCAGCTCTAGCGTGACATCCACAAGACTTCCGCAACAAGGGACCAACGGCAGAGCACAAATAGAACGAAAATGAACCGCTGCGTTGAACCCAGCCTTGATAGAATGGATACAAGCTTCTCCTAGCTTGGTGACTGGCTTTTATGGTGGCGAAATGCTATATAGAAAATGATGTTTCACTCTGCCTTGTGTAAAAAGGCAAGGAATTTGGGCAATGATCAGTCATGATTAAGGTTTGCCTCGTCACCGCCGCTATCTGCTTCACGACAGCCGCATTCAGACCGGCTGTGTCACAGCGACTGCGCTCCGTCCATTCGTCGCGCAGGATCTCCGATTTCTCTCCACAGATGGCGTTAGAGCGATTAAGCCTCGTCAGGAGTCACAAACACGTCTCCGTGCGCTGTCCTTCGTCAGCGGTGGCGGTAGGCCAGTGCATCATAGGCATGAGTCATTCTATGCAAATGTCTTGAGCGCCTGTCAACTCCTGTGTGACGCCATCCTCAGGGCCTCCATAACCGTAGGCAGCTACCAACTGCAGAGCACCAATAAAATGAAAATGACTTTAAACGCTACAAATGATACTCTGTCATGGCCCTTACACCCTTTTTTCATTGCTCCTCCACCCCTATAGGCAGCGAAGTTCATGACTGACCTCTCGTCACGCTCCGACAAAACGATGTCGTCTCAAGCTTACTACTAGCTTAGCGTTGAAGCACACTCACTCAAGCCAGAAGCATGTAGTTCAGGCATGCCGAATCCAGGTTGCCTAAGATGCGCCGCCGCACCAAGGCAGAGGTCTCAGTGGCCAATGAATATGGAGGTGGAACCCTTCCCAGCACCCTGTTGGCTTCTAACATGAGCAGCGAAGCCACCTACCCGTACGAAGGCCCTCGAGAGGGCGCTGGTGTACGTGGCACGCGGTCAGGTGCCGTCGCTGTCGTCTTCTGCAAAGAAAAAAGGTGTAATTCATTACCACATTCAGATCCACCGACAAGCCACTCCAGCCAACACGAAAACAATCATAGAGAACCAATGGCCACCACTGCGGAGAACATTACTTGTGGGGAGCGTGCTTCAAACGTAACAGAGATATCGGGCCCCTCACCAGTATTGATAAATGATCAGAGAGCACCCCGCGCTAGAATGTCGGGGGCTGAATGAATCAGAAGCACACAACTATTTTTTTCAGCGGTGGTATTTCCCTTTTTACCTGTGTCTTGTCACTAGAGAGCCCTCTTCGATGGAGCCAGACTTTATCAGCGGCAAGTTGTCTGGCCTAACAAGCTTTAAGCTCCATTAGACTTTGACAGCTTAATGTGCAGACATTCCGTAAATCAGCGGCACTTATGAAAAGATCGGCGCAATCTCATCCTTTTATCACTCACCATTGGATTGTGGGCATTCAGGTCGGCAGCGTCCACACCATGGCTCTCTCTCTTAGGCCTTGGGCGAGGAGGGTGCACAGGTAACCAGGCAGGGCCGCAGGTGGAGCAGCGATAGAGCGGCTGAAGCGCGTATGCTTTACGGAACAATGAGTCTTCTTGGACAACGCGGCCTGCGTCCGGAACCTAGCCTAATGAGGGGCAGAGAATTCAATGCGGACGCCTCGATGTCCTGGCAGTGCCCTGTCGTCGTTTTTGTTACCCTGAGGTTGGTAATGGTGTGTACCCACTGTACCCTCCAGTGCCCAACATGCTCGCCCTATGGTGCCTGGCTTTAGAACTAGACATCTCTGTCAACGTCTCGGGTGGTTACACGTGTAGTCATAGCCATTCAAATGGATGTGGCTGTCTTGGCACGGGCTTGTCTTTGTGAGCTACTACTTAGCTGTAGCTGTCTTTTGGTTAGTAATATGTGCAGGAAGGGTCGTGTGGTAGGCGTGTTGTCATTCCTGCTCCTATAGATACTGCTGAACCCACCGCGGTGGCTCAGTGGTTAGGGCGCTCGACTACTAATCCGGAGTTCCCGGTTTCGAACGTTTGAACCCGACCGCGGCTGCCGCGTTTTTATGGAGGAAAAACGCTAAAGCGCCCGTGTGCTGTGCGAAGTCAGTGCACGTTAAAGATCTCCAGGTGGTCGAAATTATTCCGGAGCCCTCCACTATGGCAGCTCTTTCTTCCTTTCTCCTTTCACTCCCTCCTTTATTCCTTTCTTTAGGACGCGGTTCAGGTGTCCAACGATATATGAGACGGATACTGGGCCATTTCCTTTCCCCTAAAACCAATTATTATTATTAATATTATTATGAATTCTGCTGTGATTTCACGAGTTTCCTTGGTGGGTATTTTGTGCCTGGTGCATTTCCTAGTTGTTCCTATAGTTCTTCCTATTATTTATGGCCACACAGCAGACCATGATAACCGACATGAGCAGCTGTAGTGGTTCCTGAGGAGTTAATGTTTAAAGTACACCAGCAATGATGGTTGCCAGGTAATCATCTGTGTTCAGTGTCGAAGTTGTGTGTCAGGAGCCTTTTTTATGCGTCCTTTGTTTAGTTACGAGTCTAGTCGTCATGGCAGCACGCATTAATGTGGCTGTGATTGTACGGGTTGTAGTGGCATGTGTAGCTGGGTGTGTGTCTGGTGGTGTCTGTGTTGTGTCCGGTTGTTCGCGTGGTGTAGGCGTTGACTCTTGCCACTCCTGCGCATGTCAAAAGGCAAGCAGAACAGCGGTGATGTCTCACGGGTAATTGTGTTGAAAAGGCGTTCGCCTGTGCATGAGGAACAACATCAGTGTCGACATGAGCGCAACACAGAGGCTTCAACTCCACAGCTGTCGCCGCGTCGCCGCTAGGATTCAGTAACTATAGCGTGACGTCACTTGTGGCAGCCGTCATAAAGGAATTAATCTTGTTCTGCTCGTCATCAGATTGTTTTTGCTTTTTAACTATTCAGGATGATGGAGTATATGAGGTAGCTACAGCTGGCCTCGTTGCGTAGTTACTGTAACCATGAAAGCCTAAACTTTTTGAATCAGCGCAACGGCAAACGGCTAAGAATAGAACAGAGAGAAGTGTAGAAACGGTCACTACACGGCGCCGATATTGTCTTATTGCGCTTGTGCTGTCAGTGTATACGGTCCCAAATGCGGATGTTACTCGATGCGTGAATAATAAAAGAAATGCGCAGCCGCGAATTGCAGTTCAGCTGAACACCTTGGTGTTTTTGACTAATGCTGGTGAATCTGTAGTAGATAAATCTGGCTTCGTGGTGTGGTTATCTGAGTAGTCATGGCAGCCACGTCTACGGGGCCTGTGTGTTGGTTGAGTGCCATGGGTTCTAGTCTCTGGAGTGCTGCTGTGTACTTGCGTGCACATGCTGCAAGTGTGTATTGGGCCACCAGTTCAGCACATGGCAGCCGGCATGAGTAATAGTAGTAGTATTAACAAGTTTTACGCTCCGTCAACTGTGAACGAAAGCCCAATCACGTGGGATGGTTATGTGTGTAGTCGTCGTGGTAGCCACATCTACGGGGCTGTGTATTGGTTGGGTGCCATGGTGTTTAGTCTGTGGAGTGCTGATGTGTACTGGCGTGCACGTGCTGCAAGTGTGTATTGTGCCACCAGTTCAGCACGTGGCAGCTGGCATGAGGAATAGAAGTAGTATGAACAAGTGTTACGCTCCGTCAACTGTGAACGAAAGCCCAATCACGTGCGATGGTTATGTGTGTAGTCGTCGTGGTAGCCACATCTACGGGGCTGTGTATTGGTTGGGTGCCATGGTGTTTAGTCTGTGGAGTGCTGATGTGTACTGGCGTGCACGTGCTGCAAGTGTGTATTGTGCCACCAGTTCAGCACGTGGCAGCTGGCATGAGGAATAAAAGTACTATGAACAAGTGTTACGCTCCTTCAACTGTGAACGAAAGCCCAATCACATGGGGTGGTTGTGTGTGTAGTCGTCATGGCAGCCACATCTACGGGGCTGTGTGTTGGTTGGGTGCCATGGTGTTTAGTCTGTGGAGTGCTGATGTGTACTGGCGCGCACGTGCTGCAAGTGTGTATTGTGCCACCAGTTCAGCACGTGGCAGGCACGAGGAATAGAAGTAGTATGAACAAGTGTTACGCTCCGTCAACTGTGAACGAAAGCCCAATCACGTGGGGTGGTTGTGTGTGTAGTCGTCATGGCAGTCACATCTACGGGGCTGTGTGTTGGTTGGGTGCCATGGTGTTTAGTCTGTGGAGTACTGATGTGTACTGGCGTGCACGTGCTGTAAGTGTGTATTGTGCCACCAGTTCAGCACGTGGCAGCCGGCATGAGGAATAAAAGTAGTATTAACAAGTGTTACGCTCCTTCAACTGTGAACGAAATCCCGATCACGTGGGGTAGTTATGTGTGTAGTCATGGCAGCCACATCTACGAGGCCTGTATGCTGGTTGGGTGCCATGGTGCCTAGTCTGTGGAGAGCTGATGTGTACGGGCGTGCACATGCTGCAAGTGTGCATTGTGCCACCAGTTCAGCACATGGCAGCCGGCGTGAGGAATAGAAGTAGTATTAACAAGTGTTACGCTCCTTCAACTGTGAACGGAAGCCCAATCACGTGGGGTGGTTGTGTGTGTAGTCGTCATGGCAGCCACATCTACGGGGCTGTGTGTTAGTTGGGTGCCATGGTTGTTAGTCTGTGGAGTGCTGATGTGTACTGGCGTGCACGTGCTGCAAGTGTGTATTGTGCCACCAGTTCAGCACGTGGCAGCTGGCATGAGGAATAGAGGTAGTATGAACAAGTGTTACGCTCCGTCAACTGTGAACGAAAGCCCAATCACATGGGATGGTTATGTGTGTAGTCGTCGTGGCAGCCACATCTACGGGGCTGTGTGTTGGTTGGGTGCCATGGTGTTTAGTCTGTGGAGTACTGATGTGTACTGGCGTGCACGTGCTGCAAGTGTGTATTGTGCCACCAGTTTAGCACGTGGCAGCCGGCATGAGGAATAAAAGTAGTATGAACAAGTGTTACGCTCCTTCAACTGTGAACGAAAGCCCAATCACATGGGGTGGTGGTGTGTGTAGTCGTCATGGCAGCCACATCTACGGGGCTGTGTGTTGGTTGGGTGCCATGGTGTTTAGTCTGTGGAGTACTGATGTGTACTGGCGTGCACGTGCTGCAAGTGTGTATTGTGCCACCAGTTTAGCACGTGGCAGCCGGCATGAGGAACAAAAGTAGTATGAACAAGTGTTACGCTCCTTCAACTGTGAACGAAAGCCCAATCACATGGGGTGGTGGTGTGTGTAGTCGTCATGGCAGCCACATCTACGGGGCTGTGTGTTGGTTGGGTGCCATGGTGTTTAGTCTGTGGAGTGCTGATGTGTGCTGGTGTGCACACGCTGCAAGTGTGTATTGTGCCACCAGTTCAGCACGTGGCAGCCCTCATGAGGAATAGAAGTAGTATGAACAAGTGCATCGCTCCTTCAACTGTGAACGAAAACGCGATCTCGTGGGGTGGTTATGTGCGTAGTCGTCATGGCAGCCACATCAACGGGGCCTGTGTGTTGGTTGGGAGCCTTGATGCCTATAGTGCGTAGTCTGTCGCGCTGCTGTGTCCTGGCGTGCGTGTGGTGTAATTGCGAATGAGGTTGCCATTTCAGCACATGGCAGCCGGCATGAGGAATAGAAGTAGTAAGTGTTACGCTCCTTCAACTGTGAACAAAAGATTGATCACGTGGTGTGGTTGTGTGTGTAGTCGTCACGGCAGCCATATTAAAGGGGCCCGTGTGGGCTGAATAGTGAATGGTCTGTCCGTTGCTTCTGTGTCCTGGCGTGCGTGTGGAGAGTTTTCTGGGTCACGAGTGCAGCACATGACAGCCGGAATGAGGAATACATGTAGTGCTCCTAAGTATCCTTCTACTGTGCATCAGGAACCCAAGTAGCACCATGAACTCCACGCATAGGAAGCTCCACGACTGCCATGTTTGAAAGCGCAGTACGGAATTTGCCTTGTGGCCTGCCAGTGACTCTGTGGCAGTGAGCCAGGGTGGCGAACCTGCAAGAAATTAGCGGCATCTGTGAAAATAAGATTGGAAGAGTGCGGTTCTGATTTATCCACATATTCAAAGGTACCAAACAGGGATCTTCGCAAAAACTTTAAAAGGCTTACATTTATTCTAGTTTCAAAAATAAAAGCGTTGCCTTTCAATGACTAACCAAATAAGCGCGATGTGCCCACCTGGTCGTCTTGATTGCCTGCAACCCTGGACAAGCTGAATGTTAAAAATGCCTAGCAAGAAAAAATGCATGATAGCAACGAGATGGAGCGCTCCTTGGACAAACGAAAATGGTTATAGTCAGATACTGCTGTACAAGTGATACGCAGGGCGCTGCACCGAACAGCTATCTTTGCAGGGAATCAAAAACGCAGTGGCTATTTCCCCGTGAAAAGACCCCCTTCAAGCCATAATGACGTCGGTCGATTCTCATGACCCTGATAGCGTGACGAAGCAGGTAGTGAACGAGGATAAATAGAAGGGATAGACCCCACTCTCCACTGTGGTGCCGCTCCCTGCATTGTCACGGCAGCAGGGTAGAATCAACCTACGCCACTAGCTGGAAGTTGGTCGTCTGACCGGGAAAAGCGGTTGCGTTTCTGAGTTGTATGGGACTAAAGCGAAAAATCAAAGCAGGGTAACATATCGACTAGATAATGAATTCCGCATGACTCACATTTGGTTTGAATAACGCGCTATACACACTAACAAAACGACAACTGGAACGGAGGACACAGGGCAAGCGCTTGTCCTGTGTCCTCCGTTCGAGTTGTCGTTTTGTTAGTGTGTAGCGCGTTATTCAAACCAAATGTACAACCAACTTGCCCACATTGCGGCCTTGATGACTCACATATCGCACGTGAATCCTCTGGAATCAGCGCAGGGAGCGATGGTTCTTGGCCAGAGCCACAGCAGCGATCAGTTCCCGCAATGAACAACACCGCCGTCGGTGTTCTGGCCACGCTTGCGATGCTTCGCGTGGCGCAGGTCACCGTTGCCCTTGTGCCATCAGCCTGAAAATGTGGCGGTCATCGTATGAGATGATGTCTTCGCTGTTGAAGTGAAGTTTGTAGGTTCGTCTCTTCTAGATGGCTGGGATATGCTTGCACAGTAAACTGAAAAATTCGTGTGTGACATTGCTGCAGCCAGGCTGGTGCTGGCACTGCATAGGGGTGTCGTGATGGCGGCGCAGTGCGTCGAGAGACTTCAATGAGGCGTCGAGGCCGAAGACGCCGGAAGCATGAGGAAGAGCACGAGCGTCGCCAGGCGAACAACGAGGTAGACGTCGATTGTCACCGGAATGAACAAGAGGAGTGCCGCTGCGGTCGCCAAGGAAGTCTCTCTGGTGCTCGGTAGCGTATTTTGCATGACGGCCTGCAAAAAAAGAAGCATCGCACACATTCGGGGAGTCTGTTTATGAACGCTGACATTTTTTCGCCCTTCACACGCAAAAAAAACTGCGTAATAACATTGATGACAATGGTGAAAGGCCGGTAGCTTCAACTTCGCACTCGACATATGGGCAGACTAAGTGAATATGGTCAGCGAAAGGTTATATGTCGACGGAGCGAATATGGTCAACGAAAGGCGATCCCTTAAACTGTGATGGTTTTTTTATCTAAAGGCACCAGGACCATGTCTGTCATATCACTGCAACTTCCGTTATTGCAAATATCACGATACTAACAGTTGCATCGCAGAAAATGGACATGCTTGTCAACTGCATAGCATACGTTGCGCATTTAAGTCATGCTCGGAAAGTTCCATAACGTCGACGCTGGGTGGAACTGCAGCTGTAGTTATTTGTAGTCTCAAAAAGTTTTTTTTTTTCAAAATGCAAACGTGACGCTGATTTTGCTTTACATTAAAGCCTATTCGTAGATTTCTTTCGTTTATTTTCAATGACTTTGAAGCTAAATCGTTTCTTCTGAATTCCATGTAACGAATATGTTATGTTACTTTAGTGGTTGGAAAAGAATGTTTCATTTGCTAAGACCGTTAGCTTCTATTTTATGCCTCTAGGAAAGCGTATGCAGTACTCACCTTCGCTGCGCCTCGAAGGTCGCCATCAGCATTGGCCTGAGATGATGACAATGATAGAGGCCTTGAGCAAAGGCCTTTGAACGCAGAGATCTCCGTCGGACTTGCCGCCTAGCGCTCGTCTTGGCCCGGAACTCTTGAGTATTTCGTGCAAACCGAAGAATTGTGCATTTATCTTGGCCGTAGATGTTGATAATCTGGCACAGAGTTGTGGTTGCGTTTTGCCTCATGTATGGTGTGGGCTGTTTCACCTGCAGTGCTGTGTTGTTTGTGCAGGTTGTCCACATACTACGCCTCCTTCGCGTGCGACACTTCATCGTGACCTTGATCATTCTGTGAGTATGAAGATGACTTCTGCATTTGCGTAGTTTGCGTTTCTCAGACGGCAACTGCCTTTTGCATGTGGGGCAGGAATGATGGCAGGTGAGATTGTGCGGTTGACGGCCGCGGCAGGCAGGAAGCTACCTCCTTGGCACACATCTCACGTTCTGCACACACGATCAAGGACAAGCGGACGTCACTCAGTAAGCGTGTCTAAAAAATACCGAATTGCTGAACTTCATGCAAAGCCAGCGTAGCCGCTAGCGATATGTAGCAATTATGTAGATCAGGCCTGTATTCAGCCAAGCCTGAACTTTGATAATGCTCTACTTGACTACACCCTAAATGGTCAGAATTTCGTCCAAATATATAGTATCCTTTTCTTGGTAACTGTAAACTGAGATTTAACGTACTGCACACATGAGCTATGAGATGCAGCACTGTGTGTCTCAAAAGACAAATGAAGCTTCAAGGCAAAAAACTATTTCTTTTTTCAAAGCTCACAAACCACAAAGACAAAGTAAATGTGACCTAGTGGTCTGTACAAGTTAGGCAATATTTTCACTGTGACCTGACTTGTAACAAGCATTTTGCACATTTCAGTTACCTTATAATTGTATTTTCTATAAACGATACTTATCATAACCCTTGATTGTAGCTGCCGCTAATTAAGAAGGGCAATTATGATATAGTAGGATTGGGCATTCAGCGTTCCAAAGCAGCACTTCACATATAAGACATCGTATTGGATGCCTCTATAAATTTCGAGCATCTGATGTTCTTTAACCCTATAATCACCAACCTCGAGCTGTACTGGTCATGCGAAATTCTACCAAAATCGCCAAAGACTAGTCAGTCTTCCAGCTGGATGTTTCGGTGCTCCCACAGACAAACACAAGTGAGTCTGCAATTGCGTTGGTTGTAATTTTCAACGCTAGAGGGCTGTAGTCTATGAAAAGCGTTTCGTGCCTTTAGCGAAGGCGTTAAGCCTGAAAACTAATTGTCCCCAAACATGGTCAAAATATTTAGTGATTTTGATAAGTTTGTCGGGAATTTGGTGATAAAGCATTCACAAGCGCTGACATCTCACAACACATGGATGTTTTTGCATTTCACCCCCATCTAAGGCGGTCCCCACGCTCAGGTTTCGATACCTCGGCCTATAGCTCACCAGCAGAATTGGACATCCACTTTGTCATAGCCGCAACTAAATAAAAGTGATTTTGCTGGTTGCCTGCAGATAGCAATCATTTTAGCTAACTTTTTCCTATATTAAATCGCACCGAATGCCTGTTAACACCTATCTACTTCATTCTTGGTTATCTCCTTGCAGTAGCTACAGAGCTGACATGTAATGTTTTCTAGGAACATGAGTGTCTTTGAAGCTCTAGTACCACCCAAGCATCCTCAGAAGTAACTGACTAACTGGTAGAGGACTGGTAGAAGAAATAACAGATGGCACTTAAGACTGCCTACGTGCTTCGAATGTGAAAGCATTGTCTCATCCTGAGCTCTGTTACGAGGTTCATTAAACATTTCTTCGTTTCTAACGAGATATACTCATTAGCACAATATCGTAAAGAAACTCATACGCTAGGTTCAAGTTTTTTCGCCAAAATGCGATGTTTTCTGGCCTATGGTTTGAGTGCTCGCCTTGCCACGGTTTAATTCTCTACATCTTTGGAAGGAGTTTTTTCTTCTTTGCTGCAGACCTCATTACTTATGGTCTATGCTGATGTCAAGAGAGCTCATGCTGACGTCACTGAGGAATTTTGTGCCATAGTTGGGCGACTCACTGCTGATGGCGGCATTTGTGCTAATGGGACATATAACTATTTCGCATTAAAAGCCAATCAATTGCGTGCGGCCTGCTCCAGGACAACAGCCTCCCCTGCCGTAGTTCTGCCTGACAGGATGTTAGAATGGTGGTGTGGTTACGGGCGTGGTTGTGCCAGCTACGATGGATATACCTGTGTCTGTATGGGTTGTATATCTTGGTGGGTGCCTAGCGGCTGGCGTTAGCTTTTGTACAGTGGTGGCGCTGGAAACGGTGTCGTTAATTGTGTAGTGAATGGGCTGTAGGTCTGTTTTCGGGACGGGTATCATTCGTGTAATGAAAGGGCTGTAGGTCTGTTGGGTTTCTTCGCAGATTTTTCTCCTTTTCGTTGGTGTTCACGTTCTAGTTGTCGTTTAGGTGCCTATGATTGGAAGTCTGATGATTGGCGGTTGGTAACAGGAACTGGAGTGGTGCCGCACAGGTGAATGTGTTGAAAAGGCGTCTAGTGAATTGACTGTAGGTATGTTTTCGGAACGGGTACCCTTATTTGTGTAGTGAATGGGCTGTAGGTCTGTTAGGGTTCCTCATAGATTTTTCTCATTTTGTTACTGTTCACGTTTAGTTGTTTAGGCGCCTATGTTTGGTAGCCAGGTGGTTGGCTGTTGGCAACAGGAACTGGAGTGGTGCCGCACGGGTGAATATGTTGAAAAGGCGTCTGCCCGAGCATGAAGAACAACAGGAGTGCCGACAGAAGTACCACGCACAGGAATTATACGGCCGCCGTGCTGCGAGGCGTAGAACTGAGCTTGCCTCCTCAGCTTATGTAGATCGTTCCGTATCTGCGTGAAGAAGTGCGTCGGAGGCACACGGAGAGACGGCGCCGGCGAGGCAGTCTTCAAGCCGTGACCAGAAGAGGTAGCTACTATGTTGGCACTTATGGCGCGACCTGCATGAAATGGGAGAGGGGGGCGGCGTTCATTTATAAAATATGCAAAATTCACAAAATCAAAATGTACATTCCACAGAAGTGTTCACTGTAAACCTAAATGATCTGCACTTCAAAGTAAGTGTAGAGAAAAATCGCTTAAAAGCACTCGACAGAGTATCTCTGCCGATTATTCTAAACACTTCAAAGGATTTTCTTCTGCCCACAGAAATTTACAATGTTTTGTTTTTTGCTCTGATACATCTTAAAGACCAAAAAATCAGGAAGGACACAGAAGGCACTGTCCATCACGGATGTCTGGAAAGAACTTTCCATGGACTATTAGGTAGAAGCACTGGAGTGATTGAACTGCTTAAAAGTAAAGATAACCGCAGATTACAAAACTATCGCTTTCAGATCCAGTGTATTTAGTCACCGTCGATTGAATTGATCAAGAAGCTGACAGCGTTGGAACGAAAATCGTAGGTTTCTTGAATGTCCTCCAGCCTTCCTCAATTCAACAAACTGCCTGCGTGATTTGCGGGTGGCCTTGTCCCAGGCTGACATGTTGGCCATTTAGAATGCAATGAGCAGTGGAGGAAGAATGATATGAACCACGCTTCCACATTTGTCGAATCGCGTAACGGAAACAAACGTTTGCTGTGTCAAAATTAAATGTAAATATCACTTGCACATTCATTACAACTACGTTAATTACTTTAAATTACTTCAGTTACTTTTCGCTAGGTAACACCTAAGATTGACCGCCGAACAGTGGTGGATGCTCTGTCCGCGACGGTCAGGAAGTCGGCGGTATGTGTAAGTTTTTCGGGAATTTGGTGATGAAGGATTCACAAGCGCCGACATCTCACAGCACATGGAAGTTTTTGCATTTCACCTCCATATAAGACGGTACCCACGCCTGGGTTTCGATCCCGCAGCCTTTAGGTCACCAGCAGAATTCGACAGCCACTAAGTCATTGTGCTTAAGGGCCTGCTACAGACAGCCGCACACTGCTACCTGCATCACCACCAACCCAATCGGCTTTAAATGCGACGAACCCTACCTATTGCAAACTGTAGGCACATATATGTACGCAGTCACTTTTTATGTCCAGTCCCTCTCACTGATTGCATTGTTTACCTCGGGTCAGCCTGAGGTCTGACCGGCCTGACCCGTGAAGGACTCCGGGAATAGTGACCGCCTGTCAGCTGTCGATGTGATTGTTTATGCTGAGGATGACACGCGTACGCTGGGTGTTTTGTCTGGTTCTGCGCACTCTGTGTATATAGGGTGGCCAGTACGACGAATGGCAACCGGCCGCAAGTACACAAGTAGTGTCGCCTAGAGCAACACGTTGAAAAGGGGTCCAACTGAGTGTTACAAGCTGCAGGAGCTCTGCCTTGAACGCCACTGACAGGCACAGGTTATGCAGCAATGATTGGTTTGGTTTATGGGGCTTTCGCCTCCCAAACCGTCTTAGGCTACGAGGGACGCCGTAGTGAAGAGCTCCGGAAAATGAAACACGGCGGAAAACCTGCACGAAGTTGGCGGTGCAGGTTCAGGATAGCGGGAGAATAGAAGAGTGTGGGCCCCATTTATTCCAGTATTAAAAACGTACCACAATGATTTTTCCAAGGTTTTCTCCTCCGATTGAACGGCACACAACGTTTAGCAGACGTGCGGAAAGGAATCATTGATTGCTGTCCACATGCATGCCGCATCCTACTTTATTTTCAGGACTTTGAACCTGAGAAAGTGACTAGAAAGACAATGTTTAGGTTTAGGGATATGGTGGTAAAACGGCCTAAAGCGACTCAGGCTATGAGGGACGCCGTAGTGGAGGGCTCCGGAGGAAAGACAAGGCGGATGGCTATCAAACAGGAATCTGGGAAAGCACATATATTTCGGTGTTGTAGTAGCAGTAATAGTAACTGGCGGTCAATCATTGGTTCAGCGACAGCTCCGGCCACATTGCGGCAACTACGATTTACTACTAGTTAAGGTTATTCAAACATTACTAAAATGCCTTTTTCCTGGGTGGTGTTTAGTGCGAAACTGAAGACAGCGGCACTCAATTATTCACCTGAGTGAAAATTTATTACTTTTGCTGTTTTCGGTTATGCTGACGTTTCACCGGACAACACATGAAGCAGAATTATCGCTGAGTAAATTTCCTTTCAAAATCGTCCCATCACGAGTCGTTTTCTCGTGGCGTCCTGAGAGGAAAAGACTGGTTGCCATCGTTTTAAACTTAATGGTGGTGAAGCGTGGTCGCTGGGATTTGGGCCTAAAAACGCACGCATTCGACTTGCTAAATCGGCTTGAGGAAGTTTCGTTTTCGGACAGACGTCTATACAAGCCAACCTAATATTTGCACTCAGTGTAACTTTTAAGTAACTGATGGACACCAGTCGCCAGTCGAAAACAGCGAGTCCGTTTATGCGGCACAAGAAGACTGTTTGGTGAAACCTTTTGTACTCCCTATAAAACTCGCGTCGTTTTAGCTCTTGACAAGGAAAGACAATTAAGACGTGTTAAGTGAAAGTGACTGGAAAGACAAAATTTGGGTTTGGGTTTGGGTTTATGGTGGTGTACGTAGGCGCATCCGTGTTACGAAGTATAAAAGCCGTGGGTTAAGAAGACGCGTATGCCCATTTGTTCCGTCTAGCGAGCCGGATAACTCCAGAGGCAGGAGTGCCTCCAACGGCTGCTTGATGTAGCCGCACACGAAGATAAGAAGGTGGCCAAGCCTGTCGAAACCAGAAGAACGCTGGGCGAGCGCACTGGCACATAAAAACGCGAAAGCAGCGTGGGACACTTAACGCAAACTCAGTTTTAAAAACAGAAGCTGCTCAATGCGATGGCATGTATGCACTCAAACTGACGAAGAAAGCCGAACGCGTTCACCAAAAAAAAAGCGGCTGTTGATGGAGGAGGCTACTCAAGCCACAAAAGCACCCAAAGATCACACGCAGTGCCTAGCTAGGAAAAAAGTGCCCAGCGAGGCAGGGGAATATTCAGCCGCCAATGTGATGGGCCAAATCCGGTGTGCGGCTACCACCTTTCATGAGCCATTCTAGAATGCGTTACGAGCCTTTGCTGTTGCTCATTTCATGATGACACGAGAGCACGTCACTGCAGTTTTTTTTCCTATCGGTATAAGCATCGCTCAATACCTCCCCTTGACTTGCGGTGTAGTTTAGTCTAGCCAACTCTTAAAGAAGTGTGCCCCGACCGCTAGAGGTCACGCTGCAAGTGCTAATGAGAGAGGGGCATTAGGTCTGAATTCCCGTTGTCGCTTTCCTTTCTTGCTTGCCGTTTCTCCAGTTCTGGGGTCGCATAAGAATTTCAACCTCCTAACCGAGTCACATATGCCGTTTCGGCGCATAGCTCCTGATACAAAAGTCTGTTCCGAGCTCCATGCTCGAAACTAAAATCCAAGCACTCAATAAAAGGCCTCAGAAAGGGGCTCTCGTAAACTTGTATTTCTTGGATGTTAAAGGGTGCCGCTTCACAAATATCCTCCAGCAACAATTTTTGCGTGGAAACTTGTTAGATGGAAACTTGGAAGCTTTGAAGATTGTGTGGAAGCTGTGTTAGATGCACTCAAATTTTCAACTTCCGCGTCTTCCAAGTCCCTCCTCTCTCGTCAATTTTCGCAGGCCAAGCGTCGGCGCTCCCCCGCCGTCCACACTAAAGACCCCACCCACTCGGCCCTGCTCCAACGGATGCCGGCGCGCGCGGCCACGGTACCTGAGTGACGTCTGAAAGAATTTGGCGCTGCGAACAATTGATAACCCCCGGCTGCTTGCACGACGTGACGTCTTACGCCAGGTTTCGCCCGAGAAAGCCCGACAGCGCGTGTCGCCGCGAGTTGCGAAGGTGGGAAGTTTAAAAAAGAAAGTATTTTAAGTTTGCCGCTCTTGTACGCGGCATGAATGCTGGGTGGCCTGTACTCTACATAACGCGATCATTTTAAAGCCAAGTTCAAACGCCCTTTTCTGTGGCCTTTTAAGAGCTAAAATTGTGTTGCCCAGCATTCGGAGCCAGCTCGCGAGTGACTAAACGTCCTAGTAACGAGGCCATAACGTCGCACTATAAATTCGAGCCCGCTAAACAATGTTTCGGAAGCGTACGGATTCATCGTGCCATGCAGTGTCGTACGCGGCTCCAATCTTGCAGTCCTACCATTTTGGAAACCCCTTGTGTTTCAGATTGGCTCACGAGAAAAAATGTTTACACACTAATCAGATTGCCAACTATGGTAAAAACCGAAATCATGACCCCTAACGCCTTGATGATCGCGTTTAACACGCTCACTCGGGCATCGCTAGCCACGACGTCTCATTTCCACTCGAAGTGATGGTGAGGCCTTATGTGAAAACTCTCCGGCACCTACAGTGCCGATGCTGCCGCTACCATAATTTGTGAGGTCCTCCGATTTGGGTTTGCATCACGCTTTCCACTTCTGGGAAGATGCACGCGCGACGAGGGGTTAGGACACTGATAACAACGACAATAAGCTTAAAAGGTTCAATTGCGAACGGTGTCAGTGTTTTCACCAGAGGAGATGTGGCGACCTTGGAGGCAAGAGCCAAGTCTCGTTCCAAGAGCTTGTCACTGGATCCACGGGATGTTCAGTGTTGGCTCCGCTCGACAGTAGTTGTGGTGGCTGCTGTGCTATGTGGTGGGTGCCAGGTCGTTACACTGTCTCTACGACTGTGGGTGGTCTTCCGTCTCTGGTGCCTCCTGAACAAAAGGTAAACCATATTCGGACCGTCTCCTACGGTGTTTCTCGTCCTGTCACGGACGAGAGGTGAAGTGGTAAGCATATGTCATAGAGCAATACAGGTCGAAGTCGTTTAAATAAT
Source organism: Amblyomma americanum (assembly GCF_052857255.1). Classification (NCBI taxonomy): domain Eukaryota; kingdom Metazoa; phylum Arthropoda; class Arachnida; order Ixodida; family Ixodidae; genus Amblyomma; species Amblyomma americanum. The sequence continues at coordinate 78,852,010 of NC_135506.1, forward strand.
TCTTATATTACACCCTCAGGGGTGCACACAGGGAATGTGACCGCGAGTACTGTTAATAAAATTGAATGACATCGGGGGGCAAAGGAGACTTTTTGCCACGGTAAACATGAAACCCTGTCTTCCACGGACTAAACGTTCATGACGTAAGGGTACTTTTTGTTTGTAGAAGTCGTATGCTCAGCTCCTGTGACAGTGAACGCAACTCAAAAGTGAAACTGAGCAAGCGGGTTAATTACGAGTCTACACACGGTAAATATGCTTCATACTCGAGCCTTCAGAAAAGCTTCAAGTTATGTTTAATTTATCACAGTTATATCTTCCGTTTGTTAAAAGGCTGGGGGCATGTCTACGTACCAAGCCGCCTTGTCCAGTGGAATCGCAGCTCAGTACTTCTCCGCACCAGGGCGATTGATGACTATTCGCAGTACATGGGACTTCATTGCTGTAGTAGTGGTCCTCGAGTTGCTTGTGGAATGCAGTCGTCTCGACGATTGTAATTTGTATGTAGTGTTTGTATAGCTGAGGCCGTTTGATGAGCCAGGTGATTTTTTCCAGTGTTGCCGATGCCAGTGTATTGTACTGGTATCAGATATTTCGTTGCTTTTCGATGTCTTGGCAGCAAAAATACTGCAATCATAGAGGTGGCGACTATTTTCTAAAGTATTTTTTTGGCAGTCGGGTCCCTCGTTGGTGGTTGTCGAGATTGCTGTGCTCTAAGGTTGTCACAATCGTTCCAGTGCTTATTTTTAATTTGTGGAATGTCGTGGCTTTGAGTCTCAAGAATATTCTGCTCCTCTTCCAGCTTGTCGTAGACACAGAGGCAGATGTTTGCTGCCACCAGAGTCTCAAATACAAGGGTCTCGCTAATATTATCCTCTTTCCTAGTAGTCGCTGTGTCACAGGGTGTTCCTAACTCTTCTGTAGGGTGTACTTGTAACCGTTTGCGGTCTTCTCTGTTGCGTCGTTGTGATAGTTAAAAGCTGTGCTGTTGCTTGTGGAACTTTAGCGTTGTTTCGTGTCTTAATATTCCTTTGTTTTATCTTGTTCGTCTATGCTTCCTTTTGTCTTTGTTCTGCGTGTATTGCTGCGGTCGTCATGTTTTTATGGTGCTTGTGCGGTTCTTGTTTCTGCGTTAGTGGTCTTGTGGTTCGTTTTTCTGATAATCGCACTTGTGTTTGTGTATGGTTGGCAGCGGTTTGGAGGCCGCCGTCATAAGAAACAGCACCAGTGCCGCTTGGCAAAGGGCTGGAAGGCCAGCGTGAAGAACAGGAGGAGTGTCGCTTTGGGATTAGAGGATGCCTCTTGGACCTAGGTCTTTTGTCTGGACATCTGGAGACATGAGTCTGGACGTTCAGAAGCTACTCCTAAAAGCCACGGCAGAGGTGATCTGGACCGTGCTGCTCGGCAATCCTAGGTGCAATAAAACCTGCAAAAAGAATGGTGGTCACCATAGAGATGTACTGACCAAACAGCAACCTTTTCTACCTAAAGGCGCATTATCGAACACCGAAAAAAAACACGTAGAATATCTACGCTACGCTTTGCATCATAACCCAAGTACCACGCGCCTCAGAGAGAGAGGGGGAGAAAACTTTTTCTTGAACCAAATTCGGGGAAGTTCTAAACTCAAAGTCTCGGAGTATGAAATGATTCATTGGAACCTGGCGGCTGGTTGCTTGGGCTTGATTGATTTCTTTTTGCTTATTTGGGTCTGAGCTGAGCATTAGAGCCTCCCACGTTTCTTCATTTCTAATGGTCCGTGAATTATTTTCTAAGTGTGTGCATAAATACTTCTTTGGTTTGGGATCTGCAATCTGCAGAGTTTACAGTGCGGTTCGACTGTTATTCGATAATGACGTCATAAATTCAAACACGTGCTAAATTCAATGCAGGCTACGCGAGTGCATTGAACTGCAACTGCTGGGAAGGAAAAAATCTCGCAATGCAACAAATTGAGAAACTTTGAGCACAGGTTCCATGGCGCGATCAGGGCGACTTGTAAGCCTTCTAGACTTATTCTACACTGACTCCGCCGTACGAGCAACACCACGTTCTTATGATATGCTGAGGAAAAATGGCAATACGCTGAGCGGTTCGTCCCCGCATACTGTACTGTTTTGTTCAGTAAGGCCCCTTAGTTCCAAAAAACCCGACAACAGCCAAGTGCTGAAGAACGGAAATGGCGCTACTTCTTCGCTCAACACTCAATGGGTCGCAGATACCACATTTAATTTTTAACAATTATTGCTGTTTACCAGGGATTGCCTAACGTCATCAGCTGTTAGGGACATTCGCTAGACGTAGCACCGGCCAATTACACACCCGACAAAAAGTATTGGTGGTGAGTGCATAGCCTTCAAAAGCGAGTGTTATTACTAGCGAGTGTTATGCACCTATAAAAAGCATCGATGAAAAAATAATGCTCGTACACGCTATTCTCCCCATCAAAACCCATCATCCCATCATTCACTCCTACAGCATGATAAATTATATCTGCGTTGTATGCGTGCGTTTTTATACTGCGCCAGAAAACAAGCGTGTGAATGGATGATCGCCAAAAACCTTTACGTTATCCCAATGTCTTTAGCTGCTATTTTTCAGCTTTAGAAAAAGAAGAACATATGCTGTGCTCACCGGTACTACGTCATAAGTGATCATCATCACAGGTCGGCTTCGATGAGGTCCATGGTGCAGGCATAGTATCGAGGAGTAGAGGCACAGACGCAGCTTCGGTTACCGCTTGCTTCGCGCTACCTGCAGTGTTGGCAGCCAACGAGTTCCGGGTTCCGTTGCTGCTGCTTGCCTAAGGTCAAATGCTGTCTTCGGCCGTTTGTTATCTTTGTGACTGGTGTAACAGTCTTGTCGAGGCTCTGCTTTCGTTTCGTGATCGTGTCGCAAGTTTTCGCTGTATTGCAGAAGGCTGTGGTGATTCTTTTTCCGGATTTCGTTGTGATGTCATCATTTGTGCTTGCTTCGCTTAGGGTCATGTCGTGTTCTGTGTCTGAGCGTCGCTAGAAGCGTGGCCGCCATTCTCAAGACGAACTGGGTTGATGCGGATGACCTCGACACCGGGGCAGGCGCTCACTTCCGTCGCTGCCAGGACGGGACGCTGCACATTCCTCAGGCATGCGCAGATTTCGCCCAGATAAACGGCAAAGCAGCTCGTGGTAGGTGTCCAGCAGGCGGCCTGCACCGATGACCTGCAGAGAAGCCTTCTTTGCGATCATCTGTTTAAAAGCGAAAGTATTATACAGTATGTCCAATTAGCAAAACACCCGTCATACGTCTTCCATGCCAGGAAATTTGGAGGATATCAGAGCATTTTTTGACGCGGCACCGAATTACATTACGTCATCGTGGTCAACGCATCTGCGCACATCCAGGAAGCATTGCTTGGACATGTGGATTAAAATTTAGATAACTGTGCATAACATGTGGGTCACTTTCTGGAATCAGTAAGCATAGTGTCGATGCTGGAGCTTATGTACGTCAGGGAACAAAGTGCGCCAATTCGTGGTATCCCTGTCAGCAACTCTCCGCACAAGATGACGAATTATGGGATCACTATGCTATTAGCGGAAAGCTTGACAGGCAGTTTCATCTAAATGAATGACTGTAATGACTGTAATGTCTCGGCGTTGATAAGTAATGAATAGTAATGGCACTCGTGTCTTGTCAGTAATTGTGGAAGACCACTTGAGTGTGACATCAGCATTCCACATGCTTTCTGGAGCACATTCTTATAAACATAAAGCTCTAGCTCGCGACACACAAATAAGCCAGATGGCATAGGAGCTCACCACATTGCATTCCCTCTGGTATCGCAGGCCGCGGTGATGCTCGTAAGGGCCACTGCGAGACAGTCTGGAGTGCACCCACCCTCTTCAGTTCCATGGGTACGATCAGGGTGCTTCCCATCTTATGCCATTCTTGCCGTTGTGCCTCCAAAGTCCAAAGTTAGTCCTCGTCATTGCAGCTGGGATAGTAGCACTAGGTGAAATCATCTGGGTTCACGGTGCTTCTCGGCGGCTGGGATGTACTGGCACCGCGGCACCACGTCCACAGGAGGCCTAAGAGCTCTCCCGTATCCCTCTCTGTCCCGTCACAGCTGCGGCCATCTTATCCCCAACGTCTTTCTAGCCTCATCTGTCCGCCTCTTCTCTTTCATGCATGTCGCAAACACAGATGTCCTTTTCCATAAAGCTTGAGTCGACAATACTAATAAATGTTTATATTGGTTTAGTTTATGAAATTAACGTCCCGAAGCAACTCTCAAGACGCTATGAGGAACGCCGTAGTAAGATGTTCCGGAAATTTCGACCACCTAGTGTTCTTTAACGTGCACTGACATCGCACAGTACACGAGCCTCTAGAGTTTCGCCTCCACCGAAATTCGACCGAAAGTGCAGTTTACAGTATTTGGTTTTGGTCGTAGGTCCTTATGGTCTGCGTTCGGCTGGTTGTTTCCGTCCAAGACACTTCGACGTTAACTTAAGCCTTGCTTATTCCAGTTGTTCGAAGGTTGTGGTTCTGTTGCGCTGTTTCGTGTTCTTAGTGCTGGCGGCGAATACCAACTGCTGCTCTCGTGCGTGAGGGATCTCATTATAGCCCTTAACTATCGATCGGGATTGTGACGTGGGTGTGAAGGTGGCTTCCGTTTTTTGTATTGTTGGTGCTTCGTTTGGTTATAGAGTTTCCGCGTAATGAGAGCAGAGATTTCAGGGTTGTAGACCACCGCTTCCATGGTGAAGAGGATTGATGCCGCAATTTTTGCCGACGTTAAAAAGATTGCTCTTCCGCGTAGGATAGGGACAGCTGAAACAGCGATGTGGTTATGTGTGTAGTCGTCATGGCAGCGCCGATAAATATGGTTGTGATTGGACGGGTGTATATCTAGGTGGTGGGAGTTGTAGTCGGCATCAATTTGTCTTTGAATGGTGTCGTACTCTTGTAGTGATTCGCAGGCATATCTTTTGCAGTGTTCAGTGCCTGTATTCTTTATGCGTTGCTGTTGTGACGTTGTTAGTGTAGTCCATGTGCCTATGTTCTCCAGTGCGGCGCAAAACACCACGCAACAGGAAATGAAGTGCTGCCACACGGGTGAATGTGTTGAAAAGGCGTTTTTCCCGCCCATGAGGAACAACAGGAGTGCCGGCGAATGCACCCAGAGAATTCCATGGCCGCCGTGTCACGAGGCGCAGACTGAGCTTTCTAAGAGGATACTACTTTTTATAGGAGTAGAGGGTCTCCACACCGCTGACAGAAACAGGAATGGTACGCCTAAGCGAATGCGCTGCAATGGCTAAAATCACCGGTGCATGAATGACAGAAGGAATGACGGCGTTCCTGATGCAGGAGTGGTCATAGTCGTCATGGCAGATGGAATTACTGCTACTGTGGTTGTGGAGGGTTGAAGCACTGGGTGAAGCACACATTCTCTGTCGTCTGTTGTGTTCCGTTGTGCATGTGGTGTGGGCGAACAGGGTACTGCTTGAAGAAAAAAAATTCCGTAGTCCTTAATTTCTTAATAGACGAACGATGTTAGTAAGGCTGCTTGTCTGTGGAAATCACTGGTATCGATGCGGTGGTTAAAGCTTTCCTTGCGGTGTGTTTATTAGTGTAGGTAATGCTGCTAATATTATGGCTGCTGCGATGATTGTACAGGAAGGGTGCATGGGCACCTAGCCCATGGTGTTGTCTGCTGGATGTTGTGTTTCCATTGTGCACGTGTCTGTGTGGGGAGAGAGAGGGGTGAGAGGGTCCCCAAAATGTCGGCTTGTAACCGTCAAGAAGTACAGGAACAGTGGCGCCGCAGAGAATGCACTGAAAATGTGAAGATCACTTATAGATCACTTAGTATTGAAGGACAGCACGGCGCCACTGTTCTGTATGCAGCGGTGGTGTTGAAGCTCTATGGTGTTTTCTACTTGGGCTATGCGTGTGCTTTAGGTGCAAGTAGTCTTGTGAAGTAGTTTCGCGTGTAAATAGTGGTGGCTGCAATGAGTGGTTGTGCCTGCGCAGGTTGTATGTATTGGTGTCTGCTGCAAGATATTTTCTGCTGGGCTGTGTTCTGTTTGGCAGTGTGGTGTACATGTCTAGAGTCGCCTACACTGCGCAAAGCAACCGCCAGGAGGAGCACCCAAGCGTATTTGTCCAAGAGGCTTAAGTTTACCGATTCATGAAGAACAGGATGTGTGCCACCGCGATAAACACCAAGGCCACGGCTCCGCGCCTCGAGTTCGAAGCTTTAATTGTGCCAGAAAGCTCTAGAAATGCCAGTGAGTCGGTGACAATGACCCAGGTCCAATTACATGCAAGATATTGAAGATTCGGTTTCAGCATCCGGAAATTCTCTCTTTTAACAGCGTTAATTTTTTCTCCTGTGAATAAACACCGCAATTTGTTTTTAGAAGATTAGGAAAGGTATCGGTCTATTTGTGCGCAAATGTATTGGGAGTTTCATTTCCGTCGTTAACACATTTGCAAAACATCGAAATTGGGAAGTGACTGGACAAAGTAGGTGGCGGATGTCAGAGTGGTGCTTGGATATGGACAGCACATTACTCGGCAACTTTCGCGTAAAACTTCAGGGTACGTGGGCAGAGCAGCAGAGATTTTTATATCGTCTGCCACAGAAGCGTGAATTCACCGTCTCGGTCCCACGTGGAGCACAGGTAATTTCATGCAGTGTAACGGGGCCTCGCCTAGGATCGCGGATAGAACAAAACCAAGTGCGCGTGCTCATAGCAGCAAAATCACAGTCAGCAATGACTTGTTTCATTATACCAGCTTTCTGCTAACGAATTCCTCTAATCGGGGTGCGATATTTGCTCTTGCGACGTGTGCATTTTCTGAAATTAGAGCCTTTTAGAAAATGGAGTATGTTCAAAGAACTGAACTGACATCTTTTAAAGCGCTCTGACCTCAAAGCGATTTTCTCGGGTAGGTAAACGATAAAACCTTTATTGAAAGAAAAACAAATAAGCACAGTTAAAAATGTGCTATTCTGAGCAGATGCTATTCTGCAAAGTACTGAATCCTGAACAGGAGGTTACTAGCAGTCCCTATTTGTGCTGCTTCTGCCCGCATCGATGGTCGATACAATTTTCATCTCAAACTAAACATTGTTTTTTGCATTCCTTGTCAGCACCATCCTCGCAAGTGGCAGACATTGATATTAATGGTTTCAAGACCAGATTCTGTCCGGATGTCACTAAATATCCGTAAATTTGCAATGCATTCACATTACTGTTATTTATTTATTCGCAGCCGCAAGCCTCTTTTCCATTTACTTTTCCGGGTTATTTTTGAGCGCGCTGTGACTGGACGCACCAAGCTCCAAAATTATCGACTGCTTGCTCATAAGCATTTTAATCCAATATTACATGCAGGGGCCTCGATCGCTAATGTTAATAAATAAATACTACATAAAACAGAGAGAACGCCCTTGAAGGTTACATTTTTGCTGAAGGCATTAAAGAAGCAATATTGATGAAGGCTTGAGGATAAACATTGCTATACAGTGCAGTGCACAGGGCCAGGGCATATGAGAGACAACACTGCCAAACGCGCGAATTTCCAGTGTATTTCGTAGCATCTACTCTACGCTAATTACTTTAGGCTCAGGCTAAAATTATGACATTTTTAGAGCAATTGCGGTCTTTAGGAATCGTGATCACAAGCGGCCGTGGCCCATATTTTGTAGCATAAGCTACGCTAGGCTAATAGAAGCGAGTTACGGAGTGGCTGTCCGAGGCCACAGCTGCGCGCGCGACGTAACCATGGCAACCAGCTGCGATGTTCCACAGGTGTTCCGCTGATGCACCGCGCCGCACCTATCCTCAAAATGTTTTTCAATTTCCTCTTTCTCTCTTTCTTATTTACCTCCCTCCTTTATCTCTTACCTTACGGCGCATTTCGGGTGTCTACCAAAATGCGACAATTACTGCGCCATTTCCTTTCCTCAAAAACCAAAGGAAATTCAAGGGGGCACTTCTGCGATCTAAAGTCCGCGAGGCGAAAGCCTTCGGCGGTGCGTGGGACAACTTGGGTGTGACCCGGGCGAAATTTGGGGTTGGTGTTTCGCCGTAGTCCAATTAGGCCGAGCATCGATTTTCGTGCAAATCAGCCAAGGTCAAATGTCGGGGTAGACCCCGGCCCAAATTTGGCGGTCACCGTGGACATCGATTTTGGTGCAAATCGGCAGAGGCCAAATCTACGGAGTGACCCGAGCCAAATTTGGGGGTCACCATGGTGTTCGGCGTAGTCCAATTAGGCTGCACATCGATTTTGGCGCAAATCGACCAAAGGTAAAAATTTCGGGTTGACCCAGGCCAAATTTGGGGATCACCATGGTGTTCACTATAGCCTACTTAGGCTGGAGATCGATTTTTTGCAAATCAGCGAAGGTCAAATTTCGGGAGTGACCCGGGCCAAATTTGGGGGTCACTATGGGGTCCGCCATAGTTGAATTAGGCTGGACATCGGTATTGGTTCAAATCGGAAGAGGTCAAAGTGTGGGTATGACGTCGCTTCTGTTGCGTGACTTCCGGTTGGCCATGTAATGGACGGACACGATCTCGATTGGGAGTATGAGCCGCTGGCGTTCATTGGGTTGATTGGCTTTGTCATCGTTGTAGATGCAGTTCATTTTCACGAAAGGAAAGACGCACAACTTTGGTCCCTGGGTCAGTACACGCCTCAAGCATGCTCTCATGTAAGTGGCGTTGGTGTTCAACTGCAAAAACCTGCCTGGATTGCGTTCCGCACAATGGACAGGCAGCGCGACCACCCTGCCACCTTGGAAGAGGGCAGTTAAAGGTTGATCGCGAGAGGTTCGTCACCTAATGAACGCTGCGCTGCGGCCTACTGCTACAGCGTTCACACACAACGCTGTCTGCCACAACGCTGTCAGCGCTAATGCTGCAACCCACATCTCTCTTCTCTCACCACCGCCACATATGTACCTCAAAGCGCCATTGAGGAATCCACTGACAAAGGGAATCAGCTATGCGCCCTTTCTTCCCTCAAAATCATGGAAGACCTGAATGTTGTCAACGCCAACGCCAATGAGCACAACGAACACTGACAGCTTTCCGTCTGTACATCCTGGATTAGTTGAGCTAGTCCACATTCATTTTTGGTGCTCCTTCAGAAAACACCCAATTACTGGGGTTCAAAATGAAGTTAACATTTTTAATGTTCGACAGCTGCAGCTATAGCCACCACTACAGACGCGCCTGCACTGTAAATGCGGAATCATACGATTTGAGTCACTTCATAATATTTCGATCGGTACGTAGGCCTTAGTACGTGACAGCTGCGCCTACTTTGCGATCTATGTGGCAACTGCGGTTCTAAAGATTTTTTTTCTTAGTGGTCTCGCTGCTGCTGAACTCACAGGATTTGTTCCTTCTGCTTTCTGCGTTTAAGAAATTAAGCAAAAACTCACGGTTGCTGAACTACCGACGATATCCGTAAGGAGCTGCCTCTAATGGCGCCGCTGTCGATGCCGCAGCCATGAAGACCAAGTTTGGCATGCAGTAACGGCTATCTCGTGCCCTGCACATCGTTTGCCGGGACTCAACGCTCGTGCCCGTCCTTGCTTCCCGAATGTAGTCTTCGATGGCGCAGTACTCTTACTACCAGCAGCTATGGAGCTCCCGGCTGGGCTTGTTCACGTAACTGCTCTTGCATCACAGCAGTTGTCTTCACCGAGCTGACTCGATTTTTGATGTTGTGCAGATGTTATGCAGTATTGTACTTCATTTACCACCAGTCGATGAGCGTGTCTGTTGTGGGGTGGCATCATGTCTGTGTTGCTTTTGTCCATGGCGATGCTAACTGCAGCTGTCGTCTGTGAAGTTGTGGTTGTCGCTGAGATAGTCGTCGCGTCCGTGTGTGCCTCTGTGTATCTGCAGTTCCTGCTTTCTGGAAACGTCTGTCTCACGGTGGCCACCTTCTAACACAGCAGACATACACCAGAGGTTCGGGAGATCTTGAGGTGGGACTGTTGGTCCCTTCCGCCGGTATGAGAAACAGAAGCAGTGCCCGATAGCTTGAAGAGGAGAGCACTCGTGTTCAGAGCGCAGTCTGTACAACTTGTCAATAGGTCGTCTTTGATAGCCGTGGAGCCTCGGCTGGCTTGTTGCACACACAAATTCAAGCAGAGGCCCGGGAGCACAGGAGGCAGGAGTACTTTTGGTCCGATAACCTGCAGGGAATTGACGTCTAAAGTTACTTTTATAAAATTGCAAAAACATTATCTTCTTGTGGGCAGCAATAATTCAGCACTGCGCACCACTGGATGCCGTCAGGAGTTTCGAAAAGCTGATTACGAATGATGCCATTTGGCACATGTTGCGCTTGCTGCCGATCTGCCGACCTAAACTCTTGTGCTTTGGTCACGTCGTTTTTAACACGAGCTTTATCTACCACAACGTCTTAACGTGACTTGGCTAAGACTGAAGCACTCTTTCTCGAACTGCTTCGTACTGACATCAAACTAAGAAATACGGCTTAGATTATTCACCGGTGAGCACTACCGTGGAAAGGAGGTGCGCTGCAAAAGGACAGCTCAAAATAGTGTCCTGAAGCCCTTACACATTCAAACCTACAGTAAAAACATTGTTGCAGTTACGTCAATACTGTGACGCATTTGGAGCCGAACTCTCCGAACAATCACAGGCGCCACTTCCAATGACACGAAACGCGTCTGCAAACCGGGATTAGCCCACCGGCATAGTCAGCAGTCACGGCTGAGAGGTGCAGGCTGAGTTTGTACTCACCGTTCCCTTTTTTCTGGTGGGATCTCAAGATGCGGATCCTTGATGCCACCAGGAGAGTTGCATTCCGCAGTGCGCACAACCTTTTCTTCGTTTCAATGGTTGTGCCCTCCAGTAGCGTAATCGTAGCACTGGTCTTCGTGGTGCCTGTGTGAGTAGCTTCGGTCGTTAATAAACGTATGCAGATTGCATAGCCTTTGGTCGTTTTGTGAGCTAGGCGTTTTAGGACCTCAGTATAAAGGTTGTTCCCTGCGGTGACTTAAACTGGGCAGCAGTGGCGTTCGTGATGCTTCTCTCTGTATTCTTGATGTTTAGAATGTACTCGTGCCGTTTGTGTAGTTTTCTGTATAACGTTCCTCGTATCTGTGCTGAGAGGTGTCATTGCTTCGCATCACTACGTGGTCCAATTTTTAGCTCTCCTCATACTAATAATGCTTTAGTTTGAAGCTGTTGTCTGCTTGCTTTGAAGCTGCTCTGTGTTTATTTATTTGTGAAGTGCCATTGCTTTGGTGTCTCACGTTTAACATATTTCTACCCAAGGTCGTGGTGCGTGCAAGGTGTGTGTGTGGGTGGTGGGGGTGTATGTTGGATGCCACGAACATGAGGAATAGTATCAGCGCCGCCCCGCGGCATTAATAGCCACTAGCAAGAAGAACAATAGGAGCACTGCTGTGGGAGCCAAGGGAGGGTCTTTCGGATCTAGGTGCAGTGAATCCGCCGGACTAACGCCGGACCCATTGGATCTCTGAGCAGACACCTTTAACAGCCGTTAGTTGAAAGCTGGGCGTAAACAGCCTTCGGCGTGCTGACTGCTCTTGTCTTGGCTCCCATGCCACGTCACCCTGCTACACTTAAGCCTTAAGTCTATGGGATAGGGATGCTCGTGGTGATGCGGTTGTCGTTTGCATGGGTTGATCATCCTAGTGGCCGCCATGCAACGGTATAGTTTTAAAGACTTCTTCATGAGTCCTGCCGTGTCGATACTTGAGGCTCTCACTCTAGTTCTAGCTGAGCAGTCATATTGTACTGGCTTTGGATTTTGGTTTTATTGTGCAAGTGAGACTTAGGCCAGAGAGCGCCAAAAAGATGTTTCATTTAGCGGTTGCTCTTGGCATACTACATGAAATAGAATGATATACTACGTATAATAAGATTAAAACCCCAGCGCACAGAAAATGTAAAACTAAAGCATTCCTACATAGGTAACTATATGTAGGTTTAAAACAAACTGCAGTTAAACAAGCAAATTGGAAGGCCTTGCCAAGATCAAGCGGACGGGGAGTTTCCTCCCACCGTGCATGGCTACGGAGCCCTCTTGTCTGTGGCAAGGTAGCCTTTCAGCAAAAAACCGCGAAAAAAACGCTATATGCTCTTTAAGGTCCCACTGCTTTCAAAGCAATCCATAACCTGGCAAAATTATATAATTGTGTGATAACAACAGCCAAAGGATAGGGCGATCTGTGAACACTTGCGAAGTGAGTCTTACGATGCGTTTCTCTTGGTAAGGATTTGAGTAACTGAGCGCGGGCCACTGAACTGCTTTCACTCCAGCAGTTGATCTCTGAAACGTTAAATACACTGTGTAGTATGTGTCACATTCGCAGTGTGCAATGTGTAACTTTGCAGGATTGTCTCTTTTGGTGGAAATCCTTCACTACATTTAAAATAGGTTTGTGAACTTTTGTGTCGGCGTTGTTCGTGCGATTCCTTCAATAGGTTCCTCGGGCATCACGAATGTTGTCTTTGCTGTCTTGACAATCTTTCTGGTGCTAATAATTTTAACGTCAGGTGGTGTGATTGTGTCAGTGGTTGCGCAGCCTGTACTCGTAGCTGTTTGCTGTGGTCGCTGTTATGTCTCAGGGTGATATTTAACGTGGTTGTGAACACGCCTTCGATGAAACCTGTCTCATATACCTTGTATGCACTTCCTCGTTCGCTTGGTTGTTTCTGCGCTTGTACTGCTTCTATTGTTGTGGACACAGTGTTTATGGTTTTTGTGTGATTATGCGTTGTCACGTGTTGGGTCAGTTTCTAAGATGATCATACTTGCTGGGAGTGTCGGTGTAGGCAGCGAGGTTGGAGGCAACCAAAGGTATGAGGAACTGCACCAGTGCCGCCTTGGGGGAACGGCCAGGGGCGCAGACACCCGCGAACAAAGAGAACAGGAGAAGTGCTGCCAGGGCCACCGAACATCAGCCCCTTGGCGCTCTGGAGATGTCAAGAAATGGGCATGGACGGCTTGGCAAAGCTCCGCCCGCAACTGAGTCTGCAGGCCTCGCCACAAGTGATCTGTAGAGCTGCAAAAACGAAGCGCCGACCCATTTTAGTAAGCTTTATGTTGACAACGCGCCACTGCCCTAGCAGCACAGGGCATCGGCCTAACATTGGTAACATATCGCCAAAGCCTGGTTTTTTGTAAGACCGGTCTTAACCAAAACTTGTTCAACAATGGTCCGATGCTCTGTGCTGCCCGGACGCGCTTCCCGCCCAAAGTAGTGGGATTCACTCCCAGCAGGAGCGGACGCGCTTTGGCGGAGGTAGAGCACGAAACGCGCCTTTGTGCTGTCCCATATGCGTCACTAGGCGTCATACAAGCTCAGTATAGTTGAAATTGGGAGTTCAAGCGTTGGGCCAGCCTCATAGCATGCGTCCACCTAGGGGACATTGAATGCCACGTAGCGCTCATGGGAAATTAATTTCTTGGTTGTAGATCGCCAGAGTTGAACGAACAAAGAAATCAGGCAAACCGTACCAGAGCGCCAATCTATGCTCATCGATTTAATGAAGATTCGTTTTCAGCCTTCTAGGATGCAGGAAAAAAAGTCAGTAGCAAGAAGTTTTTATATACAGTTTAAATTCGTGTGGTATGGTTGCTAACAAAAGATAAATAAGGTAGCTTTTTCACCAAAATATTCAGTGGGATGTTTCATTTGAAATTTGTCCAGCATGTTCAGAAGCGATTATATGAGCGGATTTCATGGTCTCAGTTATCTGAGGATAGAACGAATGCACTGAGATTACGCATAGCCAGAATTACCGTGCTCAGCGTGGGCACTCGTTTTCCTGCTAACATGTCACTGGAGCGCACGTGCGACCGCGTTACAAGGAATCAAATGCTTACTTAAGCTGCAAAGCAGAAACAGCGTTTTCGCACTTCTGTTTCAACATTACGATTAAGCAGTGCGAAGCGTCTGTGCTCATCGCAGCTACATCACTGTGACCGCTGGTCTCTCTATGCATTATGCTTTTGTGAACGAGCCAAGTTACTTCCATAAAAGAGCTCAAGAAAGAATCGTGAAACAAAGCTTATGTAGAAATTGCTCACCATGCTGAGCATGACCATACTGAACATTTGGCATACAGTCAAGCGTTGTACGCAGCAATTAGTTTGTTAACTCCACTTGTCTAAGATATATGCTCTTCTTTAGGCCGAGTTGAAAGGAGCACAAACGCAACATCCAAGAACCTATAAAAAAAACCATCCAACCCACCATTGTACTGCCCTAGCGGAAGAGCCTTGACACCACTCTCTAACAGAGCAACCAGTCAAAAGCATTCTAGTATATAGCGCTCTCTCTACAGTGAAGTGTAAAAACTCCCTAGCATATGATGTTCACAAAAAATAAATATGCAGCGTGACAGTTCTATTGCGCTCCCATTCCGAAAAAAAAAACGATAGAAGCGAAATAGCACAGTATTAGCCCTGAATGGGCCGCTGATACTCCCTTTGCGATTATAAAACAAGTAGATGTGAAATAGGTTTTTAGTTTGATTTCATGGGCGTAAACCTTTTGGTCTGTATACATTTGACGGGTGCTATACGTGCTACAGACAATGGCGGTCGATGACTGCTCTCTACATGTGGAATAGAAGAAGCTCCTCAGTCCAAATCACTTCAGGCTATCGTAGATGTGAAATAGGCTTTTAGTTTTATTTCATGGGATCTAAAGTTCAAAAGCACGTCAAGCTATGTGGGACGCCGTAGTGGAAGGCTCGGAAATATTCTGACGACCCGGGGCTCTTTAACCTGCACAAACGCACAGCACACGAGCCTCAACATTTCGCCTGCATCGAAATGCGACCGTTGCGGCCGGGGTCAAACCCGCGTCTTTTGGGTCAGCAGACGAGCGTTATAACCACTGAGCCACTTCGACTGCTGAGAATTGAAACTGATCTGAGCTTAAAAGGCATCGATGAAATAGCAGCTCTGAACATCGAGAGGTTCTCGTCCTAACCACTGTCTGTAGTATGTATAGCACACCTCAAAAGTATACAGTCCAAAGGGTTTGCTTCTAAGCTGTTTATCGGGGCTCCCTAGCATATATGGCACTCCAGAGCTTTAGAATTTGGGACGCGATGCCATTGCTCTTTTGAGAGGTTATGGTTTCTGAGGATGCATAACGAGCCATGCAGCAGGTTTCACAAGCAAACCCCTTGGGCCGTACACATTTGAAGGGGGGTGTAAACATGAACACTGCTGCATATAAAATGAGAGTTAGCTATCCTAAAGGCGTCCGCGTGTAAGTCGCTCCACGAATAATATCTAACACGACACCCATTTTTTCCTGCATTTTTCCATAGAGCATTTCGTCGCTATCACGTCCAGTGAGTGCATTTCCATTACCGCGACGGATCGCAAGCGCGTAAAGTGACCCTCACAGCAACGTTGCCCGACAAAGTTACTAGTTTTAATTTCCCGCCTCTGCAATAGCGTTGAACACGAACTATGCTCACCGGTATTCTGTCGTGGCAGAAGCCGACCCATTTTAGCACTGCTTCGTTTACCACTTGCGTTTGACGTCGTCTGCCATGTCTAGTTTCGGCTTCCCGTGTGCATTAGTAGATGCATCCGCCGGGCTTCCTGCGGTAGTGCCCCGTTGTGGTAGTGCCCCGCTGCTTTCGTGTTGTGTATTTTGGTGTATTTTGCGGCTGTACTGAACGTCTCATCGCTGCAGGCTTGTCGCCAGTTGTCCTTGCATTGGTTAAGGCCATTTCGGGTTCCATGCTGTGCAGCCGACGCTCTCAAGAACTGTATTGATGTCGATGAGCTTGGCACCGGGTGGTCAATTATTGCCGTCTACATGAGGAATAGAAGAAGCGCCGCTTTGAAGCACACTGCTCCAGAAGGGCAGAACTTTGTAGAGCTGGCGAATCAGTCGCGGACCGAAACGCGCGGAAGTCCGTGCCAGGACTCTGGTCTCCAGGAAGAGGCAGCATCGCTGCTTTGCGAGGTATCAAGCGGCTGGCCTTGGTCCTGCACAGAAGCGATAATTTGCACAATAATCTGCAATAACGTGGATAGAAGCGCCGCTCATCATCATCTTCCAATATTAAATGTCATAATGCTGATTTCATACTGCGAGAAGAATGCACTAAACGCGCTGCCTTGACTGCCTTGCGCTGTTAAGGGGTTATTTACTCAGATTAAGTCTGCAGCCTATATCAAGTACAGGAGCAAGCAAATACTGTGCTTCACTTCTACTCCGTATCCAACGGTTGATGCTTTCACGTGATTTGTAATATTCACAAAGCATTTCTGTGGTCACAGCAGGGGCTATGTGGTTTTATTTCATCTGAAGAGCCGAAGTTCGTCTGCAGCGGCACCCCTGCATACAGACGATATGCAAAGGTGCCAAGGGCTGCCGGATGTCATTTTTCGTTGAAGAACACCCAGGATTTCCAAACAAACCCGGTGTCCTACAATACGCCACGCCTTATATCCCACATAATTGTTTTATTAGGGCCCCCAGGTTTAGAGCACGCGTGTGATAAGTTTAGCATTCAAATAAACTGTCCATGCGCCGAACATCTGTTATCTCTGGCGCAATGTTTCAAACATTACCAGAAAAACGGGAAGTAGAAATACACCTACTTATCCCTGAAGCGAACCATCTTTCTGGCAAAGGAAAGAAGTTTTATTTGATTTGATTAGAAAATCATCCCGAATTTATTTTAGCTAGCAGATAACTCATGAAATAGAAAAAATACTGCAGATAGTATCCAATCCGATTACATTTCACGTACGGCACTCTGCCATCTGATCTACGGCGGCGGCTGTCCAGCCCTCTACATTCGAAGCTGTGCGACCAGCTCCGCCGTGGACTGTCCTGTATTGCAGTGTGACGTGGAAGTTAATCTGAAATGGCAAGCCTCTCAAGTTACCTCCGGCATCAAGACTCATTCGGCGTCAACAGAGGTCAGAGAAATGTTTCTAGCTATTCTGTACTACACTTCGCTAAATTGAAACCTACGTGCTAGTTTGGTGACAGGGGAAAAAGCGGTAGCGCTGGCGCTAGTCGGACAGGTGGTCGACAGTTGCTACCCCGCTAGAACATGCTAGTAGTCAATAGTTTTTGGTAGTCATCCATTTACAGCCAACTACTCCGTGAATTGACCTCAAGTGAAAAGCTTAAATCTCAGAAACCTGAACCATAATCAATGCTCACCAGAGGGCAGAGGGTCTGACATACTGTACATTTTTCAACAATTAATGCATCCCTAATCTTTACAGATGGCCCCAAAAGAGCGCGATGGAATCTCCCAATAATTACGGCAGCACTTGGTTGAAATGCACAGAATTCTCAATATCTCTGAGTCAAATCCATGCTCAGCACCCAGGTTGAACATGGCGGGCTGTTTAGCACATAAAACTCGCTTTGTGGCAAGTACAGAGGCGGAAATCACCGAACCACAGAGGTCGGAATGCCACAGAATGATTGAAACTGAGAACAAGGATAAGACGGGCTCTATCAGTAGGGTACAGCATTATAATAATAAACTACTTTTGAAAAGTTTTAAAAATAAAAAATGCGAAAAAAACGAAATACAAGAGGTGTCACCACCACCTGATTTCGCATTTAAACTGCGCGCGTCGACATTGAATTTCTGGCACCATTCACTTCAAAGCGGTGGCACACATTTTTGGTAAGGACGTCCACGACTTAATCGACTGGCGACAAGAACAAATACAATTTTCACGCCCATAAGTAAGTTCCTTGCTGGCGGAAGACAAAAGTCAACATGGATATAGAGAGCCAGAGAAACATTTTTTTACAGAGAATAGTCACTGGAGTTTTCAGTGCAGTAATGTCAGCTCTCGCAAAATTAACCTGTTAGCTCAATGCTCTTCCATTAGACTTTCTCAAACGTTTTTGACCTCGCACTGCCAGTGAAACAGGTTTCATTGTGAAATGTGGAGCTGAAGAAATCCAATTATCGCTGTATCGTCAATGCTACTTCACTGGGACGCTGCGGCATTCTTAAGGGACGGAGAACGTGTGTCGCAATTTCCCGAGACTCACTTCCTGAACATTTTCACACCAACCCCATACATCACGCGTTAAAAGAATCTCGTAAGCCTGCAGATAACAAGACGCGGTGCTAATAACAGCGCCCCATGCATTTGTATACAAAAAGCCAGTAGATTGCATGCGACATAGAGCGGTCGTAATGGCCGCAACCATGCACAACAGCAACGCATTAAGCGAGCTTTATGTAACGTCAAATGTAACGGTAAAAGATACTGGCCACACATGTTGAAAGGTCCGATGAGGCGTATGGAAATACCAGACAAAACGATTGGCGGGGATCGAAGAGTTAATGGTTAATTTTTCATCGACTGTCGCCGAGTAGACAGTCCCGCCTCTTGCGGCATCAGATGAACTTCCCAAAGCAGTTAAAAACAGTTTAGAACTTGAAAATGTTTATTTTGCTCACAGGCAGCGCTGCCATTTGCTATGTCGAGAAATAGGCCTGGTTCTGGCTGGATGTTCATCGATTTTTATAACTTTTTTCTTGCGGAAGCCTGATCCGAATTGGCGTTCTGTAATTTACCTCATGCTGCTGTCGATGCCTACAAGCTCAGAGTGCAGGGGGCCTGCTAATATATTTTGCGCCGGCAGCAACAGTACAGCACGGGTTAAAATTTGTGTCCCTATTTATTTGACTGCGGGAGACCATCGAAGCGTCATGCAGCCAGTTTTCATCTTATTACGCCTCGCCTCATAGCACCAGTTTCATTGCAACCTTTGAAAGCTGTATGTTCTTTCTTCACATAAATGCGTTAAATGCGCTGGATAGCACTCGCGGTGGCTCATTGGTTATGGCGCTCGGCTGATGACGCAAGAGACTCAGGCTCGATTGCGTCCGCGGTGGTTGCATTTCGGTAGAGGTGGCAAAATGCTGCAGGCTTATGTACTGTCTTATCTCAGTGCGCGTTAAAGAACCTCAGGCGGCAGAAATTATCTGGCGCCCTCCATAACAGCATTCCTCATAGCCCGAGCAGCTTTGGAACGTTAAACCTCACAAAATAAACAAAAAGAATTAATTGCGAGGTTGCTGCGTGTAAACTCACCGTCTTGCATGAGATTCTCTTGTCCGGTAGATTTAGACGCTCTGGGAAGCCTTCGCGGAGCCGCGATGACGATCCAACGCTGCCACGCTGTGCGCAACGCGACCTTCGGAGTGGTGTCCTGCGCTGTGTAGGTGGTGTCCCCACTTGTGACCGGTGCTTCTATGTCTATCGCTAGTCGTGCTGCTTGGCATGTCTTCGCAACGTATTTACTCCTCGCTCTGTTCAGCTAAGTCTTGGGCTCTCGACAGCTCTACATAGTATGGGCATATGTGCGTTGCGGTTTTGCCAACCCGTGTGATGGTATGAACTCCTACGTGTCGCTGTTTCTGGCGTGACCGCTGAAGCATAGTTGCAATATAGTCGTGAGTAATGCTTTCCGCCAGGTGCTTTAGTGGTTAGACCAACAGATTTTCATCAAGTGGGAAACCTGCCTAATGTTTGTGCTGTGTATTATGACTGCCTGTTTGCTGTGACCGCTGTTGCATTTGATAGTCATGGCTGCCGAGGTGGCAACAGCGGATTTATTCCTGCTCGTTGATATCGTGAACTGTTTGTTTACGGTGTGTCACTGCCCCGTCGCTGTGTTTCTTGGCTCGTGCGGTGTTTGTGGTTTCGCATCTGCTGAAACCTGCCAATGCCATATAACCTAAAGTGTTGTTGTTTCGTTTGTTTTCTTTGTGTTGTGTGTATTTTTGTCCTTCTAGTGTTCTCTCTTTTATATGAGTGTGTTAGGCATGTTGCTGTGTTCGTTGTGAAATGTGCTGTGTACAGGAGGCCCCCTGCATGAGGAGCAGCTGAAGCGTCGCAGCAAGGAAAGCCTAAAGAGGCACTCATTGCCGCCACCAAGAAGAACTGGAAGAGCGCCGCTGCAGACTCCAAGACTCAAGTCCCTGGAGGATGGGCCATTATTCAGGGCGTTTGTAGGCGGTGACTGCGTCTGAGGTGTCCGCCGAGAGCTGCGTAAGCATGGCACGACACATGTCACCACAGATTGTTTGCAGTAGCCTCGTGAAATAATCAATCACTTCGAACACATGCACGGGGCAGCGCTTTTATGGTCAGCTTAATAGTGTCACACCTTCTAATGTAAAACACGCGGCATCAGGATATTGTTATCTTAGATATTTTTTTACTTATGGATACTGCGATCTTGTACACAAGATCATAGCAGGTGGGAAACATTGTGTTCACATACATAAACACAGGCACTTACAAACAAAATAGAATTGCACATCGAAAGTAAGCAAGAAAATACCGCGGCAAGGTCGTAAACAACAATCATTTCAAGTGGTCTTCAAACAAATGCAGTGATGTCTGCCTGACATTATCCGTGAGCTTATTCCAATCAGTGATGGTCCTTGGAAGAAAGGGATATTAAAAAATTTAACTCGCGAATTTAATGGTGTTATGGAAAGATAATGGCGATTTGCAGATTGGTACCCCAGGAATAAGTAAGGATATCGGAGTTGTCAGCTTTGAAATTATTCTTAATTCAAAGAAAAACTTCAAGCGACATATGCGATTTCTGTTAGGAATAGAGGGTAAGCCGCTTTTTTGAGGAGGTCACTAACTGATGCTCACCCGTAAGTGTTATATATAAACCTTACTGTTCTCGTTTGGATTCTTTCAGGTTTATTTATGTTGACCTTTGTAAAAGGGTCCCAGATAATAACTGCATATTCTAAGATTGGTCTAATAATAGTGTTGTAGGCAAGGAGGCGTGTACCAGGGGTGGCTAACTTAAGTGAGCGTCGTAAGAAAAAAGCTTTCTGAGAGCGTTTGCTGAAACACTGTCTACAGGCATGATCTAGGAGAGGTTATCAGAAATCTATAGGCCTAGACACTTATACCCTGTTACTTCATAAAGAAAATTATTATAAGCAGTGTAGTGATATAGAAGAGTGTTTTTAGTGTTATTCTCATAAATACGGTTTTTCAAAATTAATTGACATTCGCTACTTCTCACACCAAGAAACTATTATTTGCAAGATCATTATTCAGCTTAGTTTGATCTTCAGTCGAACTTTTTTTCTCATACAGCATGAAGTTGTCCGCATATAACTAAACATGTACTGACAGGTCTTTAACAATATCATTAATAAATATTAAATACAGTAGCGGGCGGAGGACGGATCCTTAGGGAACGCCAGAATTGACAGGAACGTAATTGCAGGAGGCTTTATGCAGTTCGACAAACTGACAGCGATCAGATAGGTACGATCGCATTCATGTTAATATCTGTTTATAATTTATAACAATACTGAGTTTATGAAACAGTTTCTTGAGCGAAACCTTATCGAAAGCTTTTGGAATGTCCATGAGGATAACATCTGTTTGATTTCCTTCGTTTATTGATGTCGCAAAAATGTGAATTGTTTCCACCAGCTCGTCTGAACCCATGTTGAATAACTGCCAGCACATTATGCTCGGCGAGCAAATTAGTTAGATGCTTCTGAATGACGTGATCTATTAATTTGCACGTTGTCGAAGTTAAGAAATAGGGCGATTATTTTCAATACACGTCCTCTCTCCACCTTTATACAAAGGCTCAATTCTAGCAGTTTTTGAATCACACGGTAAAACACCTTCTTTCAAAGATCGGGTGAATAGCACGCACAAGTACTTTCAACACCGCTCTGCATACTGTTTAACAAAGGGAGTCGGAATATCATCTGGTCCAGGTGATGTTTTAACATCCAGTTTTAGCAATACATTTAAAACACCCTCTTGAGAAATTACAACATCAGGCATAGAAGGAAGGGACATGCTAAAGGGTGGGAGATGCCCGTCATCTTTTGTGAAAACTTTCTTAAAGCTGTTATTAAATGCTGAGGAATCCTGAACATTGCCACTTACATGTTGCCCATTTATAACAAACGTATCGGTAGAACGAGAACTGGTGCAATTGACCACGAAAACTTTTCAGGGTAAGTTTTATGAAAGCCAAAAGTTGCGTATTTTAGTATTTTTCTTTATCTTTCAGAATGCACTGTTTTAATTTCTCTGAAACTTCATAAATTTTTGCCTCTAGATTGGCTGAGGTAGACCTTTTATTATTTTCTTTAGTCGTTTTAGCTTGCGCTGAAATTGCGAAGTTTCTCCCGTAATCCAGGGATTGTGATTGTCTGACTTCTTGCATATCACTGGTACAAAGCGCTGAATGTAGTCCCGAACAATGTTTTTGGAAACAAGCTACAGGTAATGCACACTACAAGTGCTGTACATAAATCTATAATCTAAAACATCAGTTATTGATTCATTGTCAGCACGGGCAAAATTCGGAAAGTGTCGAATTTCACCCTTTGGGTCCAATAATATGTCTTCTGATACCGAAATTGCTGATTGATGATCCGAAATTCCGACCACTACATTACATGAAAGTTTTTATTTGATACTGTCGCGCACCAAAAATAAATCCAGAATCGATGCAGAATCTTGTTGGATTCTAGTAGGGTGCTTCACAATTTGTAAAAGATCGAAATCAAACATAATATCAAGCAGTGCATATCCTACGGCGTGCGGAGATTGAACAGAAAAAGTAGCGCAGTTTATGTTTGGCAAGTTGAAATCTGCAAATATACTTAACTTGCTGTCTGGTTTCGTGTTGCAATAAAAATGTTTCTTAACTTCATTTCATACAAAAACAGAGGAACCGGGATGTCTATAGATAGCTCCAAGGATATATCGGAAATTTTTAGCGTAAACTTTACAAAAAACAAAATGAGCTTTTGAACAGTATAGCCACTCCACCACCTCTTCTGTCGAGGTCTTTCCAAAAGACATTAGAGTTTCTTGGCACAAACTCGGGAATATTTCTTCATATAACCACGTCTCTGTTAGCCCAGCTATGTCCGGATTATGCGATAACAGCATACCTTCCAGATGGGCGACTTTGCTCACAACGCTACGGCAATTAATATTAATTATTGGGAATGCCCTCCTATTTTCTTTTTGTGGTCATTTCTTTTTTCAGAAATACTGTATCGAGCATTATTCACTGAGTCTCAAGCAAACATCCTATCATCCACACACAGCTTGTTAAAAAAAAGCTTGACCTAAGCTCCGTTCGATCTTTCGATCGCTGAGCTTTCCCATAAATTTTATAATATTTCGAACGGCGAAAGAGAAGTCTTTCATGATAGAAAATTCTGTTTCTTTGAGCTTATAGCACGAATTTAGGACGGAATTATTTCGCGGTAGTCCAAGAACTTATTGATTACCAGGCGACCAGTTTCGCTCATTCTTCCAAGCCTGTGGCGTCTGTATATGCCTTTAACAGTAACATCTAATTTTTCCTGGAACACCGTCTCGTTCACCTTCGCGATAACAGAGTCAGCAGTTTCATCGCTCTCCTCTTTTATTCTGAAAACGATCAAGTTATTTCTTTGGCTCCTGTTTTTAATTCATCAACCTTGTCCTGCAGGTGTGTCATTTTATCTTCCAGCTCAGTCGTTGCTGATTTTAACTCCCAAATTCGCTCTTTTAGTTCATTCAAGGACGCTATTTGACCCTCTAACCACTTCATTGTTTCGTTCAGTCCTGCTATATCTGCTTCCATTTTTCCTTGATTGGTCAAAATGTTGTTAATGGACGCTGTCATTTCACTCTGGCCCGAAAGAATCTTCTCCAGCATTTCCTTATCAGTAGGACCTGGATTTGAATCGACGTCGCAACAGTTCAAAAGGCTCTTTTAAATGAACACACATCACAAAGTAAATTTCTTATAGTAAGTGGTCAAGGAAAGCAGTACTGGAAACCTTAACCGGAAAGCAGTATCGTAGGCTATATGACTAAGGCACAATATTATGTTCTGAGGAATTTCAGTGAACTTGGCGCCTCAGGCATCTCTGTCGTCATGAGCTAGCACGCGGCCACGCATGTCCATCATTCTCGGACAAAATTTAATTAAGCTTGGAATGTGTAAGTATTGTTACGGAAAAATCGAAGGTAATGGTCTATTATATTTTGCAAGCCTTCTTGTAGATATCAGACATTTTTTAAGAGCTCTATAGCACTAGCTTGAGTGACAGTATACAACAGGAAACATGTATGACAGTCGGACGCCTCAACAACACGTTTTGGGCGTGCCCATAATAAAGCTTTCATTTCTGACTATTTTTCTTTTATGGTATGAACCTATAGACTTTCAACTACAAAATATTTAAGACACGAAAACACCTTCTTTAATTAGTTTTTGGGGAAAGGAAATGGCGCATTACCTGTCTCATATATCGTTGGACACCTTAACCGCGCTGTAAGGGAAGGGATAACGGAGGGAGTGAAAGGAGAAAGGAAGAAAGAGGTGCCGTAGTAGGGGACTCCGGAATAATTTCGACCAACTGGGGATCTTTAACGTGCACTGAGATCGCACAGCACACTGGCGCCTTAGCGTTTTTCCTCCATAAAAACGCAGCCGCCGCGGTCGTGTTCGAACTCGGGAACTCCGGATCAGTAGTCCGGAGTCCCCGTGTTCGAACCCAACCGTTTCTTCAGTTATATTTTTAGGTTAGCAGTTATCCGCATGGACATTGCAGAGACGATTGTAGTAGGGTATATAATTGCATGAGCGAAGCTTTGCTGGAAGCATAAGGCAAGTGCAGCATTTATATTTTATTTTTGCGGTGCTTGCATGATGAATGTGGAGGCCTTTACTACGTAAACTAAGATATCTTGGCCAGTTGATACGAGAGATTTTGTGTGAGCGCTGGCTTGGCCAGAAGATAGCTACAATATGTACCAAGATGTCTAGAACTTTCCTACAATCAGACGACAAGACATCTTAAGTCATTTTCTAAATGTTTAAACTGTCTCAGCAGGTAGTTAAAAATGTCCATACGACGGTTTATAAATAAGATTAATTAGATCAATAAAACCAAAACATTTCTTAACATCCAGCTTTAAAAAAAATTAGAACAACATCTTCAGAAATTACATCAGGCATGGAAGGGGCATATGGAAGGAAGGAGATGCCCCGTATCTGCCATCGATACTGAAGCACCTGAGCTGGGGCAGCGGAAATAAAGGATAGCAGGCAGAATGAAGAAATGAAATGAAAGAGGTGAGAAGACACAGGAAGAGAGGATAGGAGTAGAGGTAATAAACACAAACTATTTAGACAAACAAATATACACAACTAATATACACAAATAAATGTGTCCAGGTTGTGTGTGTGATTAGCTAATGATGGAGCAAAAAAAACACGCGCACTGCACTATGTTGACTACAACAGAGATGAGACACCTAGAATGCATTCTGAACGATGATAGACGCGCACAAAAAAGTAAATTGGTTTTCAATGAAGGAAATCGCTCACTAATTGTCTCATCTCGGTGGACACCAGAACCGTGCCGTATGACGAGGTCGGAGTGAGAGAAGAAAGAGGTGCCGTATTGGAGCCGAGGCTCCAGAATAATTTCGACCACCTGGGGATCTTTAACGTGCACTGACAGCGCTGTGCGTTTCGCCTCCATCGAAACGTTTCCAACGTTTCCAAAATAGCTTTCATTTCTGAGTATTTTTCTTTTCTGGTATGAATCTATAGACTTTCAACTACAAAAAAATATGACACGAAAACACCTTTTTTAATTAGTTTTTTGGGGAAAGGCGGCGCATTATCTGTCTGATATCGTTGGACACCTGAACTGCGCCATAAGCGAAGGAATAATGGATAGAGTGAAAGAAGAAAGGAAGAAAGAGGTGCCGTAGTGGAGGACTCCGGAATAATTTTGACCAACTGGGGATCTTTAACGTACACTGAGATCGCACAGCACACGGGCGGGCGCGTTTCGATGGAGGCGAAACTAATATTAATGCGCCCGTGTGTTATGCAATGTCAGTGCACGTCAAAGATCCCCAGGTGGTCAAAATTATTCCGGAGACCTCCACTCGGCATCTCATTCTTCCTTTATTTCACTGCCTCCTTTATCCCTTCGCTTACGGCGCGGTTCTGGTGCCCACCGAGTTATGTGAGACAACTACTGCGCCATTTGCTTTTCTCAGAACCATTTTTTCAGCTTTATTGAAGGTGTTCACCCCCGCCACGTACTTCAAAACGTGACAGGTCTCCAGTGACCCATGGATCCAGTTATGCGCCATTCATTTCCTTAAAATCAATGGAGTCTACAAGCTGTAAAACGCTGCAAACGCCGCCGTCGCCAATGAGCTCAAATAAATGCCTTTGAGGAAAGATTATGGCGCAGTAATTCTCAAAACCATCGGTGGCCATCCGAACTGCGCCGTAAGGGAAGGGAGAACGGTGGGACTGAAAGAAGAAAGAAAAAGAAGTGCCGTAGTGGAGGGCTGCGGAATAATTTTGATCACCTGGGTGTGGTAATTGCACTGAAATCAATATCAGCAAAGCGACTGCTCCCCTCATGGTCCACAACAAACTCATCGACGCGCACATCACGGCTCGTCCGAATGGCAACCACACAAACAGGCAGAAGGGTCCTCAGGAACCTTAATATTAAGAGCCCCTCACCTTCTTACTAAAGCTATTACAAGCAACTGGAGGGCATAGTTCAAGGCTACTCCCCCTCCCAGAAACATGCACTCGACGTAACGCCAACCATGAAGAAAAGCAAAGGCAAAGTGAATCCAGAAACACTAAGGCATGCAAGAAGGCGCCCTTCTACGTCGGTGCCGCCGGTCCCGAAGGTGCACTAGCCGTAGTGGCGGTTGGGCACAAAGGGCAAGTGGTCGATGGACTTAACAGCAGTCAGCCACGTCTGAACAGCTCAAGAGGTGGCAGGAGCTCTCGCAGCCACGCATGCGGCCTCAAAATACATACCCACAGACGCAAAAATAGCACACCAAAATTTCGTTTTGGACAGTATTGTCCCGCTTGCGTCCTTGATCCTCTAAACCAGACAAGCCTATGCTGACATCGAAGGGTTCATATTGATACCTGGCCGAAACGTATAGATGTGGACAAGTTGACACAGAACTCAGCTCGAGCTTTTCTTCCACTGGGCCCTACAGATGTACTCCATCGGAGTTGGACCAGTTTGATCCACTCCCAACATAATAAGAGATGCGACACCTCAGATTAGAGCGCAGACATTATTCCTCACCTGCCGAAAACCTGAGTCAACACGAGATTCACCTCTGTAAACTACAGACAGTCATCCCATAGCGATCAAGTATGAAAATACAGAGTTTGTTGAGAGAAGGCAGACCTGTTCCATATGGTATGGGCCTCCCAAAGAAACAATCATTGATATAACAGCCTACTCGGGAAGAGTGAAGGCGGAACTGTCAATGTCGAAAGAAGTACATCAACGTCAGCTTATTTAACGCGCAAGGGCAGCAGCAGAAACCACTGCGATGCCGCGTTTCTGTCCCCACGTTGTCAACGCATGCAGCGCAAAGCTCAGGCTTTACCACCACGTAGCTCAATGCACAACTGAGGTGTACACTGACCCTAGGAGCCAGCTATGTGCCTTTGCTTTCCTTAAAATGGTTTGAGTCTACTGAACGCCGGCGGCCTACTGCTCCAGGCCGGCGTTTCTGACGGGTACCTTGCCTCTGCAGAGGGACTGGAGAAAGCAAACAAACGGGTGATACTCCGATTATTGACGAATACACTGCTTTGCCCGGCAGTACTAAACACTTCCATCCCGCGTTCACTGGCGGGTGCAAACACTGTGGGTTAGCTGGCTGACACCTACCACTTGGTTTGGGCTTGCGAGCGCAACTCAGCCCCCCCCCCCCCTCACCCGCGCCCAAGACCTACCAGAGAGGACTGCTGGGAGGCGGCGCTGCTTGGCTGCTCGGACCATCAGACCCACAACGTTTTTGTCAAGAGGGCTAGGCCGGCGGCTTCGACCAACCTGGTACCGGAAAAGGGGATCCACCGATTGCGGGGCTTTTAAAAGAGCCTCACCTCTTATATTCAATAAAGGCTTTTCACCACCACCACCACAACGTTGTCACATGTCTGGAAACATATATTCATTTATGTTATGCTCTGGACAGACCCACAAATATCGGAAGAACTTGATCGAGGTGCACCCATTGGAAGAGTCATGTACACAGTCCCCACGCTGAGAAACAGAATTGCGTTGGTCAAACGTTTAGGGAGCCTTCACTCTCGCTCTACGATAAGCTTGCCGTCCCGGTTAGCTCAGTTACCGACGGATCCGGTGAAGCGGTGGTCCCGGGTTCGAACCCCAGACCAGGATGAATTTTTCTTCAACTGCGAAGTTTCTGAGAAATCTATCTAGCTTTCCTTTGTAGCTGCGCTTGGGTGGATGCCAGTAATTAGTCTCTTCTTACAAAGACTTCAATAGTGCTACGTGATCCATGGAAAGTGAGAGTAGCGCAAAACGGGACCAAGGGACAGAGAAAGACAGACACAACACAGGCGCTCACAACAAAGCGCCTGTGTTGTGTCTGTCTTTCTCTGTCCCTTGGTCCCGTTTTGCGCTACTCTCACTTTCCATGGATCACCGTTACCGACTCGCCCAAGTTTCTACCCTAGTGCTACGTGTCCTGGCTTTGCACCTTAGTAATAGCATAACACTGAACAGTAGCTGCGTGTCCCACCCTAGGGCCCTCAAAAACGTCATCGCCGCTGTGGACGCCGTGGGGGGTTAGCAGTAATCATACTAATCATATTAATCATTAATCACTCAACAGCACATGGATAAAAATAATTTTTAGTTCGAAAGCACTACTCTCGGGTTTCGGCAATATCTGCTTGAAGCCACTGAGTAACTGGGTCTCTGGTTTAGTGGACTCCTCAAAGGTGGTCGCGGCCGCCTACAGATCAATATATTGAGCGTCTGCAGCCCGCCTAAGAACCGGCATTCTATGCCAGTCCATCTAGTTAAAAGGATCCTGGAGCTGGCAGGCAAAGCTCCCTCTGTAATTGGGGGGGGGGGGGGGGGGCTTCAACGTCCCGCACGCTGTGTGGAGCAACCCGAAGTCCACACCTAAAGGTCAAAAATTGACCGAAATAATTAACCAAGAGATACTCACGCTCACAACGCACCTTGCGTTTCGAACAAGACTGAGCAATAAGCGTCTTCCGGGGTTCCTGCCCAGACCTTACGCTTGTAATAAAGCAGCTAATCCGAATAGAAGTCATACAGACCAACACCTGGGTAGCGGCCACTATATATTCGCCACCAGCGTGACTATCGGCAGATACAAACAAAAAAAGATCGGACCTCCGCGACTCGCGAACTGGGACAAATGGAGGGAATCTCGCTCTCCTTGGAGCAGTCCCATTGCGGACTGCAACACACTCTCGGGGGGTTTATAACGTGGTTCTTGAGCTTGAGATCTCTCATCGCCTCTAGAAATCGCAAATGCGAAACCTATGATCGGATGAACAAGATCGTCCACTGCACCCTGGGCACCAACGAGGAGATACTAGAACTGTTGCAGGACAGGTTCTTATGCGTAAGCCCACACATACTCCATCTCGAGTATCCTGGTATGCCCAACGAGGCCCTTGATGCCACGGTCACGACGGAAGAAGTCGGGCGAAACTCGATTCCATGAGAAAAAAGACACCCCACGGGGCCAGATAAGGTGACCGCCCGGCACATATACTGTCTCCCTGACGACCAGATTTCAGAGAAGCACTGGGATATTGAGGCAGTTTAGCGCTTACCCTTTTCTCAGTGCCAAAAAAAGGCTTAAGACTCCGTTGGTTGAAAGGCTTACCCAGCAATTCTGCACAAAAACAGTCTTGAACAAGAAATACGCAATTTTTTTTCATACATCGTTAAGATATCACTATCAATATATCCGCTTACCTCCCGTTGATAGGCGTGCATTTTTTCTTATTAACGTTCCTATTAACGTCAAAAGCGTTAATCTCTGGTTTCTTATGAGTTGAATGCTTGGAGCGAGCGATGATAAAACGATTTTGCTGCAAATCTGAAGAATATGCCGTTACCTGCAATATTAACCCGACAGGGTTAAGGAGCTCGTGTCGCAGAAAAGTCGGTGTCGTCGGCGTTTTTGGCCGTGAGCGAAAAATGGCGCATCTCGGTGGACACCTGAACCGCGCGGTAAGGGAAGGAATTTTAACGTTACAGCGCCAGATTGATTGATACATATAGAGTGATTGATGAACTAATTGATTGATTGGTTGACTGACTGACTGATCGATCGATCGATTGATCGGTTTTTCTTTCCCTTACGGCGCAATCTGGGTGTCCAGCGAGAAATGTGAGACAGGCGTCATTTCCTTTCCTTAAAAGCAACTGTTCAGTTCATTTTCACCCGCCACGGTGACTCAGTGGTTAGGGCGCTCGACTACTGATCCGGAGTTCAAGGGTTTGAACCCGACCGCGGCCGCTGCGTTTTTATGGAGGAAAAACGGTAAGGCGCCCGTGTGCTGTGCGATGTCAGTGCACGGTAAAGATCCCCAGGTATTGGAAATTATTCCGGAGCCCTCCACTACGGCACCTCATCTTCCTTTCTTTCACTCCCTCCTTTATCTCTTCCCTTACGGTGTGCTTCAGGTGTCCAACGATATATGAGACAGATACTGCGCGAATTCCTTCCCCCCCAATAAAAACCAAAACCAATTAGTTCATTTTCATTCCCTATGGCCCAGTTCGGGTGCTCGCCGAGATGTGTGAGACAGGCGTCCTTTCCTTAAATTGTCCAACGGTCCACGCATCCGGCCGAAAAGGCGATGGCGTTCCGTGTACTCCGCAATGTTGCGACATGCTGTCGCGTCTCACTCTTAAATACGAAGCTTAAGCGTCCTCCAATTGTTTGTTACAGTAAATTCTTTAATACTCAAAATTTTTGATCAAGAATGTTGGGCATATTCCCTCCTAGTTAGTGGGCACCTCAATCGCGCTTCCAAGTGTGGCGGTGGTTCCCACCTACAAAAAAACCGTGATTTCTACTGTTCAGTGCTTGGAAATACTAAGCCAGCATTTTTTTCTGCCTAATGAGTTCCTGCCTATCTTGTATACCTGTCGCTTAGCCTACAAAGGCATTCAGCTTCAAATCGAAACCGGCCTTTATGCACCCTAATGTCGCTGCGAAACCAGGACATTATCGTACGTGCTGCTTGAGGGCGGCCGCAAGCACTCCTGAAATAGCGTTTGTACCTGCTTTGCCTAAGACGACTCAGCCTCCTATTTCGCACAAGACGTCATCAAGGTGCGGGTAGCGTGCCATTCACTGTGCACATTCAATTTTTCTCACAAATTGCAAGAAGGACGCTTTTGCCTGAGCCGCCACGGTGGCTGAGTGGTATATAGTGCACGGCTGCTGACCGGAACGACGCGGTTGCGTTTCGATGTAGGCGAAATGCTAGAGTCGCGTGTACTGTACGATGTCAATGCACGTTAAGGAACCCCAGCTGGTCGAAGTTATCCGGTGCCCTTCACTACTGCGTCCATCATAGCCTGAATCGCTTTGAGAGGTTTTATAAACCAAGCTTTTATTAACCTGACGTCACAATAAAGAACGCCTCAACAAAAACGAGGGCCTCGTGTCAAAACTAACACCATACCGCCGAACAGTAACTACGTTTCCTGCCTTAGGGTCCTCAAAAACGCACAAGGCATGTTCATGCACTCGCACACTTCAGCGAAGGTTCATGCTAATTCCAGCACTCACCTTCGTTTCGTCGCCACCAAGAATCCTCAGAACTGACGCCATCCTTCCCTGCCGTGGGCGCTGTGCTGGAAGACATGGGCGCCTCGTTCTCCGATGATATGCAGAGGAACGCGGAACACTGCAGCGAACACCGACCACCTTCTCTGCATGAAGCTCATCAGCGACTAAACCAAGAACAAAAGAACGAACGCTCGCCAAGAATCGACTTCGCTCCCGCACGTGTCTTACTCTTTCCTCGTGCCATGCTAATTCAAGCACTCACCTTTCTGCGGTCGTGAACCAGACTCCTTAATACTGACGGCATCCTTCCCTATTGTGGGTGCTGTGCTGGAAGACAGGTATGGGCGCCTTGTCCTGCGATGAGATGCAGGGGGACGCGGAACACTGCAGCGGAGAACACCGAGCACCTTCTCAGTATGAAGTTCATGCGCGACTGAACCAAAAGCTAAAGAACGAACGCTCGCCAAGAATCGACTTCACTCCCGCACGTGTCTTACTCTTCCCTCGTGTCATGCTAATTCAAGCACTCACCTTTCTGCGGTCGTGAACCAGACTCCTCAATACTGACGGCATCCTTCCCTATTGTGGGTGCTGTGTTGGAAGACAGGTATGGGCGCCTTGTCCTGCGATGAGATGCAGGGAGACGCGGATCACTGCAGCAGTGAACACGGACAACCTCCTCAGTATGAAGCTCATCAGCAACTGCACCAAGAAAAAAAGAACCAACGCACGCCAGGAATCGGCGTCGTTCCCACACGTGTCTCGCGCTTCCCTCGTGCCATGCTAATTCTAGCACTCACCTTTCTGTGATCGTACCCTTGAAACCTCAAAACTGACGGCATCCTTCCCTTCTTTGGGTGCTGTGCTGGAAGACAGGCATAGGTGCCTTGACCTCCGATGAGGGGCAAGGGAACGCGGAACACTGCAGCAGAGAACACCGACCACCTTCTCAGTATGAAGCTCATCAGCAACTGAACTAAGAAAAAAAGAACCAACGCTCGCCAAGAATCGGCGTCGCTCCCACACGTGTCTCGCGCGTCCCTCGTGTTCGAATAATGCTCGCGTGAGTGAGTGGTTGATTAGAAGTGGAAAGGGGAAGGCACGAGCTTGTCTACTGGTGGCTCAACCACCACGCACACTGCCGGCGTGCCGATCGAATTAGGGTGAGGTTGGAGAGAAAGGAGAGGTAAGGGGAGGACATGCTCGCGAGCCCACTTTCTCTCCCTTCAGAATACGCCAATGCGGTGCACGTGGAGGCGGCGGAGCACGTGCACAAACGAGCGTTTCCCCTCGCGATGAACAGTTTCCGCAACCCGCTGGCAGCGGCGTCTATCGAGACTAACTGCTTCGAGACTGCGGAGGAAAGGCGAATAGGTTTATCTACTGCTGGTATAAATGGATTGGTTTTGAGGAAAGGAATTGACGCAGTAATGGTCTGACATATCTTGGTGGGCACCCGCATCGCGCCGTTAAGGGAGGGATAAAGGAGGGAGTGACAGACTGTAGGAGGGAAGAGGTGCCGTATTGGAGGTCTCCGGAATAATTTCGACCACCTGCGAACTTTCAACGTTCCCTGACATCACACAGCACACGAGCGCCTTTCGCTCGGTTCAGGTGTCCAACGATTTATGAGACAGATACTGCGCCATTTCCTATCCACAAAAATCCATAATTATTATTATTTCGCCTCCATCGAAACGCGCCCACCGCGATCGGAATCGACCCGTGTACACTGACTCAGTAGACGGGCGCCCTAGCCACTGGGCTAATGGGGCGGATAACTCGGCTTAGAGGCGTACAGCTACGCTGTAAAACTGTAAGTGGATGGTTCATATTCTTTAGGATGTGGAGCGATGTAGCTGTAATACAATAAGAAATGGTCTGCGCTGTTAGGGAAGGGATAAAGGAGGGACTAAGAAAAGAAAGGATGAAAGAGGTGCCTGTAGTAGTGGTTGGCTCAGGAATAATTTCTGCCACCTGGGAATCTAACGTGCACTGACATCGCACAGCACACGGGTGCCTTAGCGTTTCGCCTCAATTGAAATGCGGCCGCCGCGGTCAGGTTTGAACTCGGGAACTCCAGGTTCGAACCCGGAATATCCGAACCCGAGTTCGAACCCGGAGTCCGTTCCTTCAGCGAGTTTTTAAGGGAGGGCTCGGATCTCATTTCGCAGCATTACCAAACATTTTAGGCAGGTGAGGCGTGTTTATTTCACTCCAGACAAATCTTTCAACTAAGGCGTAGTCTTCAAGCACGCCCGGTTCTAAGCCTTCTCTGCTAGCGCATATAGGTATATCCTAGCCAGCATAGCTCACAGTGTAAGCGCTCAGGCATTCGAGCCACTTGTGATCACATCCTATGAGATTGCAGGAAAGAACTTAAATTGAAAATTGGTTTTTGTGGAAAGGAAGTGTCGAGACAAAACTCACATATCTCGGTGGACACCCGAACCACACAGTAAGGAAGGTGATAAATTAGGGAGTTAAAAAGAAGCGCCTTATTGGAGGTCCCCGGAATTATTTACACCATCTGGGGATCTTTAACATGAACGTACATCGCACAGCACACGGGCGCCACTTGCGTTTCACCTCCTCCGCCGGGTTTATTAAAGTTCATTCTCTAGAGCAATGGTAGGCCGTGCTGACAAGCTTGGGCTTAAGGAAGAAAGTCTGGATCATTGAATGGGCCGACCAGGCCGCCAACAACCATGGGCTAACGGCCACATAGCATGTCTCTCCTGTAGCCGGCTCTTTTCGACGAAATAATTGTTTTTAATTAAGTATATTACAGCAAAAGCGATTACAGGTTTGCTACGTTATATAAACCTGACAGGGTGCCTTCCTCGCTGCTGGCCTAAAGGCCTAGCCAGTAAAACATTCAATACCGGGAAATGAAAGACGCGGTGAGTTTATCACACCTTAGTGGACACCTCAACCATGCCGTGAGTTAGGGGAGTTAGCGCTTCGGAATAGCGTTTCATTTACTGCGAATGTTCAAAACTTTATGAACGCAATGTTTTCATGAGCCGCGCTTACATGAATGTGAAAGAAGTCGACTCCGGTCGCCTTATTCAGGGGGAGTACAAAACGTGGAAGAAGAGAGTAAAGGGTGAGTAAGGCCTTTCTTTCAAAAAACCTGCTCTTTCCCTCAAAAGAAGAACGAGAGTGAACTTCTGTCGCATTCATGTAAACGCGACTGTATATTGAGAGATTTCACTATAACAATCAGTATATCCGCGCACCTATCGTCGACAGGCCTGCATTTTTCTTTATTAACGTTTTGCTGTCGCCAAACCGTTTCCATTGGTTTTTATGGCAGTCGTAACTGCTCGATGCAAGCCGCCGAAAACTTCGAATGAAATATCTTGCTACAGATCGTAAAAATGGACCATTACGCTCAATATTTCCATAACAATAAAAATTTTGGTCCAAGAATGCTGGACATGTATGTGCTTCTGTGGTCAAGTCGAAGCCTTGGTCGGGCTTTGAGGTATTTGGCGGTGGTGTCCACCAGCAGAAAACCGTGATTTCGCACAATGTTTCGTGCTCATGAATACTAAATAGCCAGCCATAATTTTTCGCTTCATGAGTTCGTTGGTTTCGCCTATCGAACAAATCCGATGGATACCGTTGAATTGCACCTTGAACAGCTGCCGCTTATCTTAACCATACATTCAGCTTCATTCAGTAAGGTGCCTCTATGGACCCTAATGTCGTGTAAAACCAGGGCATTACCATAATTGCTCCTTGAAGGCGGGAGCAACCACATCTGAAGCGGTGTTCGCACCTGCTCTACCTATGACAACCTCCCTCGTATTTCGCACATGAAGGGATCAAGGTGCGGGTAGCGTTCCATTTACTGCGAATGTTCAAAACTTCCGCAGAAATTGCAAGAAAGACGCATTTGCCTGAGACGCCGCAATGGCTCAGTGATATTAATGCCAGGCTGCAAAACAAAAGAGTTTAGTTCGATCCTGGCCCTCGGCGGTCGCATTGCGATGGAGGCGAAATGATAGAGTCTCGTGTACAGTGCGATGTCGCCGCACGTTAAGAACTCTAGTCGGTCAAGATTTCGGCAGCCCTCTACTACGGCGTCTCTTAAAGCCTGAGTCACTTCGGGACTTCAAACCCCATAAAATCAGGCTTTTAAAAGCCTTACGTCACCTTAAAGAAGGCCCCCAGCAAAAGACAAGTGCTTCCTGTGGATCTCTTGCACCTTAGTAACAGCATACTGCTGAACAGTAACTGCGTGTCTTGCCCTAGAATCCTCAGAAACGTTCACGCACTCTCAAGCTCAAGCGATGTTTCATGCTAATTCTAGCACTCACCTTTCTGTGGCTGTCACCGAGACTACCCTGGTTGCTGGGCTGGAAGACGTGAATGTGGGTACCTCCGTTGTCCTCCGATGAGATGAAGTCGAACGGCGAACACTGCAGCGCAGAACATCGCCCACCTTATTAGTTGTTGTTGTTGTTGCCTGAAGGATGATGGCACATACCCACGGTGGGAGATTGGCGAGGGTTTGGTGCAGATCCAAACAGGGAAGTTTGAAGCTCATCGACGACTGAACCACGAACAAAAGAACCAACGCTCGACAAGAACCGGCGTTGCTCCCGCACGTGCCTCGCGCTTTCCCCGTGTTCGAATATTCGTCGCAAGTGAGTTAGTGGTTGAGTAGAAGTGGAAAGGAGAAGGCACGAGCTTGTCTAGTCTACTGGTGGATCAACCACCACACCCACTGCAGGCTTGCCGATAGAAGTAGGGAGAGGAGCGGGAGAAACGAGAAGACAGGGGAGTAGCACGACACCGACTTAGGGGGCCAGTGTGGGCGGGAGCCTTTTGCGATACGCTCACGGCTTCCTGATCGGGCGCACCATGCGCGTACGAGTATGGGGTAAGCCTTGCCCGGTGGACATGGGCGTGCCACAGGGCTCTGTCTTATCACCATTTCTGTTTAATGTTGCCATGTCAGTGGTGCCGACCTCCATCCCGACTAGCGGCCGACACCATGTGTACACGTCCATATATGCAGACGACATAGCTATGTGGTGCCGGGGACCACCGGGCGAGGCGTTCCGCGTGCGGGGGTGCCTTCAGGGAGCTCTGACCGCAATCGATGCCAGCTTACGCGGCCTTGGCCTGTCGCTGAGCGCTGACAAACCGGTGGCCATGGCCTGCGTTTCGCGTACGCGTGCGCAACTTGCGCCACTGTCAACAGACTGGACTCCGATTCCTTGGCGTAAATCGGTGCGGTACCTTGGCCGGGACATCGACTGGCGCCTCTTCTTCCAGCCCGCGGCGACCAAGGCCCGTCTGCAGATGAAGAGGATCACCGCCGCCGAGCACAAGCTCACCGCTCGAGGCCAGGGCTCCTCCCAGGAAGCTGCGCTGCGGCTATACAAAGCCGCAGCTTTGGGGGCGGTGCTCTATGCGCTGACGCTCGTCACGGTGCGCAAGCCGTGCTGGAAGAAACTCGAGCTCCAGCACCGAAAGTCCCTGCGCGTGTGTCTAGGGCTGCCCAAAAACTCGCAGTGCGCCGCAACGTTGGCCGAGGCAGGAGCATGGCCACTTTAGCTCCAGGCAGCGCGCAGGGCACTGAATCACATCGACCGGCTTCAACGCGCACCGGACGGCGCCTCGCTACTACAGCATATGCGCTCGCACCCGCGCTCACGAATGAGCGCGGCGCTTCTCGAGTATGAGCAATTGACACAAGGCCCACCCCCCTACGGCTCCTGCCCGTTTTGACCTGCTGCCTCGGAGGTACAGCGAGAGATTGTCGACATCGCGGGAAAGTGGAGCACACCCCTCTGTGGTGTGCAGCAGCTGGCCAGAGCCGTCATGCACGAGGAGCTCCAGGACCATCTCCTCGTGTACACCGACGGGTCAGTGGCCCGCGACAGTTCTCCCTTGCAGCGGTGGCTACCATCCCCGTCCTGCGACTGCACAGCCAGCAACACGCAACCTTCCTGGGCTCCTCCACCACGGAGGAGTTGATGGAGATCCGGCTCAGGCTGGACCTGCTGCTCACCCTCGGCCCTCCGCCGCCCATGAGTGCTCTGCTGTGCGACTCCCGCGCCGCCCTCAGCCGCCTGCAGTCTAACGGCCGCGGTACCCCACTAGTGGGAGAAATTCGCTCGCGCATCGAGCGCCTCGCGCAGAAGGGATGAGCCGTGTGTACAGAGTGGGT
The DNA here is from genome assembly GCF_052857255.1 of Amblyomma americanum. Lineage (NCBI taxonomy): Eukaryota > Metazoa > Arthropoda > Arachnida > Ixodida > Ixodidae > Amblyomma > Amblyomma americanum. Next base: position 78,889,934 of record NC_135506.1, read on the forward strand.
GCCCGGTCACTGCGGCATCACCGGAAGCGAAGAAGCTGACGACTTCGCGACCGCTCCGCATCAACTACCTGCCAGCGATCTGCCCCATGCGTTGAAGGATGTGCGTGAGACCATCCACGACTACTTCCGAAAGCAGCACCCCGACCCACGCAACGCAGGAGGTGAGCGCATTGACAGTATCTCCGGCTGTCGCGCACTTATCCTCCGCGCGCGCATTGGCTGCTTTTGGCCCGGGGAACGACGGGAGCGTCACGGAATCGCGACGAGTGATGTGTGTGACGGCTGCGGTGCAGTGGAAACACTAGAACACCTGCTCCTTCACTGCGCCGCGTTCGCCCATGCTCGTCGCGATATGCTTGCGGCCTATAAGGCGCTGGGCATACTACCAGACTCCCTCAAGACGCTATTGTCGCCGCAGGGCAGTGAGCGCACTCGTGAGCGAACCTTGCTGAGCCTCTGCATTCCTCGAACACACGGGCTTGACGACCCGTCTGTTCTCCGCCAGGTAGTTACACGCAGTGACCGAACGCTCCGCGAGTTCTACCTTGAACGATTAATAACTGGACGCCCCACTCCAGTTGTAGCCAATATGGTGCTGTGCGCGTGTGTTTTAATTTCTCCAACATGAACTAATCACGCGCACAACCTGGACGCATTTCCTATTATGTAAATAGTTTGTATATATTACTTCTCCCCCGGTTCTCTCTTCCTGTCTCCTAACCTATTTCATTTCTTTTCTCCATTCTGCCTGCTATTCTGTGTTTCCGCTGCCCCACCTCAGGTGCTTCAGTGTCGTGGCAGATGCCGGGGCTGTTAAAAATATTTTCCTTCCTTTTTACTATTATTTTAATAAATAAACTACTACCACCACCGCGAAACTGCTCGGCTGATAACCCGAAAAACGCGGGTTCGATTACGGCCACGGCGATCAAATTTTCAATCGAGCCGAAAAGCCAGAGGCCGATGTCCTTTGCGATGTCACTGCACGCTAATGAACTCCAGGCGGTCGAAATTTCCGGAACCCTCTACTACGGCGTTCCTCATAGCATCAGTCACTTTGGGACGTTAAACTCTTTAAAACCAAGCTATTTCTGGGCGTCACCAGTAGAAATTGTTCAGAAATAGACGACCAGTATTTTGTGTCGATCTCTTGCACCTCCGTAACATCGTACCGGCTAACAGCAACTACGTTTCCAGACCTAAGGTCCTCAGAAATGCCCTCGGAACTGGACACGCACTCTCATAATCAAGCAAAGCTTCGTACTAATTCCAGCACTCACCTTTCTGTGGTCGTCACCGGCAATCGCTACAGTCCCTACCCTGAGTGCTATGCGGGAAAACGTGAATGTGGGCACCCCCTTTGTCCTCCGATGAGATGAAGTCGAATGCGGAACACTGCAGCGAAAAACATCGACCGCCTTATTATTTTGAAGCCAATCGACGACTGAATCATGAACAAAAGAACCAATGCTCGCCAAGAACCGGCGTCACTCTCGCACATGCCTCACGCTTTCCCCGTGTTCGAATAGGGGTCGCGAGCACACCTCCTCTTCCTTTATAATACACGAATGCGGTGCACGTGCAGGCGACAGAGCACGAGCGCAAACCAGCGTTTGCACACACACGGGAGCCTTAGCGTTTCGCTTCCATCAAAACTCAGCTGCAGCAGCGGCTGGGTTTCGAAGGAGCCTTGGGCATGTGGATCCAAGGAAGTAGGAAGTGCAGCCACACGATCAGCCTGCTCCAAATGTCAACGGAGCAGGTGAGTCGTATGATAACCAGGGTCTTCCAAAGAAGATACGGAATGATAGAAGCGGATACGATAAAACTGGTCAGAAGTCTGGTGGTCAGCAGTCGCCTACTCGCTCCCGTACCACCCCATGAACAAGCAAGAAAGAAAACAATCTGACACGCTCTTAAGAAAAGCATACAAGACAGCGCTACACCTGCCAAGAAACGCGCCAAACGAAAAGCTGCTGCATCTGGGGCTCAGAACCACCTTCATCGATCTAGCGGAAGCATAGATCAAGACGCAGAAGCTCCGACTCCGAACGTCAGCCGCCGGCAGAGCACTCCTGAAGAGGGTAGGTTATGACATGGAAGAGTATTTTGATCGATCCGCCGATATACCCGACAACATCCGTAAAACCCTCCACGTCTGTCCTATACCAAAGAACATGGACCCGAATCTCCACGCGGCTAGAAGACAGGCGCAGGCAGATTATGTGGAACGCCATTTGGCTAAACTAGAAAACACATTGTACACGGACGCAGCGCTTTATCCGTGGGATAAACGCGCAATAATACTCAATGCCGCCGCAGCAGTCGTGGATTACGCCGGCAAACCGATCACTTACGCAACCCTACGGGACCACACGGTAGCAGAGGGGGAGGAAGTCGCCGTTGCACTAGCCGCGGCCGAATGGGTATCGGAAAAACAAATAACATCATATTAACAGACTCGAAATCCACATGAAGGAACTACGCGCAAGGTAGTCTGCAAGGCGGCCCTAAGAATCCTCCTCGAAACAGGGCCCCCTAGCCAAAAAGTAACCCACAAGATACTCTGTATACCGGCACACACGGGGATAGCGGGAAACTCAAGAGTGGACAGATTAGTTTGCGAGATCACGTTCCGAGCTGAGCTGTTGGAGACCGTAGAGAACCCTACCACAGTGGAGCCAGTATATGCGGAGCTGCTAAATTGCTACAGAGGACAGAGGCTTAAGTACACTCCGCCACACAACTCATCAACACAACAAGAAACAGTGAACTAGCGGAGACTGCAAATAGGAACATTCTTCAACCTATACAGTCTACACAAAATGTACCCTACACCATTCAGAGACACATGCCCGTGGTGCGGGGCAACTCCCATGCTATACCACATTACATGGGAGTGCAAACGCACTTATGCATTCCATAAACTCAAAACCCCGAGTGCGGAGCAAGGGGAGGGTCTGCTCACCAGCACCGAGCTCACAGCCCAAAGGGCGCCTGTGCAGCATGCATGCGAAACAGCAAGACTCAGCGGAGCCCTAGAATAGGAGCCTGACCTTGCGAGAAGGCCAGACGCCAACGATGAAGGCGACGGCCCACCGCTAATCTCATTGAGATTTCAATAAATGTTTTTTTTTCTCTCTCTCTCTCTCGAAGGAGCCGAAACGCTAAGGCGCCCGTGTGCTCTGCGATGCCAGCGCACGTTAAAGATCCGCAGGTAGTGGAAGTTATACCTGAGCCCTCCGCCACGGCACGTTTCCTCCATTCTTCTTTCAATCCCTCCTTTATTCCTTCGCTTACAGCGCGGCTCAGGTGTCAGCCTAATTGTGAGACATATATTGCGCCATTTCCTTTCCGCAAAAACCCGGTCGCGGTGGCTGAGTGGTTAGGACGCTGGGCTAATAATAATAATAATTGGTTTTTTGGGGAAAGGAAATGGCGCAGTATCTGTCTCACATATCGTTGGACACCTGAACCACGCCGTAAGGGACGGGAAAAGAGAGGGAGTGAAAGAGGAAAGGAAGAAGGAGGTGCCGTAGTGGAGGGCTCCGGAATAATTTCGACCACCTGGGGATCTTTAACGTGCACTGACATCGCACAGCACACGGGCGCCTTAGCGTTTCTCCTCCATAAAAACGCAGCCGCCGCGGTGGGGTTCGAACCCGGGAAATCTGGATCAGTAGTCGAGCGCCCTAACCATGAGCCACCGCGGCGGGTGTGCGCTGGGCTACTGATCCGGAGTTCCCACGTTCGAACCCGACCGCTGCGGCTGCGTTTTATGGAGGCAAAACGGTAAGGCGCCCGTGTGCTGTGCGATGTCATTGCGCAATAAAGATCCCCAGGTGGTCGAAATTATTCCCGGAGCCCTTCACTACGCTCCCTCTTTCTTCCTTTCTTTTTTCACTCGCTCCTTTATCTCTTCTCTTACGGCGCGGTTCACGTGTCCAAAGATATATGAGACAGATATTGTGCCATTTAATTTCCCCAAAAACCAATTATTATTATTATTATTAATATTTTCTGTCGCGGAGGCGAAAGGGTCCAGCAGCACGCCGGCAGCCGCGTTTCTCGAGACCTGAGAGAGAGAGAGAAAACTTTATTTCCACTAAAGAAGGGTTCCTGGATTCTTAGAAGGGCCAGGTGCCATTGAAAATTGGTTCTGGGGGAAAGGAAATGGCGCAGTATCTGCCTCGGATATCGGCGGACACATGAACCGCGCTTTAAGGGAAGCAATAAAGGAGGGAGCGAAAGAAGAAAGGAAGAAAGAGGGGCCGTATTGGAGGGCTCAGAAATAATTTCGACCACCTTTGGACCTTTAACGTGCACTGATATCGCACAGCCCATGGGCGCCTTAGCGTTTCGCCTCCATCGAAACGCGGCGCCCGTGGTCGGCTTTGAACCCTGGAACTCAGTAGCCGAGCGCCCTAACCACTGAGCCACCGCGGTGGCGCAAAGCTGTCCCGTTAAATGAAAACTGGTGGCGACGTCTTCGGCGCACTCGATGGTTCCCGCCTAGACGGCAGGGCCCGATCTGTGCTTCCCATGCTTATGTTAAGGCAGCTTTTATAAGAGCTTCCGGAGGAGGAGCCTCCGGGCAGTGCTACCGCAGTGGATGCAGGTGGGATCTATAAGGTTGGGGGAGATGTCGGCGTAAATCTGCGGGTTCGGTTAAGAATGGGTTTAAAGCTTTCTGAAAGCCACCTGTTGGTGTTTGGAGAATGACTTGGCCAAGTCTAGGCCAACTCCTTCGGGGCTGAGGAGGAGGTGGCAATAGTCTACAGCCAGTATACTCCCGCTGGCATTATATTCAGCGATTTAAAATTGGCCGTTCACTATTTTGGCAGGGATAATACATTGCTCCGCATCCTAAATAATGCAAACCGTCCACTTAACAGCGTTTGCATTAAGTTGTGCCTCCGCTAACTCTGAGAATCCTGGGAACGAGGCAGCTCGAAATGTAGTCCGAGGTTTCGTTGTCCGGCTAGTGGGCTCGGCGACTCCTCCGCATTTTTTGAGGGAGGTCTTGACCTCATTTGACGGCAATGTGATGTATTTAGGAAGGAGAGGAGCGTTTATCCAACCCCCCCGGCCCCCAGCCCAGAAAATCTTTAGAACCGAGGAAACAATGTGATTCGTTTTCAAGACCGCTCAGTCGTTTTTAAACCCTTCGCTGCTAGCGCATATGTTTTTCTCGCCACTATAATCCCCAGTGTAAGCGCTCTGGTTATTCGAGCCACTTATGATCACATCCTGTGAGACTGCAAGAAAGAACCGCCTCCGCCGGATTGCTAGTGCGTTGAGCGGCCGTGCTGGCCAACTCAGACAGGATGCAAGGCTGGCTGACTGAGTGGGCCGACCAGATCGCCAACAGCCATAGGCTAAGGGCCATGCGACATTACTCCTGTAACCAGCTCTTTTCGACGAAATAAATGTTTTTCGATAAAGTTCAGTACTGCTAAAGCGAATAAAGCTTTACCACGTGATATATTACAAACCATACAGGGCGCCTTCCTCGGTGCTGGCCAAGGAGCCTTACCAGTAAATGACGTAGTACCGGGAATTGAAAGGCGTAGCGACTGTCTCACCTATTAGCGGACACCTACACCACGCCGTGAGTCAAGGAATGTAGGAGAAAGTTAAAAAAATAAGTACACCAATGGAGATCTCCGGAGTAATTTAGACCCATATTGAAAAACAGCGCATACAATACCATGACGAAGAAAAGAAACGACAACATGGCAAGGCTTTGTTCTTTTCTTCGTCCCGGTATTGTGTGCGCTGTTTTTCAGTATGAGTACATACCAACTCTCCCAGTCTTCTACTTTGGCGTAATTTTGACCACCTGAGGGTCTTTTTTGAGGATCACAGGTAGTCGAAAGTAGTCCGAAGCCCTCCACTATGACACGACCATTTCTTTCACTCTTACCTTCTTCCCTTCCACCACGGCGCGGTTCTGGTGTTCAAGTACTGAGACTGCCTATCTTTTGCTGCAATTTTTAAAACTTTCTTTTTACCCTGTTGATTTGAGGAAAGAAAATTGGAGGACACTTAAGCTTCCCCTTCAAGATTGGAACACGACAGCTTGTTGCAGCACCGCCAGGGAGTCCACAGAACGCCGCCGCCAGTTCGGCACGACGCCTTGCCCGTTAGAGTAATAGCTCTGCTACGCACGGTGAAACGGACGCGTGTAGGGGAAAACCACGTAGAAGCGCTGCCAGGCGCCTTGCCTGCCAGACGCCTTTAATGTTCACTGACGTCGCACATCAATCGGGCGCCTTTTTCCATTCGCCTTCATCGAAACGCGGCCGCAGTGGTCCAGTTCTAACCCGGATACTCAGGGTCAGTAGGCAAGCGTCTTAACAACTGAGCCACTGCAGCTGGTCTGTAGCGAAACCCTGGTTGGTTTCTGCAGTGTCTCGCGCTGATGGTCTCTCTACTTGCATGCGGTGAATGCCCTGGGTTTCATTTTGCCCTGCTTGATAACGAATTATTATTATTATTATTATTATTATTACTAGAAGTGCTTTCGCGCTAAAATACCTTGTGAAAATTGATTTTTGGGGAAAGGAAATGGCGCAGTATCTGTCCACATCTCGGCCAACACCTGAACCGCGAAGTAAGAGAAGGGATAAAGGAAAGGATGAAAGAAGAAATGAAGAGGTGCCATAGTGGAGGGTTGCAGAATTATTTCGACCATCTGGGGATCTTTCAAACAGGTTCGTACCCGACCACGGCGGCTGCGTTTTTATGGAGGAAAACCGCTAAGGCGTCCATGTGCTGTGCGATGTCAGTGCACGTTAAAGATCTCAGGTGGTCGAAATTATTCCAGAGCCCTCCACTACGGCACCTCTTTCTTCCTATCTTCTTTCACTCCCTCCTTGTCCCTTCCCTTACGGCGCGGTTCAGGTGTCCAACGATATATGAGAAAGATTCTGCATCATTTCCTTTCCCCCCAAAACAAACAAGAAATATAAAATCTTTATCCTGCACTGACATCGCACAGCACACAAGCGCCTTTGCTTTTCTCCTCCTATAGGAAAACATGACCGGCGCGGTTGGGTTTGAACCCGGGTACTTCCGGATCAGTAGCCGAGCGCCTTAACCACTGAGCCACCGCTCCGGGTTTAAAATACTTTTTAGTACACCTGAACCCTGCCGTAAGAGAAAAGACAAAGGAAGCAAGAGGGGCTCCGGAATAATTTCGACCACCTGGGGATCTTTAACCTGCACTGACATCGCCCGGGCCCGTCAGAAATTTGGTATTATAAAGGTAGAATACTTTTAATACCGAATACCTGACAGTGCACGTTAAAGATCCCCAGGTGGTCGAAATTATCCCGGAGCCCTCCACTACGGCACGTCTTCTTTCCTTTCTTCTTTCTCTCCCTCTTTTATCCCTTCCTTTACGGCACGGTTCAGGCGTCCGCCGAGGTGTGAGACGCTCTGCGAAATTTCCTTTCCCCCAAAACCAATTTTAATTTATATTTCCATGGATATCAGGTGGGTCACCTGATGATGCGAACAGAACGCAAATCTCATCACTTAAGAGCCGTCTTGTGCTACGTATCTCTTCCATACGCCGCACTAACACTACTGACTTTTTCTACGGGTCTGGCAATAGAGCCTAGCGAGGATAACACGAGCGCTGTCTACAGCCAGGCAAAACGCTTAGGCATGCTTGATTCTGCTGGCATTGCGAAAGGAATGAATATTAGGACACTGTTCTGTCCATGCTCTCCCCTTGCTGCCGTCTGAAAGCTCAAGGCGCTGCTGTCGGCTCCGGGCGCTGTTGTAGTTGACACGTCAGGTGACCGCTTGTCATTCGTGGTAGCATAGGGGTCTGCGCTGCATCGTAGCTCACATAAAAGCCTTGTGCGACTCCACACTTCAGCGGTTGCTTTTGCAGCTCACAAAACAACAAAGTGCTCTGCTGGCGGCGAGTCGGCGACAAAGCTACACACTTTTCACGTGCTCACGTTCGAATCGGTCTCGTGGTGCCATTGGATTGGAAAAGGTTTATTATCGGCTTGAGTTATAAACTGGCAGCGACCTCTTCGGCTCTTGTCACCACCTGTACGTGGGTTTCCAGGTCGGAGCTGAGCAACAAGGTCTACCACCGGCTCAGGGGCGCGAACCGCTTGAGCGATATTGGTGAGGGATATCTCGGACAGTCCCAGAAGATATGATCTACGGTGGCTTTGCTGCCGCATTTGCTGCACTCCGGCTTAAATCTATCCGGGTACACATGACTTAGGACAGCTGGATTTAGGGAGAGCTTTAGGCAGTCCATACAAGACGAGGGTATGACGATCCTTAACAACGTCGTGCGGCTAGCTCAGTTTCTTTCCCATATTTCCTCGACCACAGCCCTCTTTATCGGTCTTCAATCTTCAGAAATGAAATGAAAATCATGCGACATAGGGAATTAAAAATTACGCATATTTCGCGCTGCTCGTACAGATTCTAAAAAAGACACGCGTTGCAATGCAAAAAAAACACTTTTTTATGCTTGGGATGAAATGCTTGGTAAATGGGTCTTTTACCTCACGATGGTGGTCGTCTGAAGAGGTTTATGCAACACTTGCGGATCTCTACTTTCAAGCATGACATTTTAGTGGAATCTTATAGCAGCAATCCGAAGATTAAAATCATCTTGCGTCGGATATCTGCTCATGCTGGGATGAGGGGAATTCTGGTGTAGGGTAATTGTTGCTTACTTTCTACGACACAGATTGACGTAGCTCAACGGAACGAGGACGAGAAGAAACACGAAACTCAGGAATCCATCCGCCTTTATTGGCCACCCATCGCGCTGAGACGCTCCCCATCGCCTCTGCGCGGAGTCGCAATTTCGTCCAGGAACAGGTATCGCCGGCTCCAGCCGTACTCTCCCAACGTGTCCAGCTGCGGGCGGCAGTCCTCGCGAGGAAAGCAGACCACGTGCTCCTGGACCACGCCGGCCAGCCGCATGAAATCGTGCAAGCCACGAAGGCCCGCGGCAGCAGCTCGAATCATACAGGTCGCCTCGGCCTCGCTCACTGAAGCCAGCTCGGCGACGCGCCCTGGCAAAGCGACGTGGCTGCGAACTCGATCCAAGGCCTCGGCACCGTACCTGCGGTCATCGTAGGCGTTATTGCCACAGTGTGCTCTTCCACCATTTCCCGAATGGCTAGTCAGAACTGAGAGCGCTAGATTAGTAGGGCACTTCTTTGAGGCACGTTTGGTGCCATTTGGAGATTTCCTCTCAAGAATCACCTGGTCGCTACGCGTTGGACACTGACAACAGTAACTGCTTTCTCTGCAAAGATGCTTTTCGGTGCGGTCTCCAGCGAAGACAATTTGAAATAGCATTGAACAATTCTTTTGCCAATAGAAACTCTCATCCCTCAGTATGAAGTTTCAATGAATGGACCTTTCGGGGCTTGAAAGTATGCCATCATCAATGTAATGTATCAGAATTCATCATTATAATCAACCTAAGCACGCCCGCCGCAGGGAAAAGGTTTCTCGCATGTCTCTCGAGTCAACCCTGTCCTTTGCCAGCTGCGGCCTCTGTATCCCCGCTGACTTCTTAATTTCATCCGCCCAACTAACTTTTTGCCGCCCCCTGCTACGCATGCGTTCTCTTGGAATTTACTTCGTTACGCTTAAGGACCAGCGGTTATCTTGCCTTCGCATTACATGCCCCGCCCAAGCCAATTTCTTCCTTTTGACTTCGGTTAGGATGTACGTAACCCGCGTTTGTTCCCTCAACTGCTACGCCCGCTTCCGGTCTCTTAACATTACACCTACCACTTTTCTTTCCATAGCTCGCTGCGTCGTTATTAATCTAAGGTGAACCCTTTTCTGTAGCTTCCATGTTTCTGCCTCGTAGGTGAGCGCCGGTAAGATACAGCTGTTGTATAATTTCCTCTTGAGGGATATTGCTAAACTGCCATTCATGATCTGAGAGAACCTGTCATATGGGCTGCACGCCATTCTTATTCTTCTAGTTATTTCCCTCTCATGGTCAAGATTGGCGGTCACTTTACCTAGCCTAAGGAACGCATTCCCTGACCACTTCCAGCAACTCGCAGCCAATTGTGAACTGCTGTTCCCTTGCTAGGCTGTTGGACATTATTTTGGTTTTCTTGCATGTTAGTTAATTTTTAGACCCACCGTAGTGCTCTGCCTGTCTAACTCATCGACCATGCTTTAAAAAATTAGGGAGATGCAAAGACAGAATACACCTTCCATTTGTAAAGTGCATTGGAAGCCCCGTAACGCCGTCCAACGTCCTCACCCTTGCTTCATATATCTGTCGAAGCCGCAAATAATTTCGTGCTAAGCATTGACAATAGCAGGTGCTTTGATGTTGCTCTGTGCGGCACTGGCACCTGATAGTGAATGCGACTGCTTACGTCCCTCTAGAGAGCCACATGCGTGCGTTGTGCTTACCGGTCACGTCGGCCGCCGCTCACAAATTGAGCAGCTCGGATGACCAAAGTGGAGTTCCGGCGAGTCGTGTCTTGCAGAGCGAACAGGTCCTTGCGAAATTCTCTGTTCATGGTGGCCACCACGGTGACGCTCAGTATGACGTAGTTGAAGGCCACATCGGCAGCGAGGGTTCGAACAAAAGCACGTGAGACCGCGTGATCCTGGTGGCAGAAGTGAACTGTGTGGATGTTCCTGCTGGATCTGCAAGCTTTGGCTACGCGCTCCACGGTACGCTCGTTAACGTACACAGGCCACATCTTGACCTCGGTTAAACTTCTGTTTCGACATAATGCCTCACCCAAATTCTTCCAGAACTTATTCGAGAAAGCAATAGTGCGGTCGCAAAAGTACACGTGAAGGTGCAATTTTTTAAGCGTCCGCGTTGTTCGAATGTAGGACGCGAATAATGAGGAGATTGACTCGTCTTCTATGGGGGGCCAAACTTCGATATAAGCGGAAGCGACATGAGTGAGTATTGGTAAGTGTTGAAAAATTTCTCCTATTTTCTGCTGCTCTTCTTTAAGTAGCCAAACTTCGAAGAGAGACAATTTGTTCCAAGGCGTTCCAGGTTTCATGCGTTCTCGCAAAGATTCGAAACAAGCCCTTTTTCCAATACCACTCGCTGCAAATAGCTCGTATACAGCTCGCATTTCCTCGTAGGTCACATACAAAATTTCAATGATTATTTTCTTGATGTTTGGTTTATTTGCCAGTACGTCCGAGAACTGCTTCTACTGGCGCATATTCCAAGAACGGACTGGAACACTGAACTCCTCGAGTGTCTCGTTAGTGCACAGAGGCGAAATCCAGCTGCCGAAGATGATCTCAGATTGCGATTGCGGGACTGCTTCCATATTTGTCATGTGAAAGCGTCGTAGAACGATGTTTTCATTGAGGATTTTTTCTACCACCCGCGCCACATCTTTGTTGACCCCGACGTTTGACAGGCCTACCATCGTTAGCGTTCTGGTTGTGAGCAGGCAGTCTAGAACTAGCATTAAGATATCCTCGTGCATTCTGCGAATATCGCCCAAAGAGAAGGCCGTTAAAGTGGCGCTACTTGAAAGGAACTTTCGAAACACGTCTAGGCACGCGCTTGAAGCGCTTCGCAGAACCGATCCATGCAGCGAGAGTTCCTTTAAAGTGTGATTAGCCGCAAGTGCGTCCATAAGTCTGTTGACATTGTAGTTCGTGATTTCCATCTCCTGGACCTTAAGAGACTGCAACGAGGTGGTTGTTGTCAGTAGGTCTGCGAGAGCATGTGGGAAATACTCATGGCACTGCCACGGAGAGATGCATTCCAGTTCCTCTAGACTCCGCAGTGAAGACACGATGGCGAAAGACCTGTCGTTATAGCTCCAGGCGGATGAAGTAATCCTCAATTCCTTCACGAACAGAGAGCGTCGAAGTGCATCGAATACGATCCTCCAATAGTTTCCCAGGCGGTTCGAGGGAATGTCGACGGCGGCCACACATCGATGTGTAGTGAGCAGCCAGTGGATGAGCGTGGCGCATCGCTTCTGCAGCGTGTGCTCGCGTATCTCCGTGTACTCGTATTCAATGGGCACTAGGGCCAGGCGGCCCCCTTTTGTTTCATGTTGCCGCAGCTCCAGCCAGAATTCCATGAGGTGCTCGTTCCACTCAGAAAGATGGTGCACGATATCGCAGTCTCGGCCATCGCTCAAAGTACAGGGGGCCCGGTAGTCGAGAGTGGCTGCGGTGAAGGCACCCCTGGCGCCCTCAAGGTCGGCGAAGTCGACATCGGGCAAAGCTGGCTCCATCAACGCCGCGTCAATTATCTTCGATACTACTTTTGGACTTCCTGGGGGGGGGGGGGGCTGCCGTCAGCTCTGCACGCAAGAAAGCGCATTTGTCTTCATGCTGAGACGCTTTTACGCCATCACCTCTTACAGCTACCCCCGCAATTATATTCTGCAGTATAGAATGATATCACATAGCAAGGTCATATGACCCATCACCACCGGTCACATTACCGATAGGTCATATTACCCACAGGTTATGTGTCCCATGGTGTTCGGGACCTCCCATGGCCTGAATACTTTTTCTTCACCAATTTATTCACTTTTGCACATACCGTATGTGCCTCACGATCATACTTGTGTTACACAACGCGAACGCAATTTTTTGGACAGACTTCTATAGCCTAGTTTCTCCAAAATTTGCTTATTTTTGCTTATTTTCATAATATAAAAGAGGAGCAAAGGGGAAAAGGTTTTGACTTCGAAATTTGTCATGGCTTCAAGGCGTGGATCCCCATATCACAGTGGTTAAATATTTAAGGTGGGTAATCTTAAGCAACAATGGCCAGAAGCAACTAATTTCTATAGGTAAATACACTGTATACTCCTGTAATAAATAGAAAATATCTGAAGACGCAAAAAAGACATTTTTAGCTTAATATGAATGATTTACAGCATTAGATGAAAGTGAATTTCTATTAACCCATTACCATAATTGTTTCGTGTTACCGGCACATCCATGCCGTTAGCTGGTGCTCTGGGATAGTGCGGACTATCTCAATATATCCGAACCTTCATATTCTGAACTCGAACGAGATCGCAAAAAGAAATCGCAGTCAGTAAGCTTATATGTAACCTAGAAGCAAGAATGCATTGCACCCTGGATAGACACGTGCTTCTTGCAGCGACGTGCCACCCGTTGGCGTGGTAGCAGCACACCGCTCGCAAGGTGTTGGTGGGCCTCACCGGCTTTGCATCAGAACCGCAGTGGATGGTCCTTTGAAACTGGCCGCTAACCATCAAAATATGTCGATTTCTGTCACTAGTATAGTAAAAATAGGAAAATCGATATTAAAGGTAATGTTAGTGTAGTCGAGAGTTTGACTGAAATCCTCGGGTCAGACATGGTGTTCCGACGAAATGAGCCAAGGCTTCGGCAGCGAAGTAAGTGAATCACGCCAAACGAGGGTCCGCTAGGCTTCAGGTGATTTGGTCGGCTTCGCTGTGTGACAAAGATGGCGCGTGGAAAACAAGTACAAGAGACCAAAAGCCACAGTGAAGCAGAGCCTGCGTTCTCGTCGTCACGCGATTTGACAGTGCCAGAGCTGCCAGCAGGTACTCAAGGCCACACAGCCGACCCACCTGAGCGCGCGAAAAGTGAACGAAGAGCCCTGCTACAAGATGCGCCATCTGAAGAGGCGCTGCGCGCTTTTTCATATGTAGAACGACCGCCGAAATTGGAGTTCGGTATAAGGCATGACTTTCCTATACCTTTAAAATGGATATTCAAGGGGATAATTTGTATGCACGATACAGGCCATAATTGGAAATATCCGTGTTCAATATAGCCGGGCTTGTCTGTACAACTTTTAAAGCTCGTTATGCCGAAGTTGAAGGCGCCCAGCGATCACTGCGCTATAGCCGTAGCACACTATCCACTGAAACCGCCGTTAGATGTTTTCCATCGCTACCCGATTGCGGCGAAACGCAAACGGGCTCGTCTGCTGTGCGATATCAGCGCACGTTAGCGATCCCCAGGTGGTAGAAATTATTCCAGAGCCGTGCACTACGGCACCTCTTTCTCTCTCTCTCCTTTCACTTCTTTCACCTTCGTTTCTTCCCTTACGGCGTGGTTCGGGTGTCCACCGAAATATGTGAGACAATTACTCGGCCATTTCCTTTGTTCAAAAACTAAAAACCAAAAACCATCGCTAAGGCTCTCAGTTGGGCTAGTTAGTGACTGGACCCAGACATATTTACTAGCGGAGAAAAGGTACGGACAGTAGAGATGCAACAGGACACATGGTCATCTAGCAGAGTGTACTGCCGCATATCTGCTGCCCGTGCTTTCTTGTGCTATTCAATATTTCTGGTTTTACCGCTAGCGTCGAAGGCCAGCACAGATGTAAGATCGCAGCTGGGCGGCCGGTGAGCACAGAGGTCGATCGATTCTTTGAACGATGCTATTGCTTTTGCTTTCTTCCGCCCATACAGTTGGGTAGCCCCGGCCCACTTCTCGTGCAAAGGCATCTACTAGGAGCAAACTTTCGTTTTTTTTTAAATCGCGTCACAATTTTCGGTGTTACGACATCATTAAAAGAGCATTATTCACGAAGGACACATTCAAGAAAAACGTTAGCGAATTGAATTGTTAATTTCCGTTTATTTTTGCTACTGTGACTAGATTTTCCTGGGATACAAGCCACATTTGTTGCTTGGCATTTTCCAGGAACCGTTAACAAGGCAGCGCCTAGGAATGCATTTATTTCGTCGGCCACAGTTGCACAGCACAAGAATAATTTCACAGGACCACAAAATAAAACTACTCAAACCGATCGCAGATGCCTATGTAAATTTACAAAGGAAAGTACAGTAGCAGGGGCACACCATGGTAAATGAAACCACAAAAGAGAAATTATGGAGAACAAATGTGAATGGCATTACAGAGAAGAAACATGAAGAATATTTAATTTTCGTAAGGCTCACCAGCATGCTTTCAAAACGAAGCCGTCTTCATTTAGGCTTCATCTAAGGGAAATAGGAACGGGATGATTTCCCATTTCCTTTATGTGGTCAAAGTTGCCTCCTGCCTGGACCGGACAGCCATGCTGCGGTGACGAAGATCAAGTACGCCAAGGCTACAACGCACTTGTAAACCCTCTAGGCAGCATTGTCCCGGACTTCATGTAACCCGCAATACGCTAGTTTGTTTCCATTTGAATGACGAGTCTGATACACTTGTGCTGCCGGGTCCGAGGAACGAAATATGGAACCAGAATGCATAAGAGAAGCGTCGATAGCCATCATACTGGATCTACACATTTCACAGATACCGACGGATTACATCAAAGCATGCGCTTACCGCTGATGAAACTTGATGCCTAAAGACTCTTGCAGCTTTATTCACGTCTGCTGTGTCACTCCGGTGGCCTACTTAAAAGGGCGTCTCGATGCAGCGATGTTCTTGGTGATGATGACCGCATGCATCGTTCCTCAAGGTGCCCTAGCTTATGTTGTTGTTGTTGTCAGCCTATCAAAAGGGCACATACCCACACTGGGGAATCGCCAAGCTTAACATCACTTATAGCGAGCTCTACTTTTTCTTCCATTGTTCCTCGCCTCGAGCGCTCCCTGGTAGCAGAAAAATAGCTGCTTTTCGTCGTATGTTGCCGCAAAATTTGTTATTACTCCGCACGTTAAAAAAGTGCGCTTTCGCTGGATACCTGGACATCGTATAAATTATAAGTGTACGAGTTCATGCACTGTATTCTGCACTGTTTCTGGCTTTGTCAACCTATGTCAAGTGTAGGGTGCCGTGGACCTCGTCAAGCCATTTGTGTGGCTTTAAGCCTACGACCCTCAGTATCAATGTATCTGATGCTGCAATAAAAATAATTTTAATTTAATTGTAATGTGATGGCTGAATAATTAACGAAGTCTGCCCTTTGCAGACCTGTGGAACCAATTACTCCAAACACTGTGCATTTGAAAACAGCCTGTTTTCAACGGTTCCTGAAACTGCATTCCATGAGTCATGAGCCTCTCCTAGCTGCAGCTGATTTTCAGCACTTGGTATTCCATTGGAGTGTGCGCTTATGTAGTTCACGATAATTCGAGGTACCTACGACCCTATTGCGGTAGAGAATTACACGACTAAATCTTTATTTGTTCCAATCACGGTTCCCTCTGTTGAAGCTTTCTGAAGGATGTGGTGAAATTGAAACACTTTATCTCTTTTTGCTCTTCTGTCGGCGGTTTCATTTTCCGCGAAAGGCTTATCTGCAGGTTTCCCTCCCTCGAATAGGGCTTCCTCGTTATATTCTGGTTCTTCGGTTTTTTTGAGGCAAGCGCCAGGAGATATGTCCTAAAACCAGTGTGGGATTATTTGTATTATTTCATCATTGCTTCTGAGTCTCGACTTTCCTAAATGTGTTAATGTTTCTCAACTGTTTTGCTGTACACGGCACCCTGTGCAATCCCTCACTGTGGGTATCTGCCACTCCAACAGAGGACAACAACAAGTAAGACACAGGACACAGGAACACGTCCTCATAAGCCAAGACGCTGCGCAGCTGGAAGTCACGGTTGTGTTCTTTGTGATGTTACCGGCAGGTGTGTTATTAAATACAGTGTAGAGTATCCACTAATGGTCGTATCATTATGTGCCCGCAATACTGAACTGGAGACGAGGACGATTTTACGGCGTTATCCCAATTACATAGGCGGAGCTGAACGACGCATTCGGCGGTCGTCGAATGCCAAGAACATGGCTAAGATTGGGCAAGTCGAAGTTTGATGCTTGAATCGGTTTGTGAACCACGTATTAAGAATGCTAACCTGATATCTGAAGGTGAACTGCGTTTCGGACGCTGGCAAGATTGACGCCTTTTTAAGCCTGATTGGTCCGACACCATTCTACCTGCTAATGTTGCTGACAGCCCGCGAACTGCCTGCGAAAAAGATTTTGATTCAAATGAAAGACGAGTCAATTTCACAGTTTGTTGCGGGGTTGCGCAAGCTTTTAGGAACGTTTGATTTTGAATCGTTTTTGGACGAGTTGTTGGGCGCCCGTTTTGTTTGTGGGTTGCTGCGTATCGATATCCAGCGAGCCCTGTTCGCCGAGGTCAAAGTCCAAAAAACAGTTCACCGAGCTGGAGCGTTGGACACAGCTATCAAAAATGCTTCAGAAATGCACCGTGTTGCGAGTGTTCAATGGGCAATCGTTCATGCGTTGTAGATAGCCAAAACAGAGCATAAATTTGGTGGTGGTGAGTGCTACCGTTGGGAATCAAGTAAATATCGGGCGAGTGCTGTCCTGAAAGTGCTGCACGTTTCCGGCATGGAAAAAGCGGATATATATATATACGGCGCACATATACACTGGGACATATACAGAGCTTTGGCTTCGTGTATCTGGGTTTAGAGGAGTTAAAGCTCAACGTATTTTTGATCATATCATTCCTTAGTTAGGGTCAAGGCACGCTTTTACATTTCGCTGCCACGTTTGGGTCTAGATGAGTTAGAGCTGTCCATAATTTTTTTCCGCCATATCATTCCTTAATTAGGGCCAAGGCACGCCGCTGCTTTTATTTGCCACTTTTCTCATCATCATCATTAGCCTGACTACACCCACTGCAGGGCAAAGGCCTCACCAATTAACCCTGTCCTTATAAGCTAACTGCGGCCCCCTTATCCCTGCGAACTTCTTAATCGCATCCGCCCACCTAACCTTCTACCGCCTACTTCTACGCTTGCCTTCTTTTGGATTCCACTCTACTCTTAAGTACTTGCGGTTGTCTAGCCTTTGTATTGCCCACGCAAACAAATCACTTTATAGTGCGTTTTATGCTTGGTAAATTGCGAACGAAAGCGGACAGATCCCAACAGCCTTTCCACGAAATACCTTCTACGAGTCAGGATGACGGCGCTAGCGATTATCTACTACCTGTGGTTGTTGGTAAGAACTTCATTTCAGCCACTTGGATCTGGGGGGGGGGGGGAGGGAGAGGGGGCATGAGCAGAATGTTGAGGACCCTCGGGCCGTTCTAGATGGCCGGGTATTGTCGGGCCGCGGCAACCTTCTAGACCCAGTCCACGATGAGAAACTATGTCCGGTTGTGAGCTGCTCAGAGTAGCCTCCTATCGCTGCTGTGATTCTTAACCTTGAAATGGAGGTTTCGGTTTATTAGGGCAAGTTTGCTAAATGTGCTTTGTGTTCGCTCTGGCCCTCGGTAGACGTGATTAGAGTATTGGGTATTAAATTACAGCCAAACTGTAAGAACACCGAAACAATACAAAAATACGCGTGGAGTGCAGGCTACTCGAAATAATAGCCTACAAACATGCGGGAATGAAGGAGACGAACCTCTTGGGACTAGTCCAATCATTCGTAGTCAGCAGAATCATATACGTGGCACCGTACCTACGGCTAGCCAAAGAAGAGAAGAACAAGATTGAAATCCTAACCAGGAAAGGCGTCAAAACCGCCATGGACCGCCACGCGTACACATCCGACCAGAACATCCTGAGCACGGGGATTTCAAACATACTAGAGGAGCTCATTGAGGCTACCAGAGTAACGCAACAACAACGACTCCTACGCAGCCGATCGGGGCTAAAAATGCTAGAAAAACTAGGCTTCAGACCTCTAGCGAGCATCCGACAGAAGGAGAATATCCCAAAAGACATACGGAACAAAAGCAGAATCGCACCACTCCCAAGGAGCATGCACTCGGTACTCCATGAGAATAGATGAAAGGACGGAGCGAAAGCTCCAGAGAAAGTAGCCAACAGACAGGATGTGGTTTACACGGACCGGGGAAATACGAACGCAGAACCAGTTTCGTAGCCCTAGCAACCGTGGGGGGCGTGGACCGAATCTCGTGCTGCTGCATCTGACAGAGGAACGCAACAGCGGCTAAGGAAGTAGCCATTGAGTTAGCTCTAACTCAACAGATTGTCAGGGTGATTTTAACAGATTTCAAATCGGCGATTTGAAACTACAACGCAGGATGGGTATCTGCCGAAGCAGTCAAAATTCTGGCTGCTAATTAACCTAGTCTGCACTCTCGCCAACGACGGCCTCCGTGGAAACAAGACCGCGAGGCCGAGATAATTAATCTACTCAAGACTCCGGCACACGAGGACCTACGAGGAAACGAGAGAGCGCACGCATTGACCCCAGGAATCACGCACCGGTTTCCCAGTGCGGCCTCGTCGAGCAGAGAGCCCCATCAGGAGGACGAGGATTTGAACACGTACCAAGATATTCTTAGCTATAACAGATTAGGAAGACAGACACTACCTCGAGCATGCAGCGACCTCAGCAAAAAGGATGAAGGAAGAGAAATTTACAGGCGGCGGGTTTTCGCAACGCACTCGCACTAAGCAGATGGCCTCCGGCGATCCTAGACCCGAGGCGTAAACTTTGTAATGAAATTGTAGCCATGGTCCACATCGTGTGGATAAGCCCTAGCTACAACGAAACAGACAGGAATATGGAGTCCTGGCAGGCTTTAGTTGTCATCCAGAAAGAAGACCAAAAGAAAGCCATCCATCTGGCCCCGGACACCGGTGAATTCCATGGGATCCCAGCATGCTGAAAAAGGAGAAAGATGGCGGCGGTCAAGACTCATGTCTTCATCACGCTCTCATTCCTTGATGGGTGGAAATAGTTCAATTCATCATCATCAAAGCAGATAACATGGTGGTGGTTTTTAGTAGGCGAATACCACCTAGTCACTTTATTTGCAAGATAATTCGAGGAACGCAGTTCCCCTGGGTCTCCGCGCGGCCCTACTCACGGTCTAAATGCTCATTTGTTGTTTGTCTATGGCACAGGCGGCACGGCTGACAGCAATCTTCTGCCTTGTGAATACTAAGTTTCATCGTTCCTACTCTCCTCCTGTCAAGAAGTTAAAATGTGCCCTCAACGCGGAGTCTGGCAGCTGGCTTCAAAAGTCCTCGGGAATCATCTTTTGTTACGGTAGACTGAGTAGGGCATGATGAGAGCGGGGAATGCGTAACCAGCGGCTGGCTTGCACTGGGACCTGGCGGAAAGGTGTTACTGTGGAAGGAGGAGCATAGGACAAGAGCGGATAAATCCTTTACTGTAGTGGTTGCCACAGGAAATACATGGAGGGTGGTTACAGAGGAACAAGAGGGTGTGGCTAGAGTGGCGGAATGTGTAACCGGAATGTGGTTGTCATCGCAACCATCCGGACTGTGGTTAGCGAGGAATAAAGAGGGTATCAGGAGTAACAGAATGAGTCATTGGATAGCGGTTACCTCCGGAACCTCCTGAATGGGGGTTACTATTGATGTAAGACGAGTTAGAGCGAATAAATGTGTAATCTGCGGGTGGTTACCGCAGGAACTAATCAAGGGGTGGTTACAATGCACGTAGCATGTGACGAGAGTAGAGGAATGTTTTACCGAAGGGTATACTTGCCCCAGAACCTTCTGGAGGATGGGTTCTGTGGAAGGGAAAGATTACGACAAAAGCGAAGGAATGCGCAACTAGGAGCGGTTACCACCGCAGCAATTCAGATGGCGTTTACCGTGAAAGGAGGAGGGTGGTTACCGGGGAAGTGTATTAAAAGATGTGACCTTCGGGTGGTTACTACTGGAAGCATCTGGAGGGTGGTCCGAGTTTAAAGATAAAGGTATGAAGAGGGCGGGGGAACGCTTTAGGGAAGGGTAGTTACCACTGGAACCACCCGGAGGGAGGTCACAGTGGAAGAAGAGTATGAAGAGGGCGGGAAAAAGCGTTAGGGACGTGTGGGAACCATCTGAAGGGAGGTCGCTGTGGAACGATAAAGGCGTGAGAAGGGGAGTGGAATGCGTTAGGGACGGGTGGTTACCACCGGAACCACCTGAAGGGAAGTCACAGTGAAAGGATGAGGGTTTGACGAGGGTGGGGGAATGCGTTAGGGATGGGTGGTTACCATCAGAACTTTCTGTGGGGAGGTCGCAGTGAAACGATAAGGGTATGACGATGCTGGTGGAACGCGTTAAGGACGGGTGGTTGCCATTAAAACTTTCTTTGGGGAGGTCACAGTGGAAGGAGAAGATTATGACGAAGTCGAGAGAACGCGTTGTAGACAAGTGGTTACCACCAGAACTTTATGAAGGGAGGTTACAGCGGAAGGAGGAAGGTAGAGCGAAAGCGGAGGAATGCGTTACCGGAGAGAAATTAACTGCCACCGTCGATGGCGCAAGGTGTGGCGCGAGAGTGAGGGGTGCGCCACTGGAGGACGGCTGCCACAGGAACCATCTGGAGTGTCGGTGGCGTTTAAGAAGGAGGGAGAGTGTGACTGGCGGTTAAGAAAAGTGCCGCCCGAACATAGACACCGGGATGGACTGAACGGCGGATTGGAGAGGAGCGCCAGTCGAGGGGCGTGTATGTTAGGAAGCGATACACATGTCTATGTCGCACTCGAATTCTTTACCTGAGCACATAGTGAAATGATAGTGCATGAACAGCGTTCACTGAATCCCGCGTTGGTGAGTGGTAGAGTTAATTTCATTAAACTGCAATACGGACTCCTATATGGAAGACTAAACATTATAAATGCCACCCTAGTCCTACGTTGCCGGTATGCATACAAAAAAACCTGACTCACTATCAGTGCGATTCATGCGGCATAGGTGCCGCCGCGGTGGCTCAGTGTTAATATGCTCTCGTGCTGACCCAAACAAGGCATATTCAATCCCGGGCTCGGCGGTCGCATTTCGATTGAGGCGAAATGCTAGAGGTCCGTGTACAGTGCGATGTCAGTGCACGTTAAAGAACCACGGGTGGGCGAAATGGTCCACAGGCCTCCAGTACTGCGTCTCTCATAGCTTGAGTAAGTTTGGGACCATAAACTCGTCAAAAATCATGCGGCAGAGTGCGCTAGCGTGAGTGTTCTCGAACCGAGCCGCCGCTGCTTTCTGGTGGCTTCAGACCCTGCCAGCAGGTGGCGTGATCCAGTCCATCCATCATCGTATGATCTACTAGATCCCATCTCTACTCTCTCCCCACCCCTCTTCTTCTTCTTCTTCTTCTTCTCCTCAGGTAATATGGCACATACCCACGTGGGGGGGATTGGCCATGGTTTAGAGTAGAACTCCAATGAAGCATTTGCGCGGGGAAGGAAACGTCAGAAGACTGAATCAAGATAAAAAAAATTGGAAAAATAAAATGAATTCAAGAGGTATGAGTCATCCGGAATAGAATCAATCTAGCCTTTTTTGGACATGCGAAAGAATTTTGTATATAGCTAACAAGATAATCGATTAGTAGCACTTATGTAATCGTGAAGGTAGCCGCATACACTGCTTAACGGGAATCCCTTGGCGCTCGCACCGAACGATAGAAGAACTGTAAGAGACAGAGGCAGTCGTAGTCTCGAAAGAGGAACCTCCAGATATTGCTTTCTCTGAACCGCGAACCGCCGGCAAGAGAGGAGAAAATGATCGATTGATTCAACTTGCCCACAGGATACACAAAGGTTTGTCGCAGCGAATCCGCACCTGCATAAGTACAAGTTTAAGTGAGGGATTCTACATCGCAGGAGCGTCATGGACACTTCAAAAAGCTTTGACTTATACCACCGGATATTCCATGGGTACTTTAGGTGTTTAAAGTCCACGGTATTGAGCAACGGATCACTCAAAGTGGCTGAAATATGTTGGAACCGCTGGAAACGTGAAGCTGCTAACAAAATGAGGTGAGGGACGGGATATATTACAGGTGCGCTGAGAGCTGACCTTGCCAATAAATCAGCCACCTCGTTAAAATAGACGCCTGAATGCCCAGGTACCCAGACCAAACGGATCTCGCGCACTGTGCTCGGAACAAAAAACCTAAGTAAACGAGTCAAGAAAGATTTTTCCGAATTTTGGAGAGAGACAATAACTGAAAGGCTGTCTGTAAGAATAAGAACCCGTGCGACATGTCTGGGAATTTTGAGAAGAGCCAAACCAATCACCAAAAACTCTGCGAAGAATATAGGAGTATAATCAGGGAT
Organism: Amblyomma americanum; assembly: GCF_052857255.1. NCBI lineage: Eukaryota > Metazoa > Arthropoda > Arachnida > Ixodida > Ixodidae > Amblyomma > Amblyomma americanum. Next base: position 78,912,903 of record NC_135506.1, read on the forward strand.
ACGAACGGAGTAGCTCCAAGCTAGATGCTGCGAATATATGCCAACCGCCGCCTTCTCACAGCTGCTGGAGGCATCAGTGGAGAGAATAGTATGATGTGGAAAATTCTGTAGGTGTTCAGAAAGAAGACCATTTAGGGTATGTGCGGGCATATGCTTCGCATGGGACGGGAAAATAAAGTCGTAATAGAAGACGGGATCAGCCTGCGTGTCAGCAACTCTTTGGAAGGAGATCAGATCAACCTGAAGCGGAGCTAACAGATTCTGCGTGAGCCTAACTTGCAGAAGCTGATAACGTGGCCAGTGATTAGTCAAAAAAGGTGTGGTTGGGATACAAAAATTGGAATACTAACGCCTGGGGCCGGGCCAAAAGACTTGAGGAAAGCACGCACTGTTAGAAGTTGGAAGCGGGAATAGAGGTTGGGGATACTGGCTTCCAGATAAAGGACAGCGTTGGAAGCTGATTTTGGGAGCCCGAGGCATAGCCGTAGGGCACGCCTTTACTGTAAGGCTAATGGCTGCAGCTTGTAGTTCGCGGTACCAGAGAACAAGGGGCAACCAAATTCCAGAATCGGTCTCATATAAGCCTTATAGAGCAACAGTAGCGTGTCACGACGCATGCCAAACTTTTTATTGCCAACTCGGGTCAAACGGCCCAGTGCACGTTCCCCTTTAATTACATTATTCTTAATATGGTGTCGCCAGTCCAAATTTTGGTCATAAGTAACACCTAGGTATTTAACCGACTCCACCTGCGGAATTAGAGTGGAGCGGTAGGCTAGCGAGATGTACATAGGAGCGTCGGGTGGAAATACCAGCACGCCACATTTGCTGACATTAAGTGATAAATTGATTTGGTCCAACCAGACTTCAAGAGCATTCAGATATGCCTGCAAATACCCGTAGAGCACATGATATCCTTTGCTGATGCGAAAAAAGCTACATCATCTGCGTATACATAAACTGTAACGTTAGGATGAATGGGGATGTCCCGAACTAATATGTTGAAAAGCAGCGGAGAAAGAACAGAGCCTTGCGGCACACCTCTTGATTGACCATAGGTATTAGAACAAAAAGATCCGTCTGTACAGAAGAAAAATCTTTTAGAAATTCACAAATCCAGGCGTAGAGGTAATGCGGTGGTTGTAGTTGAGCAAGATTGTTAATGAGGACTGTGTGCTCCACGCTGTCATAGGCCTTCGCAACGTCAAGCGTCAGCAAGGCCGAAACTTCTCTCTGGCGCACTGAGAGTCGTATTCGGCTCTCGAGATCCACATGCGCGGACCATATGGAACAACCGCGACGAAAGCCAATTTGTGCGGGGCTGGGGCCGTTAATATGATGAACATGCTTTGTGAGGCGACTGTGTACTACTCTTTCTATTAGCTTTACTAAATTTGAGGTTAAAGCAATCGGCCGAATATTGTCTAATTGAAATCCATTGTCTGCATTTTTTAAAAGTAAAATTATTTTCGCAGTTTTCCAACTGTGAGGAATCCAAGAGGTTTCCAATGAAGCATTTACAATATCTAGAAGGTGAGTTGGAAAGTCGTGCGCTAAAATCTTTAACATGCCCACAGTAATCCCGTCAGATCCCGGAGCAGCAGAGTGCATCGAGGAAATAATTTGCAGAAGCTCCGACACGTCGACCTCAGGATAGTCTGAGCTGGGGGTGAGAGTGTCCAAAGGTTCTGCTCTCTGTACCTGGAAACTAAGGCCAGCCCCTGCGCGATGCGTTCAAGGTTTTCCTCCTGCGGAGACATTACCATTGACCTTATGCGATTGGAGGCAGAAGAGCTGTTATTCTGCGCCATGAATCTATAGAGAGCCTTCTTATTCTGGGGTTTTGAGAGATACGTGTTTAAATTTTGATTATAATCCTCCTTTGCCTTTTTAACACTTCTTTTGAAACATGCAGAGAAGAACTTAAAATTTATCCAATTAGCTGGGCTCTGATTATAGTAAAGGCTTTTCCAGGCTGCTTTTCTACGACGATAAGCTTTCTCACACTCCTCCGTCCACCAAGGAGACGGCTGTTTGGCAGGAGCAGTAGTGCACACCGAGAATACAGAGCTCTCAGCAGCATCTTGCAGAAAGTTAATTTTCCGCTGAGCTCTTTGTGCTCGACCTCAGCTAACTATGGAGGGGAGTGAGGCAGATATCAATTTTTTTTACATAATGTGGTTTACAAATTTCATGGTTGCACCACCTTTTCTGATAGGCGAGGATGTAATAGAAAAGGTTATTGGAAAGTGGTCACTAGATGTACCTGAGTCTTCAGTTGACCATGCAGATACGCCAACCCAACGAAATGCTAATGTTAAATCTATGATTGAACGGGAACCTCCTTGCATAAAGGTTACTGCTCCGGAATTATAGCAGCGCACTGCATTCATTGACATCCAGGACCACAGAAGCTGGCCGCAGGAGTCAGAGCGACTATCCCAGACACTGTGGTGCGAATGAAAATCTCCTGCGATGACTGTGCTGTTTGCGCCGCTGAGTAAGGTATCCAAACAGCCTGTCCCGTGAACACCGATTGGGAAGTAGACGTTAGCAATAGTGACTTTGGCGCACTGTGGAAGGGAGATTTCAACCGCCAAGAACTCACAGTCAGGGCGCATAACTGTCTGCGAGATTGATGCCCGGTGACATATTTTCGTAGAGATCATAGTTATTAACCCACCACACCTGCCATTAACGTGATCTACCCTGAAAACACGACATTTTTTAAATGTGAATGATTTAAGTGGAGAGAGCCACGTTTCTTGTAAAATCACAATATCTGGATTATGTTTATGAAGAAGTAATTAAAGATCCGGTAAAGAAGAAAGTACGGAGCGACAATTCCACTGCATAACTTTTAGACCCGCCATGATTATCGACTGGTTAAAGAGGCATCAGCAGCCTCCTTCAGCACATCAGTCTGGGGAATTAATTTGGGGGGTCCTTTCTTTGCTTTGACTTGCGGAACAGCTAACTTCGAAGGTGAGGAAGAAGCTCGACGCTTCTGGGAAGTGGTGAGCATTTCAACGTCCATGCTACAAGTATCTACGTGAGCGACACTGTCAGGAGCGCTGTTGGCAGGCGGTACTTGGGGCACGGTAGGAGGCGACATGGAATGACTCTTACTAGCAGCACTTGGGAGTGATGCCGGCGTAGCCGCCGAAACATGTGATTCAGTAGGCAGAGATTGGCCAACAACAAGTTGAGATAGAGCCTCGGTGAAACTGCCCAGCATACGCTCGACCACCACAGAAAGAGCCTGTTCTACTGAGGACACTATTGAAGTAGTCAAACTTGACGGTATATCAGCAACAGAGCTTCGCGCACGGCTGGCATATGTAGTATCCCTCCGATCCAGAAGTGCATAAGCATCTGCTCTCGAACATCGTTTCGCTTGAATGATATCGAGCAGGCTTTGTTCGTCGGCTCGTTTCGAGCAGTTGACATCATCAGCTGAGTAGGTGCCCTTGCATAGGCAACACTGGGGCTGATCAGAGGCGCAGCTGTCATCTGAATGCCCTTCTCCACAAACATGGCAGCGGGTCGCCGACTTACACGCTTTACCACTGTGACCGAAACGCCAACAGTTGTTGCACTGAAGAGGACGGGGCTGTAGAGGGTCCACACGATACACTATCGGCCAAACCTTGAGTTCAGAAGGACAGGAGGAACCAGCAAACGTAGTGATAACTGACTCTGTCGCAACACGCACACCATTGAATTCCCTACTGCACCGGTAGACAGAAAGAACCCCCACACCTGCATCCTGAAACTCCTCCAGTATATCCTGCGGGGAAGATGCTGGGTCCATGCCACGAACAATACCTTTGGAACATGCGAGCTGTACCGGGATGAAGGCTTTAACCGCTAATGACTGAAAAATTTTGCACTGGAGCAGGTCTGTGAAAAAATCAATGTCAGCGGACCTGCAAACAATGCCTCTCCGGCCGAACGGTCGCACCTCAGGGATCTGGAGGTAGTGGGTAGTGAGAGATCTTAGCTCCTGCTGAAGGACCTTGGAGCTTTTCATCTTGATCGTTCCCTCACCGATCGGCACGAGAGCCACAGGGATGATGTCAATTCCATTTTTGCGAAAATTTTCTAGCGGCAAGCTTTGGGTGGGCAAGCTGGCAAACCAGGTTGCCGACCCTCCACCCGGGGAGGTCAGCGACATACCTGAGCCAAACGCACTCTCAAATGCACATTAACCTGGCCTACAGACCTAACCTGAGACCTGGCCAAATCCCCCACGCAGAACGGCCTCACCAGAGATGACCACGTAGGCACCACCAGGACACCACAGTTTCGCTCGAAGCCAAGCACCAGCAAGAACACGTCAGCACCGTCTAACACCCGGCTCTTCTTCTTCTTCTCCTCAAGTAATATGGCACATACCCACGTGGGGGGGATTGGCCAAGGTATAGAGTAGAATGGCAATGAAGCATTTGCGCGGGGAAGGAAACGTCAGAAGACTGAATCAAGATAAAAAAAAATTGGGAAAAATAAAATGAATTCAAGAGGTATGAGTCATCCAGAATAGAATCAATATAGCCTTTTTTGGACATGCGAAAGAATTTTGTATATAGCTAACAAGATAATCGATTAGTTGCACTTATGTAATCGTGAAGGTAGCCGCATACACTGCTTAATGGGAATCCCTTGGCACTCGCACCGAACGATAGAAGGACTGTAAGAGACAGAGGCAGTCCTAGTCTCGAAAGAGGAACCTCCAGATATTGCTTTCTCTGAACCGCGAACCGCCGGCAAGAGAGGAGAAAATGATCGATTGATTCAACTTGCCCACATGATACACAAAGGTTTGTCGCAACGAACCCGCACCTGCATAAGTACAAGTTTAAGTGAGGGATTCTACATCGCAGGAGCGTCATGGACACTTCACAAAGCCTTGACTTACACCACCGGATATTCCATGGGTACTTTAGGTGTTGAAAGTCCACGGTATTGAGCAACGGATCACTCAAAGTGGCTGAAATATGTTGGAACCGCTGGAAACGTGAAGCTGCTAACTGAATGAGGTGAGGGACGGGATATATTACAGGTGCGCTGAGAGCTGACCTTGCGAATAATTCAGCCACCTCGTTAAAATAGACGCCTGAATGCCCAGGTACCCAGACCAAACGGATCTCGCGCACTGTGCTCGGAACAAAAAACCTAAGTGAACGAGTCAAGAAAGATTTTTCCGAATTTTGGAGAGAGACAGTAACTGAAAGGCAGTCTGTAAGAATAAGAACCCGTGCGTCATGTCTGGGAATTTTGAGAAGAGCCAAACCAATCACCAAAAACTCTGCGAAGAATATAGGAGTATAATCAGGGATACGAACGGAGTAGCTCCAAGCTAGATCCTGCGAATATATGCCAATCGCCGCCTTCTCACAGCTACCGGAGGCATCAGTGGAGAGAACAGTATGATGTGGAAAATTCTGCAGGTGTTCAGAAAGAAGACCATTTAGGGTATGTGCGGGCATATGCTAAGCATGGGACGGGAAAATAAAGTCGTAATAGAAGACGGGATCAGCCTGCGTGTCAGCAACTCGTTGCAAGGAGATCAGATCAACATGAAGCGGAGCTAACAGATTCTGCGTGAACCTAACTTGCGGAAGCTGATAACGTGGCCAGTGATTAGTCAAAAAAAGGTGTGGTTGGGATACAAAAATTGGAATACTAACGCCTGGGGCCGGGTCAAAAGCCTTGAGGAAAGTACGCACTGTTAGAAGTTGGAAGCGGGAAGAGAGGTTGGGGATACGGGCTTCCAGATAAAGGACAGCGTTGGAAGCTGATTTTGGGAGCCCGAGGCATAGCCGTAGGGCACGTCTTTCCAGTAAGGCTAATGGTTGCAGCTTGTAGTTCGCGCTACCAGAGAACAAGGGGCAAGCAAATTCCAGAATCGGTCTCATATAAGCCTTATAGAGCAACAGTAACGTGTCACGACGCATGCCAAACTTTTTATTGCCAACTCGGGTCAAACGGCCCAGTGCACGTTCCTCTTTAATAACATTATTCTTAATATGGTGTCGCCAGTCCAAATTTTGGTCATAAGTAACACCTAGGTATTTAACCGACTCCAGCTGCGGAATTGGAGTGGAGCGGTAGGCTAGCCAGATGTACATAGGAGCGTCGGGTGGAAATACCAGCACGCCACATTTGCTGACATTAAGTGATAAATTGATTTGGTCCAACCAGACTTCAAGAGCATTAAGATATGCCTGCAAATACCCGTAGAGCACATGAATATCCTTTGCTGGTGCGGAAAAAACTATATCATCTGCGTATACATAAACTGTAACGTTAGGATGAATGGGGATGTCCCGAACTAATATTTTGAAAAGCAGCGGAGAAAGAACAGAGCCTTGCGGCACACCTCTTGATTGACCATAGGTATTAGAACAAAAAGATCCGTCTGTACAGAAGAAAAATCTATCTTTTAGAAATTCACAAATCCAGGCGTAGAGGTAATGCGGTGGTTGTAGTTGAGCAAGCTTGTTAATGAGGACTGTGTGCTCCACGCTGTCATAGGCCTTCGCAACGTCAAGCGTCAGCAAGGCCGAAACTTCTTTCTGGCGCATTGAGAGTCGTATTCGGATCTCGAGATCCACATGCGCGGACCATATGGAACAACCGCGACGAAAGCCAATCTGTGCGGGGCTGAGGCCGTTAATATGATGAACATGCTTTGTGAGGCGACTGTGTACTACTCTTTCTTTTAGCGTTACTAAATTTGACGTTAAAGCAATCGGCCGAATATTGTCTAATTACAATCCATTGTCTGCATTTTTTAAAAGTATAATTATTTTCGCAATTTTCCAACTGTGAGGAATCTAAGAGGTTTCCAATGAAGCATTTGCAATATCTAGAAGGTGAGCTGGAAAGTCGTGCGCTAAAATCTTTAACATGCCCACAGTAATCCCGTCAGATCCCGGAGCGGCAGAGTGCATCGAGGAAACAATTTGCAGGAGCTCCGACACGTCGACCTCAGGATAGTCCGAGCTGGGGGTGAGAGTGTGCAAAGGTTCTGCTTTCTGTACCTGGAAACATAAGGCCAGCCCCTGCGCGATGCTTTCAAGGTTGTGCTTAGCCTCCTGCGGAGACATTACCATTGACCTTATGCGATTGGAGGCCGAAGAGCTGTTATTCTGCGCCATGAATCTATAGAGAGCCTTCTTATTCTGGTGTTTTGAGAGATACGTGTTTAAACTTTGATTATAATCCTCCTTTGCCTTTTTAACAGTTCTTTTGAAACATGCAGAGAAGAACTTAAAATTTATCCAATTAGCTTGGCTCTGATTATAGGAAAGGCTTTTCCAGGCTGCTTTTCTACGACGTTAAGCTTTCTCACACTCCTCCGTCCACCAAGGAGACGGCTGTCTGGCAGGAGCAGTAGCGCACACCGAGAATACAGAGCTCTCAGCAGCATCTTGCAGAAAGGTAATTGTCCAGCTCCTCGACAGCTCTTCGTCTTCTTTCCGCGAGCCTAAGACCGCGGGTCATCATTCTGATTCCTTTTCTTCCTTTTCTCTCTTCATCTTCTCCCCCGAGCCCTCAGAAGCCAACGGCAATTCCAACGGCAGATATTTTGCAATAATGAGCATTCTAACGCTGACGCATTAAACAACTTCAAAATTTGCATTAGTTCCTTAAATATTTGATACCAACGCGCAAATGTAGAACAACGGACGGCTAACTAGGACTCAACTTTTCAGCCGACTTTACAGGTCACTAACTGGGCTCCGCAAAGTTATAGTTGCCTTAGACTGAGCTTGATAATCTTGCACGAGTGTATTAGCGATTGGATAGACACTTTCAAAAATGAATCGAAGTGCGCAGCCATAATAGAGTCTGGGCTGTGCTTGTAGGACAGTAAAGTGTTCGCGATTCTTCTACGGCTTCATCAGCAAAAAGATTAACCATTATTCAGATGGCCATAAAAAGGTCTATATTAAAATGAGAGACGTAATATGTCATTTGCCAGAAAAAGAAAGAGCTATAAAATGCAATGTTTCGTTTCGGTGCTGCACTATGACAGGGATTGGTATTAAATATTTTGCCACTTCTTTATAATATATGTTACTGTTTTACTTACCGTGTATGAACATCAGTAATTTCTTTTCTTCGGTTCCTTCTAGCCGCCCTTAACCATCTGAACGCCTTTTCGGGAAATATACTTTTCTGGCAAGACCTGGGCCGACCCAGACAAACGGATTGCACTTATCGTTTGAAATCACGCAGTTTTTTCTTGCCTTGAGCACGGCTGACGCACATTACTCTTCACATCAATTAGTCTCTTTAAAAAAGTTGTGATCTAATCCGTGCTGCGCCTGGTTTACTCCACTGCAGAAATGCACGAGTGCTGGCTCGTGTTTTGCTGCCACGCATATACAACTGCATGCACCCGATTGATCGCGGTCCTCCTTCGTGACGTCACCAAGAACGACATGTATGCTTCAATTCGACCACAACACGTGTGCTTCCGCTCGGCCATTCTACAGTGGGTGCGTGTACAACAGCTGCATACAGCAGCTGTGCCAAAAAAAAATCTAGTTGGTATCCCAGGCTTAAAACTGAGAAAGCAGCTTAACGGGGTCCATGCGACCATTACCCTACTTTTGTCTTTTAAGGGGCGTAAATTATTGATGCGGTAATAAAGACACAGACGATGCATTTCGCAACGCTCACGGCACGGGTAATCGTAAAGTGGCTCATTACCCGTGTCCCGGGGTGCTCCAGCAACAATCAAACATTGCGTTACTGCAGTCAGACGCGCAAACTGTACTGTGCACCTTGGTTACTATTGAAGAGAAACAATCCTCCGCCGTGGGTATGTGCCATCACTTTAGAGGCAACAACATCAAAAACTTCGTAGCTGATTCTTTGCTGGTTGACAGTTTGAGAGTGCCACCCATTGCTGTCGCCATCGACGGCCTGCGAGCACGGTCGCTGTGCGCGCCGGGCACAAGACGAGAAGACTGAATGCCTCTTGGTAGCTGTTCCGCCGCGTTGCTCTGCTTTGAAAAGGCCGTAGCAATCAGACAGTGCGCTCAAATGCCGCCTGACAAGCCGGGAAGTCGCAATGAAGCTCGGAAGCCTGGATCCTCCTCTGCAGAGCGCCGCCGCCAGAGACGCGGTCCCGGCGGTCGAGACCAAGGCGGCACCCGTTTGCCGGACATACCTGGAAGCCCCTCGCGGAGCTCTGCGGGCAGCGACAGTGCACCCAGGCGCATACAACCAGCATTCCATCAAAAACGTATGCACGGTAGGCCGTTCCAGCTGCGAGATGACTCCATTCGGTGCCATTTTCGTTCTGCTTCAGATTGAGATTTAGAATAAATTTTAATGTTTTAACCGGACCCCTACCTACTTTCTCCGGCATGGCACGCAGGCCTCTGGGAGAGGAGTAGGGGGTTTATTCACTACAAGACTAGCTCTTAAGTTTAAGTGATGCTGCAGCTGCCAGTTGGGTCTGTTCCTTTTGCTCCCTAGAGTCTGGTTTTCTACATCTTTTATTCTCGCTGTGATTTGCGTCCTGAATTTCGCAAACTACCTACTATACTGAGCTCTTAGCGACATGTAGATGTGGTTGTGCCTTTTTTAACGAACATACCTTAGAGATGTTGATGTGTCATGGCCAAGCATGCAGTGGAACTTTTGGGCTTGACAACCCCCGCCGCCCCACCCCTTATAACCAGACCTCCACAACCGCCGTGTAGTGCACTCATCGGCAGGTGCCAAAGGACACTGCCTCCGACCAGCTGGCAAGGCGGACCCTGCTGGAGGTACCTGTCCAGAGAATGTTTTTCTAGCCAGTCCCTCAGCTGCGGCGTTGCCGGTGGGACTTGGCCATGGTGTGGACGAGATGACCTCCGCTGACACTGCTGCCGTCGGCTCCTGCCTGTCATCGCCAGCATCGCCCGTGTCCGACGGTGTTCACTCGGGAGCGCTCAGCATTGATTCGCCGCTGTCCAGCAGCCCGGTGAATCTCGAACAGCCGAGCCGCCCGGCTTCCGCGGCAATCCGCACCCTGGCCAAGATAGCACGAAATCGCCTCCTGTACGTGCCATTGAAACCTGGTACACGCGCCTAGCCTAACAGACAAGTTGAAGTTTTTGACTGTATGCTGAGAAGAAAGCCTACTCGTATAGGTCGATAACGTTCAAGGAACGAAGTCACGCATTCATAGAGGGGCAGCTAGCACTGTAGAATGTCCTTAAGCCTGCATGTATTGGTCTTTGAGCTAGTAGTTGGCTCATTATTTCCAGGTAAGAACAGCATGGGCTAAAAGAAATCGACGATTAATAATAGAGCTAGGCTTATGAAATAGTAAAAAGTGCGGGTCATTACTGTTTTCAGCGCCTGTCTGTGTCATGACATGATTTTGTTTTCCGGTGGCATTGTCTCGTTTAGCTCTTCTGCTTTTGTGAGTTCAGAATTAGTCAGTGTATAGTAAAACTAAAAAGTAACTGCCATCAGCCGAAAGGACAGGATGCTGCTGTATCCGCAAAGAGTGTTTTTGTTTAGAAAATTCTTTTCGAGCAGTGATCAGGTCCTGACGGTGACACAGTGCTGTGGCAAATGGAAACGCAACATCTGTTCAACGAGCTTTTTTAGTCATGGTTCGTCCTTTTCAATATCCTAGCACACGCTACAAGATTTTGATTGGTATAGACCCAGCTTGGCACTGGGCCTGAAAAGAAGCACATGCTCTATTGACGAGACCAACCTGAGGAAGAAAGTAACGCATCCAGGATTTCTTCACAATCAACAAGAATGCGAAGGTAAAAGTCGTAGCCAAGCTCACGAAGAGCCTCAAACTGCAGGCAACATAGAAGTCTTATGTATCATCATCCAGTCAAGATAACGAGGTTCACGGCTAACTGTCAAAATTTAATCCTGATTGAAAAAAAAGTTCCTTTGTTGTTTCTTTCGCGTGGTTTCCTTGGTGCTTGCAAATCCGCTGTGACACGCAATTCACAAGTTACCTGAAATTTGTACGGCGAAAAAGCAATTCGCTTTTGTTCCGACAGGAGCTTCCGTCTAGTGATTAGACAGTTATTATAATTTTTATTCGTCAGTAGTTCGACTCGTGTCGTGCGAAGAAACTAAAAATAACGTCACTCATTTAGGTTTAATGACGTGTTCTATAAAGCAGTGTGTACTAACACTGCAAGAGGTGAAGTAATGTCCTAGTATCGATATCTCTAGTAGACGCATACAAAACGCTTCATTCGGCACACAATTAAGATAGTTTGTAGTTCTGTTCATCTCAGAGTGTTAGTCTACGGTGGATTTGTGAAGGACCAATTACGGTCGTGAAATGCTTCGCTTTCAAACTCCTAAACCTTCTTAATTCCTACAGCGTGTCCTCTCCATTTTCTTAATAAAGGTTTGCTGTCTATCTTAAAACCTGGCATCGAACTTGATTATTTGAGTAGCTCCTTAGATCTGTTGCATGTTTCTGGTATCAAAATGTATGCTCATGTTGTCGTGTTTTGTTATCATTCTTGTCATTTCAATGCTCGTGATTTTGTTCTTCAAAGCAAATTCTTCGCTCAGATTTGTATAGTAAGCTTGATCACTTTGTTGTTGTTATATGTACCCTGTTGTTGCCGCTGTTTCTTGTAGAGAAGATGCGCTGCTTTGTCAAGCAAATCTAAGGCTTTTTGGATGCACCTCCTAATATTACATGATGCTGAATTAAAAGCATTTTGTATTTTTGTGGCTTCGGGGGGGGGGGGGTGGCTTAACGTCCCAAAGCGACTCAGGCTATGAGGGACGTCGTAGTGGCAGGCTCCGGAAAGTTCGACCACCTGGGGTTCTTTAACGCACACTGAGATCGCACAGTATACGGGCCTCCAGAATTTCCCCATGGAAATTCGCCTCCATTAAAATTCAACCGCCACGGCCGAGATCGAACCCGCGTCTTTCGGGTCAGCAGCCGAGATTTTGTGTTTTTGTACTCGTAGAGCAGCGGCTATGATAGGAGCTGTGGGAAAGAAGGCGCCTGGCCTTGCGCACAGACACCCCAAAAGTGCACACTTTGTGTCAGTATCGATGATTCATCATTAGAGAAGCGGTTATTTTTGGGGTTTATAGAGATCGTAGGTAAGACCAACTGATTGTGCACATCGTTTTTCTTACGGCAATAATGTTACTTTCCGGGACCCCCAGAAGCTGAAATCGCGGCTCGGGCTTACTCTGGCCGTGCTTGGAGTCACTGTATTGATGACGCTTGTGGCCTTGGCGATCGTCTCATTTGTATGTCCCTCTCCAGCGCACTGGGGGAACACCTGCAAGACGCACGCCTGCCTCGCCTACCCGACCAGACTTCTCGCCTCCATCAATGAATCGGTGGACTCGTGCCAGAGCTTCACGCACTTCGTCTGCGACGGCTGGCGTCACAAGAACCGACATACCGTTTGGAACGATCAGTTCATTTCTCTGTTGGACAAGGTGACCGCGTCGCTGAAGAGTGTAGACGTGCCTGCATCGGGGCAAGACTTGGAGCAGCGGGCAGCCATCATGTGCAGGAGCTGCGTCGATGTGCTCGAAGGGGAGAGAGAAGAGCTGCCAGCCGTCAAGAACGCGCTGGTTGAGGCAGGCATCGTGTGGCCGAAGCCTTCCAAGGGCACAGACGTTCTGTACACGCTCCTCTGCAGCTCTTTGAAGCTGGGCTGGGACGTTCTCCTGGACTTCGACGTCGCGCCCGATGGCGGCGGGATCAATCTACTTTCTGGCAAGTTCCTTTACTTCGTGGTCAAGAGGTATAGAGACTTCGCGACCGGCACGGATGAGGCGTACTTTGGGTTCCTGAAAGAACGCTTTCACGCCGAAGGCGAGGATACGGTGACGTACCAGTACACTTACGCGTCGGACGAAACAGCCCTGAGTTACCTCTCTAATGCTCGTTACGAAGCAGCTGACGAGTATAACGCTGACGTTCTTCTAAACGTAACTCAGCTTGGCCTCACGGAAGTTAACTGGACAGCGACGCTTTTAAAACTTGACACCGGGATGAACAGTAGTCTCACGCTGACGACCACATCTCCCCGTTATCTGGAGCGAGTGTTGTACCTCTGGTGGCGGTACGGCGCGGACTCATTCCATACTTTGATCTCTTGGTGCACCGTTAAAGTGGCGGCCCTTTTCGCGAATAAAGATTTAATTTTCAACTATTACAACCGTGACTACCAAACGACGCAGGCCCATTACAGGATTTTCTGCGTCACGAGAGCAATGTTCTTCTCCGGGCACACACTGTTCGACAAATACTACGCTGAGGTCCTTCAAGGCGAAGCACTTAATCTCGCAAAAAGTGTGGCTCAGTCCGTGCGAGCCGCTTTTTTCCAGCGTCTATCCAAGTGGACGTACTTTGACGAAGGCATCAACGTGGTCAGCAACTGGAGCTCTTCGGAAATCGTCTTCCGTAACATCGAGCACAGCGGAGAGGAAGAAATCCTGGCTGCAGACCATGTGCCTGACTTGAATAATTCTTTCGTGCGGAACTGGCAACAGTCGGTGCACGTCAGAAAGGACGCAGAATTTGGACATATGTTAGACTTTATGCAAGATTTGGAGGTGTCCATCGTGTCCTACGACAAGCGAGATTTCGAGCTGATGCCTTACGCTCTATCCTTCCCTCTATTTGATCCGCAGCTCCCTTCGTCTTTAAACTACGGCGGCTTAGGAGCTGAGGTCGCCTTAGCACTGGCGACCTTGTTCCTTTCCGCCTACTACGCAACCAATGCTTCGTTTGTTGAGCCCCTGACGGACTGCTTGAAACGAGGCATGTCCTGCAGCGCCGGTGAACTAGGGTATTACGCTAAAGAAGTAATTGGCTATGGCGCTCTTGTGGATGCCTACAATGCCGAAGAGAAAGCTTTGGACAGCAGCAGCCTATTCGGTTTGGAGAAGTACAGCGGACTGCAGCTGTTTTTCATCGCGCTGTGTTACGTCAATTGCTATGGCGGCTCTGAAAATACAAACCACGAGTCGATCTGCACTCCCGCGCTGCAGCACATGCCACAGTTCGCCAAGGCTTTTAACTGCACTCCCGGGGACCCGACGAATCCTTCTAAGCAGTGCAAACTGTTTTGAGATTTGTTGCTGTTCGTGATTCGAGTTTTTTGTTTGTTTGTCTGCGCGTGGCTTCTCCGTTACCGCGTTTTGTTCATTATGTGGCTATAAATATCCTTCACTGAGCCTGTTTTTATAAACTACAGAAATCTCGATCATAGAAGGAGTCGTCGTCTTAGCGTATACGTCGGGAGCCATTAGCTTGCGCGCACTGGTATAAAATTTTGAGGAAGAGCACTAATGTGTGTTAGTTTGTCCCTATAGCCTTTAAATGCCATTTTGACCTTGCAAAGATCTAAAAATAGAAATGTTTGTCGGGTGTTGTGTTCCGCTTTTGCAGCGAGCGAATAAAGTGTATGGCGGTTTATGAGCCAGTCGCGCTAGACCTTTGCGAACTTGTCGCTGAATCTGATTCCGAAATATCGTTTTTTGTGGGAATTGTAGGAGCTAACTATGAAAGAGCTTAAGGAAACAGAGCAGGTGCCTATCGGTAGAATCAGCAGTGCAACAAGAATGCAATTGAAAGAGCTAATGACATTCGTCTTTGCGAAATGAAGCAGAGCTGAATAACTCAACACTAAAACTGCCCTCTTCCGTGCTACTAAGATGACGCAAGAAAAAAAATGCTGAAAGAACCGACAAAAGCGAGCTCTTGTCCTTTCCAGTGCCGAAATTTTCTTCTCCGGGGAGATTCGCACAAAACGGGCCCTCGGTCTGGAAAAATCTCGCGGAACGGTAACCTCGTGACACATATAAGTGACAAATGCTTTTCTTGAGCACTATAAGGCGATGGTGGCGTTTCCGGATATGAAGTTGGACACCTTTAGCGGGTGTTATGTCTTTGCGGAAGCGAGGTTTCCGGAATTTCCGGAAACGAAGTTGAACGCGCCATTTACAATCTAAACCCAGGAAAGTTTCCCCGGCTTCAATGTTTGAGCACGTGACCTTGTTTCCCCGATGTTAGCTGCAGTTTTTAATGCTTTCTACGATGTAACCGTACTGACTTCTTCTTTTGTGTTTGTACACACTTCTGAGAACTGATGAAACTTCTAAGTTTTAGCAGCCCGGCTACAGACAATCGCGGCCAGGTAGCAGGGAATCTGGAAGGAGCGTTTCATTGGTTTTGCATGTTGCCATACTGCAATCTATACAAGTATACATTGTATACAAAGATGTATACAAAGTATACAAAGATAAATTGTCTTCTTGCCGTGTTTGTGGGAATCAAGACACGAAAGGACAACAGGCAATTTTGACGGCTTTTTTTTCAGCGCAATTACTCACGCTCTGTGAAGAGGAGGGAATGAAGATGAAGCTCAAGGCAGCTGCCACGCGGGATTTGGCGCATGCCAGATGACCTTCATGTTCAGCATGGGAGCAGTAGAGTTTTTCGCTCTTAAAACAATTGGCATCCTTGGTAAAGGCAGATTGACACTGGCCAGTTGCAGACATCGTGCGGCCGATTTATGTTCATTAGTGTGAAATCGCCTTAACTTTGGAAACGGGTGTGTTTTGCATTACTAATGAGGGTGTGGAGGAGGTGCGTTCGGTGGGGAGGGGGTTAGGTGGGGTATGCGTGGCGCTTTGTCACTCAGGGCACGAAGCGAGAGAGGTGCAGCAGGGAAACTCGGGACGTCACGAATGTCGGTATTGTGTTCTGACCAATCAGTTCTTGGCATTCTGTACAATTAGCGTGGCGTATTTTCATGACGCCAGGCGTGACGTCACAATATTCTGACCTATAATCATAGGGGCGTCTTGTCAAGAGGTGAGGTGTTAAAACGCAATCGACACCGAAATAAGCGGGAAGCTGGAAATTAACAACTCCCTCTGTAAAAAAAAAAAGCCGACCGTACTTCGCATTTGAGCGGCCCTTCCTTGCTAAAGCCGTTAACAAATCGAGATCGTGCGCATTCTCGCCTTGTCTTGCATGGCGTCCTCGATGCTTTAAGATGCATAGGGTGCCGCCGCCGGGTGGCGCTCCCTGCCCATCATAGCGTCCTCACGGGCAGCCATCGTTTAAGCTTTCCTCCATAGTGTGTCCGCTTTTTTACTGTGCTATGATCTTCATGTTCACCTTCGTCGCCGCAGCTGGGCGCTTGGCAGACACGTCCGCAGCTGCGCTGGCTGCTGCTCGGCCGCTCCTCTTCGCCAGTTGTGGCATGTGATGTGTCACGTGATTCGCTCTTGCACTTGGCAGCCATGTCCGCCGCTGCGCCGACCGCCGCTTTGCAGAGCGCTCGCTCTTGCACTTGTGGAACGTGATGCACCACGCGATTTGCTCTCGCTGAAAAAATTTGCTCTCGTTGAGGTCTTTAAACAATAAAGATGAACCAAAGCTAAACCGTGTCTAACCACAAACCATGCATAACAGCGCTTGGCTCAGCTCAGTTGAGCCACAGCCACTTTTTATTTTTTTTTTCGGAAAGGAAATGGCGCTGAAAAGGAAGGAAATATTTGGCTCGGTGTTTTCCGTGCCTTAAAAGACCAATATTTCTATACAAAGCGGCTGTACAGCTTCTCTGTAGAGCCTCTGTACAGAGTCAGCCCCGAAACTATTAGACCATTTCACAGTCCTCACACGCCAGCACTCCCACCAGTCTTCACCATTTCACATTCCATTGCGCCTTCCCACACACACACTACTAGTGCTTGAACGAGTACTTCCCACTTCCCTCTAGACTGCTTCATATATAATTGTCATGTTGCCAAATTTACATCAAGTCTGAACTGACAGCTAACAAACCTGGCTTTGGGTTTTCGGGAGACGGCCTTCTGTTGTCATATTTCAGGCACTATTCTTAACTCAAGGGCAATATAGCCGACAGCGTCACCGCGATATGCTGTCTATATCCGCCAACATGTCTCAAAAACGAATCAATTGAACAGCAGAATTGACAGCTTATCGGCGCCCCGGTGCATTTCCGTGACAATGAGCGTGAATACAAGCAGCGGATGCAGTCACGCTGTTTACGAGGACCACATATTCTTTGAAGTCAAGAGGGCGGGACCATATCACGCATTGGACGATGAACTTCTGATCGAAAAGAGATGCGAGCAATTACACATGTTTTTTCGATTAAGTTGACCTCATCTACGTCAGCAAAGGGGCTTTTGAATGGACTGGGGCTACCTTTCATCAATGAGGGGAACATCTCTGGCGCCCATTTTGAGTCAGTGGCAGCGCGAACAATGTCCGGTTGAATGCCGCTTTGGATGTCTGCAATAAGTTACCAAATTTTCCGCGTACAGTAGTAAATCCACAGGACACTGCGCTGTTGAATTAAAAAAATGCCAATCGCAACCCTTTGTATGTTCGCTTCCTCGTAACTATTTACGTTTTCGGTAGACCTACTGCGTCGGGGACTAGTCCTGCTTTCGTTAAAAAGTCGCAGTATTGACCACAACTCGAACGCAATTTGAGCGCTACCATTTCGAAAGCGCTGTGGCACCATCTATTGAACGCGAATTTTAGGGATGCCGTTGGGGCATTGCCACCCAGTAAGTACAAGCGCAAAGAAAACGGACAGAGAAAGACTTGACAACACGAGCGTCTACTTCCAACTGTAACGACACAAAATCACTTTAAATACACCTTGCTTCCTGACGTCAACTTACAGCGCAGCCGACATCAAGTGGCCGCACGCAAAAACAAAATATTTTTCAATTCGAGTTCGTCAACACTAATTAGGAACTTTGCTGCCGAACGAGTGTCGGCAGAGCCACAGTATGCTCCATTTGTAATAAGGGAGTAATTACTCATTCGCACCCTCCCGAACTCAGCCATACGCCTGCAAAGGAAAGCAGTATAGCTCTCCTTTGTAGCCGTATGGCTGCGTACGTGTGGATGCCAATGAGTAATTACTCCCTTATTACAAATTTACTCCACCTTGGGGGATTCCCCTAAACATTTGGCCAATATATGCTGCAATTGCCATTTTTTTGTGCTATAGGTATCATGCGTTCGACAGGGGTGTAAAACTAATTGCTGCTGTTTAAAAAGATTCACGAGACCTAATACAGCTTGTACGTACCACTTGCTTCTTAGGAGGCATACAGCATATTGTTTACTGGTTAGTCAGTGCCCTAATCAAACCTGCCTCTATTATTCTTCTAACATCCTGGCACCTACGCTTGCCCACTATCGTGCATGCGCCGAAGAAAGGTTTACATGGATTTTTATTCTTTTCAGCGTCGTCATGACAACGTTCACAAAGATTACCATCTAGATATTTGCATACGTTCCTCCTGTGCTGTAGCAATCTTTCATTCAGACATCGGCCAGTATGACCGATGTACCTAGAGCCATTCGATAGGAGAATTACATTCCAGACGCGCATGCTACAAAAGGGGCGCTTGATACCGCATGACGCTTAAAGCGTTTGGAAAAGGTTAGCCAAATTGGCTAGCTTTTTCAGATTCTCGCGCGTGAGATCTTCAAAAGGAAATCAAATTCACTAATCCTTTCCAAAGCATTTAGAAACATGCGTTATCATGCACTCCTTATGTAGCATGTGCTTCTGGTATGAAATTTTCGTATCGTATGGCTCTATGTACATCGGTCATACTGGCCGATGTCTGAATGAAAGATTGTTGGAGCACAGGAGGAAGGTGTGCAATTATAGCAGTTCGATGGGGTTATTTCCACCTGCCACGGTGAGCAGATTGTGATGACGTCAATAGATTATCTTCCTGAACATTGTCTGTACTGCGCTGAAAAGAATAAAAAGCCATGTAAACCTTTCTTCAGCGCACGCAAGATAAGCAGGCGTCAGGGCGTTAGAGCAAATTTGATTAGAAAAGCGGGTTCATCCTGCGTCACCGCACATCTATAACACTGACTAACAAGGAGAGAATGTTCTTGCGTGCGGCTACTTCATGTCGGTGGTGCTGTCAGTTGACGTCATGCAGCAAGGTGTATTTAATGTGCTTGTGTTGGAAGTAACCGCTCGCGTTGTTGAAGTCTTTCTCCGTCCAAATTATTTGCGCTTGAACGACGCCATTGTCCAGGACAAATGCCTCCGGTGAGTGCAAGAAATTCGCATGCGATTTTGTCAGCCCATTATCGTTCGTACGCAAAACGCTGACAACAATCAGGGTATAGGGACCGCCAAAGCTAGCGCTTCCATTGCAAAGACGCAAAATATGAGGGAGGGTTCAATAGTTCGGGCAATCCTGTTTTGTAGCACTCGATCGCTACAAATCCCAGCTGCTCCCAACTATCGAAATGGGCTCATAATTGCCTTTTGTCGGTTGTACTGCAAGCCACCGCGCTGTTTCAGCTTAACCCAGTACATCGATGCGGCTGTAAAGGGTGAACACAGAAAACCAACGCTGTAGCTTCGGGCTGCACTTGCGTGGCTTGCAGCCACGCACTTGCGTGCCTGCCTTGCTTGGCTGGGCAGCAGCACTGGCGCAGGGCTTCAATCGGTTGGTGTAGTGGTTGCTACGGTGGGGCACATGACATCAACCACCTTGGGTTCGAGCTTCGCGCCAGCCGCAGGCCTCAACCAACCGTCACCACACGTACTGTACACAGTGGGGCAATACTACGCACACGAAACCTACGCGGGGGGGGGGGGAGGTGGGGGGGAGAGAGTGACAGAGTGGCTCGCAGCAAGGAAACAGGCTTTCAAGACCACAAGGAAGATGTTTATTCACGCCCTCCCGAATGTATGGCGACGGCCACGGTCGACCGTTTCAAACAGTACTTACTGGTGCTTTGGTACTTTACTCGTATTTCATTCTCTGGAAATCAGCAATCTATATTCGATGCACTTCGGCAGTTTTAACACCTCAATAATGGGAAACTATGCAGGGTGAACACTTCGCAGCGGCAGTGCACTCAACATGCGTCGCGCACATCGCACACAGCGCTCCACAACCCGGCTGCTAAGGTCACAAAGCTCTGTTTTTGCACGTAGTGTTTTGGCAGCACTGCGGAAGACGGCGCCTCATACCGAAACTTGATACGACGCGCGAACCGGTCGCGGTGCGAAAGTAGCGTATTCTGGTCTGTAGCTTGCATTGTCGTATGTTACAGGATCAGTGCTGGAGAGATTGGCTGTTCACGAAGCAAAATATGAAAAATACGATTGGTTCACTCCTGATGACTGCAACATTTACTACGTTCAGATCCTAGGTTTCAACTGTCGTTTCCAACCTGGCTACAGTCGCGTGATACATGTGTTCCCTTCAAGCACTGATACGCTGAGACTGCATTTTATAGGAGAAAAATGCACACTTCATTGCAGAACACCACGTTCACGTCGCCTATGTGTCGTAAGCGGTCAGCGGATAGTTTTCGCGATTTAGTACAATCGATGGTGTCGCAACCAACATGTTGTAGATATGCCGATATGGCTCAGTGAGCCAGTATATTTGTGGCCGTCGCCCGATTGTTCCCTTGTGCCTGGCGTTGCGGTAACTGATGCAGATTTGACCCCGAAACTGATGCATATTTGAGCGTGAAGCTCATGGAGATGCGTACATGAAACTGTTAGCAGAGATTGTGGTTGGCGTGTGCGTGTTCCTGGCGTTGCGGTAACTGATGAAGATTTGACCACGAAACTGATACATATGTGAGCGTGAAACTCGTGGAGATGCGTACATGAAACTGTTAGCTGAGATTGTGGTTGGTGTGTGTGGCGCCTGGCGTTGCGGTAACTGATGCAGATTTGACCACGAAACTGATGCATATGTGAGCGTGATACTCATGGAGATGTGTACATGAAACTGGTAGCTGAGATTGTGGTTGGTGTGTGTTTGCCTGGCGTTGCGGTAACTGATGCAGATTTGACCACGAAACTGATGCATATGTGAGCGTGATACTCATGGAGATGTGTACATGAAACTGGTAGCTGAGATTGTGGTTGGTGTGTGTTTGCCTGGCGTTGCGGTAACTGAGGGAGATTTGACGATGAAACTGACGCATACATGTGAGCGTGAAACTCATGGAGATGTGTACATGAAACTGTTAGTTGAGATTGTGGTTGGTGTGTGTCGTGCGATCAGGGGTCGGGGTTAAGCAGAGATGGCTATGGTGCATGGTAGTAGTGGATGCTTCGTGAGAGTGGTCGTCGCACTTGCGGCGGTTCTCTTCGTGATACTGTGTGCATAGTGGTTTACAAATGTTGCGGTGCTTGTCAGTGCTGTTCGCTGTGGTCGCTCTGACAGAAGATGCTTTGTGGACTGCGCTGCGGCACTTGGAAGTTTCAGCTGGCCTGCGGCGGCCATCGGCAAGAAGAACAGAAAATGTTTCGCCGATGCCTGCCAGGGGGGCTCACACAAGATGATGAGAGCGGGCCTGATTAGAAGCACTGTCCACCCTTGAACGCGGCTATATGGATGTGGCATCGTCTGCAGGAGAACGGTGGCAGAGGCCAACTCGAAAGCGGCAGGAGGCTCCGATGTCACCCCAGTTGAAGGCTAGGCTTCGTTTAGCGCGGTGAAACGACCTAGAATGAACGAGCGTCACAAGAAGTACATTATGAGTATTGTTTTCGTTTTTAAAAAGAAATGCAAACAAAGAGAGGAAACAAACCTTGCGCGCACCTTCTGGATATACGGCTTATATCAAGTCTTATTTCTTTGCACCACAATGCGAGCAGATTCGCTGATCAGCAGTGCAATATCTTGAATTTTGAATCTGTGAATGCGCGCATACCATAAATACAACCGCGCATGTGAAGAGTCCAAAGGTTGTCTTATTGTGAAACTTATATTACCACGTTTACTGCGGCCATGATTTTCGGGGCCCTGCGAGTCGTGGCTGACCGGTGGGCCCCCCTTAAGCTTTCTTGGGTGCAACGTGACTCAGCAGTGAGCTGTCGGCGATCTTATTGTAACAGGCTCAAAACGGCAACCACTGCTTGGCATGTGTTTTTATCAGGCTACTTGAACAATGTGAGCTCTCCCACGGCATCATAGCGGCATTCAGTATTCCCGCTGCATAGCAGGAATACACCACGTCACCAACCAGTGGTACAGTGAACGTGTAAACAGTTCGGCCATCCGGATTAACCGGCCACTTCAGCAACCTAGGTTGGACACCTAGGTCACGTGACCACGTGGCGTCATCAGAACCTGCTTCATACCCTTCATCAGCACCACCCCCACCATCATCATCACGAGCCTGACTACGACAACTCCAGGGCAATGGCCTCTCCCATGTGTCTCCAATTAACCCTGTCCCGAGCTGACGAACCAAGGCAAGAGAGTTTGGTGCAACTCGCTAAACAAAGGCAAACGTGTCAGCGCGCATGAGTCACATTAATCTTAACCAGGTAAATCGGGGACAATTTTTGTTTTCTACGATCTAATAAATGCTTTGATGAAAAAAATTGTTACGCTACTAATTTTCCGTTGATCAACTGCGTATTAAAACAAAAGGTAACATTCCCCTTGGCTTCCGTCGGCTTCAGAAACCGCAGGCTTCCTTCATGCATGTGGGTAAAAAGCCCCTCAGTTCCCTGACCTGCCTGCTAAATAGCTTGAGGAGGGCCTCTGTTGTGGCGGTCTTGATGCCTTATGAAGCATAGCATAGTTTCGCGGAGCCTCCGCCTTCATTCAGCATTCGATCACGTACCACGTGACACTTGCGGTATAACAGGATGTTCCTACGTCAGCCGTTATGGGTTGCTGGTCTTAATTCTTAGGATTTGGTTACGTGCAACGTAAAAACCCTCGAAAGTAGAAGTCTGCGTGGCCGCCGTCTTAGCTCGGTTGGCAAAGCACCGCTCGCGACAAGCGGAGGCCGCAGGTTAATTTCTCGCGTGGGTGTTTTTATTCTCTTTTCTAACCAGAGATTTTCCACGTAAGAAATGAGTACGCTTCTAATTTTCTGTTGATCAACAACCTAAAAACAATAGAAACATTTGGTTTCGTCGGTTTCAGTGACTGTTCATTTCTATTTAATGGCCGCTATTTTCATGGTGTGTTACCCCAGACAGGCGTCTTTAAAGCATTTCAATTTCTCTGGCGCGCTTGTTACTTACTGTCTGCACATTTTACACCATCGGTAAAATGCAAGGGAACTCTCACCTTTTTTCCTGTCCGGTTGTATACCAGGTGGCGATGTAAGGTCATCACCTATGTCCTAGCTCAGCTCACGACGTATTCTGTACCGTCGGCCCGTGTAATCGATGACGTCAGCTTCTTTCGGGAAGTAGGTAACTTCTCTCCAAAAGTTCATCGGCACGACCACTGGCGAAAGGAACCGTTTTGGCAAGCGGGACAGCAGGATAGCGATGTTCGAAGGCACAGGAGACCCAGCAGCCAGGAGGAAGAGAGCCGATGGCTGGAGGCACGTGGCACATGGCGTATGACCAGAAGAAACCCGGGACCAGTAGAACGACGAAAGCCCAATTCCGGAAGCTACCGACGGAGCGCGGTTCTGGTGGCCTAGCGAGCAGAAGCCTGGGTTTTCGGTTCCGGTCGTTATTGACTCTCCTTGTTTCTTGCACTCTGTCTCTCGCGCCGGTTTTATCTGTACGTGCTCTTAAGGGCTGTAACGAGACCATGGCCGTAATGGCTAGTGAAATGCGTTGCTTTCTAGAAAGATGATGTCGTGGTTGGGGCCACCGTGTTTGCAGTGCAGCTGCAGCTGCTCTTCTGTGATAGTCGTTGACTTGGAAGTTGCGGTCGCGGCTGTACAGTTGCTATCGTAGCTCTCGTAGTTGCACTGCTGATGATTCGCACATTCGCAGTGGCAGGTATTCTGGACGTATTTGCGGTCGTCGCCATTGGTGTGCAGGACTTCGTATCTGCGGTTACGGTATTTGATGCTGATCATGAATTTAAGTGGCATAAGAGCAACTAGGATATAGAGCGCCATACTACAAGATGTTTGCATCTACGCAAGCTGGAATCAAACGCCAATTTCCAATTATGTGACCCCTTGTGTCAAACTCGTCAGATGGCAGGTAACACCCAAAACACAGGTTGCAGAAAGATAGTTATAGCCTGTGTAAACCAGCAAGGCGAGCAAAGCAGAGCAGAAAAGTCCCGTTAAAAGAGGTCACTGAAAGAAGAATGAGGTAGGAAGCCGGCTCTTGTGCCCCAAAAGTTTAGCGCTTAATGGTTGCTGGCAAGAAGGCGCAATTTACAAACGGGAGGAAGAAAAGGAAGGCACTGTAGAGGGTAGAAAAGGAGAGTACAGAAGGAAAGAAAGAGGATAAGGGTGAGCATAAAAGAACGGGTAGAGAAGAAATTACCGATTGACAAATAAGGTAGGAGAAAGAGAGGAGTGTGAAAAGCGGCAACAGTGGGCCTATGCCAAGAGAAAAGAGTAATATTGCGCGTAGGGAAAAGTGGTGAACCCGTGTCGAACAAAAGGGACAAAACCCCATGCCTGGGTAGCAGAGGCAGGGCAAAAGCCCACCAAAATTGGCCATTTGGTGCCCCCATCTACGGCCGGCATGATAGCAAGAAGTCCCATGAGGGAAGAAACGGCCAATTGTGCACCCGGAAAGGATTGTGAACGGAGAAGCGCTGCGAAGAAGGCAGAGATGCGGACCCCAGTTGGGATTTAAAGGCAATGGGGAGGACCCGTGGACAATGAAGAACGGTTGGAGGGGATGAACAGTGATAATGAAGGACATCACTGATGTCCGCAAAGTATGAAGAAGGGAAAGAGAAGCGCAAGTGGTTGGTTTAGGAAAGAAAGGAAATGGCCACGCTCGGTACAGACTGTGTCAAGAGAACAGGGAGAAGGAACGTGCCGGTGATCTGCAACCCGGTGATGTGCGACATGGACTGGCATTTGACAATTATCAACGGAGTCTTACTTATCCCTGGTGAGACCAACTACTTGGCTAAGGCATGAGAAACATCGGTAGAACCATCCGGAAGCCATTCCGGCCCACATATTCTCCACTTTACTTCCTGCAATTATAAAGGAACATATCAAGAGCAGTGAAGGAAAAAAACTTCTTAAAAGAAGAGGATGACAACCGGGAAGGAGTCGGCAGAAAACTATTCGAGTTGGCGATAGCTGCGATAGTTGACGCGGACCTATTTCGCCCAAAAGCAGCATAGTACAAAGCTGCTCCTAGTACCGATTGGATAACCGGAGGGCATCCGGCGCAATAGGGGATCGAACTCTGCAATTTTCGTATACTAGCGTAACACTAAAACAACGAGGCCACCGCTGTGATGTTGCAGTTTTTCTCATTGCTCAATTCGTTGTCGTGGTCGTCGAGGCCGTGTTGCTATCGGGCTTGTTGCATGTCAATGACTACCATTAGGATGGTCATGGTCGCGCCAGTTACAGAGGGATTCTTATAGGTGTTTTCGGTTCTGATAGTTTCCGCACAGTAACCTTGTGTGCACAATTCTCTTAGCAGGGGAAACTGTGGGGGCTTTGTAAGCACTACAGCTGGGGACATGTTGGGAGCAGAGGACAGCGTTTCTATATTCGAGGCTGCGCATAGTGCGGGATGGCCACGACCGCCGGCATAAAACAACTAGTGCCCCAATAAAGGAATGCACGCCAAAATGTGCAGACATGATTACAGTCGCCACCCTCATGAAGAACAGAACAAGTGCCGTTCCGACCACACTTCAGCCGGCGGAGCGGTGGTGTGTCGTGTGACGTCACGCAACGTGACCCGCTGCGGAGACGCGTCGCAACTGCGCGCGCTCGGAGCCTCGCCGCTGTAATACCACGAGATTAGCGGTGATTTCACAGCTGCTTCGCCGGCGCTGGTCGTTCAGTCTCGCCATGAACGAAGCACGCGTGCGCCAGTCCGAGCTCGTCAACTCTTAACAGTTTTTGCTCGTATAACCAGGTTCAAACCATGCTTAAACCCGCCTAATTTTCTGTTATCTGGTTATCCCTGGTCAGCCTTGGCAGGAGAGCATATTACCAACGAAATGGTCGTCATCGCCGTAATAGTTTGTGGTGGTGGTGGTCGAGGTAGGACAGTTTTTCTGAACAGTGGTCCGTGTCGCGGTGGAAGCTGATCTCATGTTCTTTCCCCGCTGCCGCTGCAGTTGACGCACCGCTAGTGGCGACGGTTGGTGTGTATGAGTGATGGCTGAGGTGTTTCTTTTTGCTGAGCTAATGTTCGTGGTAGTTGTGCCTTTGTCGCCGTGGTTTTCGTAATGGTGGTTGGACAGATGGCCACTCTGTTGGGGTGTGCATTCGTGGCTGTAGTGTGTGAGGGTTATGGTCTATGTGCAGGAATGGCTCTTCGTGTTTTGGGATCTGTAGATGTCCACTGAATAACCAGCGCTGCCGGCATGAGGAACAGCAGGAGCGTCGCCAGCAGACAAGTCTGCTGGGCTGAAATTTCCTCTGCCAAGAGGAACAGGAGAAATGACGTTCTTGACAAGGCATACAGGATGAGCTAGAGGAAAGCATCTGGAAGCTTTTCCTGCATTTAATGTGTATACGTCCAGTGTGGTTACGCTGTTTGACAGACGTTTTCCGGGTTTTATGGGTACGTTTATGGGTTTTACAGGTAGGTGAGCAGACCATGTTTTGCCATGTTTAGTTTTCGAAAGCGCTGGCGATGTCCCGGAAAACAGTCTGGAAAAACGAATCTTTAGAATAGAATAGAGTTTATAGAATATAGAGTAGTGGGCTTGTGTATAATTAGGCACATATGGCGCTGTGCGTTCGAATCTCATTATACGTGCATTTTTTCTATATTCTCCAGCGGCCGATGCGGTCGGCATTCATCCAGCGATCATGTTATCAGCAGCAAAACGCCATAGCTATGGGAGTCACCGGGGCTTCTTCTAAGTTTACTTATCTACGTCGATGTGGGCGTTGTGGTTGCTGCCGCTGTGGTTGTAGAGTTCAATGTGGGTTGTGGCCTCGTCGCGTGCGTGCTCCTGTGGTATCGTAGTTTGTTCATTGTAGCCCCAGTTCAATTCCGGTTCACTTCAATGAGGCCATCGCACGTGTTCAACTGTTGAAATTAACGCTTTGGTGGTATTACTGCAGTGAACGTGCAGCGATTATGGTGGATGTACTTGTGTTGTGCGTGAGCTCTATCCCAGATGGTGGCGCCACTAGCATAAGGAATGGCAGCAGCGCCACCAGCAGGTAAAGCAGGCAGAGCTCAGTTGCCATCTGTTGCTGCTGACATGAAGAACAATAGCAGTGCCTACTTGTACGCGGCCCACACGACTTTCCATGGCCGTCGAGTTGAAACGCTCGGGAAAGAGCTGCCGAGAGCAACTGCTCTACGGGTGGGTAGAAGTCGCCACCATCCTTCTGGAGACACAGGAGCAGATGCTCGCGGAGCCGCTGACGAGTAGGGACAGGCTGTGCTCAGCTGCGGCCACGTCACAGAAGCCTGCACGGGAAGAGCACCGCTGCTTTGAGGCACTCAATGGGAAGTCAGCAAAAAAAAAAAAAACTGCAAACAAAATGTTTTTTTTCGGCGGGAAAAGTGTTGGGTGCTCACGCGAGGAACTGCTGTTCCCTTTCGGAGCATGACCCACACAGTCGCGCTAAAATGAACAAAGCCGAGATTCCGAGGGAGCGGCCGGCGCGCGTGAATGCATTTTGTATATTGTCGCTGTGTGAAGTATCTTGCATAGCCGTCTCCGTACTTTGAACAGTGTGAAGAGCTTATTTCATGGCCGATTACTTGCGGATCATTCTAAGCAAGAGCAAGTGCTTCGGTACTGAGAGCAGAAATGGAAGAAAAAAAGAACCACTTATAACCACAAGCGCGGCTGCAAGCTGGTGACGACGAACCAATTGCCAACTTCATGTTTTTAAAGAACGCTGAGTTTGACTGACTTGGTAAAATTATCCACGCCACTAACATAAAGATATGTTACTTAGACCGTATATCAGCTTGATCAGCAGTAATGTGCTTCGCAATGAAAATAAGCGGCATGTTCATGTTTAGCAATAGAGGCTGAGCTCTATGTACGCGAAGTTTCGCGCGAAGGCCCAAACGAAGAGAAAATAAAGTGCTTTGCCAGCATAAGCGTGTCTTATTTATATGTAGCTGAGTGTCACAGAGGTGACGACGGCACCCACCCCTTCTGCGCACTAACTTTACAAATTGCTTCCAACACCGGTTGTACGCATTTGCTCACCGTCGGTTGTGCAATGCCGAGGTGCGCCTCGTTACCAACGGCAGTCTGAAAGCCGCCAGTGGCAAATAACCGCAGTGCACACAGCACTTGCCGCCGCACCGACAGCGCGCTCGCAGGCAAACCTCCCAGTTCATCGGCGAGTTCGCCGCACAACCACTCCACAGTCTGCTTCTCCAGTCGAAAAAGGCGTCGAAACAGCTCGTCCGGCAGGTCAAACGCGTCTTCGTGCGCCCTCCTTCGACGTTGCTCGCGCCAGCGCAGCCGCCTCAGTCGTATCGCCGCGTACACCGCCTCCATTTTCTGTCACAAACGCAACGGTCAAATTGATGGCCTCGAAACTGTCACAAAAAACTGTCAATTAGCGGCTGCATAATAAGCTGTGCAACGTCACCACTTCTGCCACACCAGTGACGTAATCTGCAGCCACCCATGACGCGAAAAAGCAAAATGGCCGCCGGCGACGACCGACCCATAGGAGTGAGGCTTATTGACGCCTATTTGACAAGTTTCTGGCAATTTTTCTAATTGACCGTTGCGTAATCTGGCCCCAGGAGAGAGAACGGAAAGGGGAACACGGCGAGGTAGAAAGATAACTTCACGCTTGTGCAGTGTGTAGTCCGCACTATGAACAGCTGCCGATACAACAGACACTCCGTTAATCAGAACATTTTGAGCAGTCCGCATCATCAACCGAATGATCGCCGCAGCACAGACTACGACTGGGCACATCAGATGAGCAAAGGTTGGAGGGAAATGGTTGTCCTTGCAAAGGGGCAACGCATCGCTGATTTCGAAGCTCTGCTGCCATGACCAAAATGCCAGAAATTTCTGCATTGCAAAAGGTCGAGGATGTAGCGGGTCGACGCAGTGCACGATAGCCCGAACCTTAAGCTCAGATGGGCGCGAAAACCCCGCAAAAGCAGCTATAATGCGCTCTGCAGGCACACGAGAGAAATCAACATTTCTGATATAGCGGAATACTATTATCACGTCTCACCGGCGTCCTAAAGGTCCTCAAGCATTTCCTAAGGAGAAGCCGATGGGTCCCTGCCGCGCATGATGCCTCTGGTACAAGAGAGTTGCTCAGGTATGAAATGTGTAACTGGAAAAGACTCGAAGGATGTGTGATGAACAACACGCACCGGTCATCCGAGGATCGGCACAGAATGAACCTCCTGCGAAAGGGCGCACCTCAGAAATTTCTAAGTGGCGGCTGACAGAAGCCTTTAGCTGCTCCTGGATGATTTTAAGAGTTCTTCAGTGTTAGGGTTCCGTCTCTAGTAGGTACAGACATCATTAGAACCATATTGACACCAATTTTTTTTTGAAGGATACCAGGAGCAAGCTTTGAGCCGGCAGACTGCGAATCAGGGTGCCGGACACCCACTCGTGGTCCGGGTGGACATCAGACTTGACTTCCGCCTAAATAAGTAAACACCTGGTCAAAACCCCCGACTCGTGTATCCTCACCTGAGAAGGCTGAAGAGACTGTCCAGAGGAGGCAACAGGTTCGAAGACAGGCACAAGTTCCACGGCAGAGCGAACTTGGCGCCTCTTGTTCGTTAGTTGATATCTGGTAGTCTTTGCCCTGGTTCCCAAAGCCTAGACACAGCAGATAAGTGGAAAGAAAGAATGGGAAAACATGCTAGTATCATGCCGAACAACTTTATTTTGTGTACCGACTAAGATAAAAAATTGATGCTGATTAGCTCCGCTAATACAGGATATAAGAAGCGAAAGATGTCGTCGTTTGCTGTGTTCGTTGGCGTTGGCATTGACAATGATCTAGACAGCGATGGCTTTGAGCAAAGGATGGCCTCATGGCTGGCTCCCTGGATATGCGGACGCCTCATTCGTGCTTTCATACAAGTGACGGTGGTGAGAGAGATATGTGGCCTGAATGCATTAGTGCTGAGAGCGTTGTGGCTGACATGTGGCGCTGCAGCAATAGCTAAGCCGCAGCGTTCATTTGGTGATCAATTTCTCGCGATCAACCATTAACTGCATGCCACCTCCCAGGGTGGCAGGGAGGGCGCGCTGCCTATCTCTCGCGATCAACCATTAACTGCATGCCCCCTCCCAGGGTGGCAGGGAGGGCGCGCTGCCTATCCAGCGTGCGGAACGCAATCAAAGCAGGCTTTTGCAGCTGGACACAACGCCACGTACATGAAAGCTATATTGAGGTCTGCACTGACCCACGGAGCCGGTTGTGCGCCTTTCTTTTCGTGAAAATGAACGGCCTTTGCAAAGTTGTCAACGCCAATGAACTCTATGAACGCCTTCGGCTAACTTGTTTCGTTTGGTTTTTGAGGAAAGCAAATGGCAAAGTGACCGTCTCACATATCTCTGTGGACGCCCCAACCACGCCGTAAAGGAAGGGTTAAAGGAGGGAGACAACGAAGAAAGAGAAAACTGAGAATTGGAAGTTTGATTTTGAGGAAAGGTGCGGCGCTGCGCAGCGGCGGAACACCTGTGGCTCTGTGGTACTAGTGGCGCAAGGGCAGTAGTGACTATGGAGCAAGAGAGAAATATCCGTGGTGATCTAGGCTCGCGTTGTTACGTCATGTGCCTCCTCGAAACACCGCCACGGCGAAATCGCAAGTTCACGGCCAGTAAAGCTTTCGCTTTAAAAATATCGCATTGATTAGTTGGTGTTTTGATATTGGTTTCAGCACCTCAGCGGCATTTTCAATGTGACTGCGCAAAGTAACCGCGCATGAGATATTGTGTATGCTCAGCTATAAACACGAGTTTTTCTAAACTGCATCGCTAAGTGATTAATGGCGGCTGGTGGCTTCGATCGATGGTGGCTGGATTTTAGGTAACGTTATAGCGATGCACTTTGTTCGAGATAACGATAAAGCGGTGTCGTCTCAAACATACAGACACTCTCCACCTCTTCCGCACCCTTCACAACGACCCACTCCGCCCGTAAGATTCCCCCTCATAGAAACTTGTTGCCGCTAACCGAACTGGCCCCTACCACCCCTGAAGGAGCCGAAGCGGCTCCGAAACGGGACATTGTTTACCCACCAGGAAGTGCTAACGGTACACTGGTGCTCTTGGACATGCGCTTAGCCTAGGTGAAGTTAATGACATTTTCCAGTGTGTCGCAAAAAGCATGAATTAAGGAAATAGCCAGCACCTTATGCTACACTGGATAAATTCCCGTAAACAATGTTATTGCAACTACGGCGTCGGAGGAAGCACCCTACCCGAACGGGACTGGTGAAGAGTGGCACAGCAGTTCAGAGGTTGCACCGACGGTACAGGGGAACGCGGGCTCTCCTCCAACTGTCACAAAAACTACTGTCGCGACACGAAGCCGCATTCTGGCGGCAAATATGAATTGGCTCCTATCCACACTGGCGCATAGCTCACTACTACTCTCTACGGTACTGCAGCCATTGCCCATAATACGGGCCATGTATGGGCATGCCCGTATCCAACGGGTGCTCCTCCTACCGCAGCCCTGATCCCTAATACTGGGAGACAAGGATGACTTGCAGAACGCTGAGCAGAACGCGCTGGCTGATCTTTAGAGCTTAGGCAGGGGCCCCTGCCACCGTAGACCTGGACTGAGGGCCCCGCCCGAGCAGCGGAGGTTAACTTGTCTTACATTTTACAAAGTTTTTTTTCACTCAGTCATCGAGGAAACAGCAGAGATTGCACTGAACTCACCGAATTTATTTCGAAGGGCCATGGACGTCTCTGCTGCGCTCGAGCAACCTGGCAATGCTCTTGGAGGAAAGGGAACGCGAAGCTCGTCAAGTCTCCGGTCTCCACGTCATATTAGAGTGCAGCTCTTAAGGCCCGTTCTACGCTCCAGCGTCGCAGTCGTCGGCGTAGACGTCGGTGTAATCATTTGGCGAAAAAGGAGAGCGAAAGGCCACCTGAAAATTGGCCTCTTGAGGAAGGACCCAGATGTTGGCTAGCAAGCTTTGCATTACCAGCTATCGTAATCGTCTGTCAAGATTTTAGTGTCTGTTGCTTTTGTCCTGGCGGGCGAAATAAATCTAACTCTTTGGTTGGCTGAATGATTGATTTTACTTTTCTTGCCCTTCTCTGGCGCTGCTTTGACTGTCCACATCTTCGCTAGCGTGGATAACTATGAAGCGCTTGCTTCAGTCGATGTCATTAATCGTTGCGCTTCTATTACTGGTAGACGCACAGCTCGTGTTTGTGATCGTCGTGATGGCTGTAGTGGCTAGAAGTGGTTGATGGCGTTGTCTTGGTTCTCAGACTTGTCTCAATTATGCTTTTTGCTTCGCTTGTGGGCGCGATATCTGCACTTTGTCCTATTCGTGGGAACGTGTTTTGTGGGATTCGTAGTTGGGTAATTATAGATGATTGGGAGGGCGTCGTACTGGTACGACATTTCCTGTGGTATGATATCACACTTGTCTTCTTGGTTCCTGCATTTTCCTTTGAACTGGAAGCGTAAAAATTTTCTTTGCTGTGCTTGCGCTACATTTTCTTTGTTTCAGGGGCATTTCGATTTTTTTTTGCGTGTTTCAGTGGTCTTTCCACATGGAGCTTGCGACTGCGCTTGACTTTCGGCTGCACTTTGACTTTCGGCTGCGCTTGCTTTGTTTGTTTCTTTGGTGTGTTTCTTTTTGTGTTCATTTGGTGTGTTTCTTTGGGGTTTCTTTGGCGTGGCTGCGTTTTTATATGTGACATTGTCTGTGGCCTCGCTCATCGGGTCCTTCCTCGCTCTGGTACCCGCTTTGAATGCTGTAGTTATCGGACCCGTTGGTGTGTTTCGGTGAACTGTGTCCGCGCTGGCGGGTAGGGTAGTGTTCATGGCGCAGTCACAGAAGTAGCTGCTATGGGTGTCTTGCTTTCGGTTTTCAGGGCTGGTATTTACTTTGGCTATGCTTGCTGAAGTTTTCAATGTCGCTGTTGTGTCGTGGTGTTGGCTTTGATATAGCTGTGGCTGCACTGCGGCTTTTGCTTTGTTGTGATCGTGGTCGCAAGCGCAGAGGAGTACGTGTGTGGCTTAATTGGGAAGGGTGTGTGCTGTGTTATATGAATGGTCTGTGCCATTCACATGAGGAATAGCACCAGCGTCGACGATTCCAACGGCCTAAATCCAGCAATCTGTGGACACGGTCAGGAAAAGAAGCAGCGTCAGAATGGAGGCAAAAATTTGGAAGACCCGACGGCCTCACTTGTACAGCTGCCGGCTGATTCCAAGAACTGGGCTACGATTGCCACTGGCCACATGGTAGCGTAGCCCCCAAGAAGTTCCGTAGCCCCGGACGAAAGGCAGCAACATATCTTCCCGTGGTCACCCGCGCCTTGCAGCACTCGGATGGATGCAACCTGCAAAAAGGCAATGCCCCATTTTGTATCTTAATTTCTCAATGAGCTCAATGGTTTATATTCTCACTGCTTAGGAATCTGTGCATCTGTGCTGGTGGCCAACGCCATAGAGCCACTTATGATAGTGAGAACAATGTTTCTTCTGACGTCACACGGGACGCACTGCTCTGAAAATGAAACTCGGGAAGCAGAAGCAGGCGAGCAGAGGCGAACAGTCAAAGGACAAATTTTCTGTGGCCGATGTGGCTTTCGTTTTACTAGGGTTCTTTTCGATGTCTTTGGAACTGAAACTTTCCAGCTAATGCCCTCCTATTTTGCGCTAAGCGTGCAATTTTTCCGTGTACCTCATACGCTTGCATTCTTTCGGAATCCACTCATTAACCCGAATGGACCATCGGTTATCTTCCATTCGCGTTGCTTGTCCTGCTAATATAACCATTTCATTTTTTCTTGATTTTGACTAGAAATTTTAGCTCGTTTTGTTCCCCATCTAGTCCACTGTCTTACTATCTGATCTACCGGGCAGGAAGCAAGATCTGTGGAAGTCATTTAGGTGCCCGAGATGGCTCTTAATCTTAACTCCTCAAAGCGTAGCACTTTGGGAATGTGCCGGGTAACGATCAGTGGAGGGGATGCTGGAAATACGACAGTGTTTGCGCCTCCCAAGGATGCGTGCAAAGATTACGAAAATTGCAATGGTTCGAGGTTCTTTAGTTTTGCTTCGGCGCACCAGCTTAAAATTGGATGGCCTGTACGCCTTCAGGCTCGTCTAGGACGACTTTTATAGTGAATCTACTGTACTACATCCACTCGTTCGAACGTCTGCAGTTTACATGGCAGCTTTGCTCTCGAATTTCAAACAAGCGTTTTAAAAAAGTACAGTATTGATGAGTAACGGTGATAACTGAATTGCGCCTGCAACTGGGACTCTCATGTGCGCTGGGCTTAGATTTATACGCCGGGCTTAAGATCGTTAGATTACGGCTTATCAGGAAGCAGTGGCGGCTCTGATGGCTCTGACGGTGTTAGATTAGTGCTGACGGTGTTAGATTACGTAGACTAAAGCTAAAAATAAGGTAAGGGAACTCACCGAAACTGGCGTTGCACAGCGCAGTTGCATGACAGCTTCAAAAGCATCCTCTCGTTGCACCAGGAACGCCCGCCCGCAGGTTCAAGAGTGCTCCGGTCTGCAGCTGTCCTGGCCGTGTTTGTTGCCATTCATGTGGTGCTCTATGTTGAACCGCGCCTCCTACCTTTCGGCAGTGGGCGTAATTTAAGTCTGTGCTGCGACTGTTTTCGACTTAGACGCTTTGTGTAGCTGGTGGCTTTGTTAGCCCTGTCTCTAGTGTCGGAGTGGTAATTTCCTCTATGTGATAATGGTAGTCGTCAGTGCGTTATAAATTGAGAGTTTCTGCCGCGTTCTTTATTGTCAAGAAGTTGCGCGAGTGGCCGCAAATGTTACAGCTGCGGTTCGACGGAGGACCGTCGTTGTATTCGTAATTTCTCCTTGCAAATATCTATCTATCCATCGATGCGATGAGCGCACCCTCAGCGCGTCGGCAAGTAGTTGCGGTAGTGCTCGCTGTAATGTTGTTGCAGTAAGAGGGGTGATGTCGTAATTGTTGTTTTGATTGTGCGCTTGTTACGTGAGTGGTCTCAACATGAGGGACAGCTGTAGCATGACCGAAGACGAAGTGGCCGCCATCAACCCCGGCATGACCAGTCGAAGAGTTACCATTACGGAGTTACCATTACAGTGAAATGGAGTCGCAATGGTTGTGTCTCTACTTTTTGCGGGCCGGAGGTGACGGGTACTTTGAAGTGAGAGTCGCAATAGTGGTATGATGCTGCAGTTAGTTCATTTAGATGTACGTGGTGTATGGAGGAGACGCCTTATGTTGTCCATTGGATACGACTGTTGTGTGTTTTCTTTTGTTGTTGTGCACATGGATGTGGTTGTGTTCTATCGGGCGGCATGGATCGTCCCTGTACCAGGGCGGCTATTGTCTGTAGGTGTTGTGGCGGTTGGAATAGTTTGGCGGAGGAGCCTGACTTGGTATCCGTGGTTGTGTTCTGTGTGGCCCTGTGTGCGTGAAGCTTACGCACGGGCACATGAGGAATAGCAGAAACATCGCTAGCTGTCGCGGAGGCAATGGCAGACATCAGCATCAGGAGTTGAGGCAAAGGAGCCATGACTCGCGGGCTCAAAGCTTGGCCCCTCTGACAGCCTGCGAAAAGGTAATAACCGCTGCTTAGTTGAGGCAGTGTACTCAAAGCAAGGCGCGCTATTGCATCACATGCGGAGTGTCTTGAGTAAGCGGTCCCGCGGGCTCCTATTCTTCAGAAGAGCCTGTCACATGCTGTAATTTCTACTTTTCTACAACGCAAAAATGAATGGTGTAAATTTCAAGAGGAATACCGAGTATACGCAGTCAATGAAAAACACTGACTGATTTCACGATGTTCGACACTCTCTACCGCGTGCCCGTTGACCTGAATAAGTTTCACTCAGTAGGAATTAAGGAGGCACGTATTTTACAAAAGTCCGGACAACATCTCTTCGATGAAGGTTGACATTTTTCGAAGAGACCCCTCATCAAAAGGCAGCTGGCTTGTATTTCATTCTAAACAGAGGAAGGAG
Organism: Amblyomma americanum; assembly: GCF_052857255.1. Taxonomy (NCBI): domain Eukaryota; kingdom Metazoa; phylum Arthropoda; class Arachnida; order Ixodida; family Ixodidae; genus Amblyomma; species Amblyomma americanum. The sequence goes on from NC_135506.1 coordinate 78,949,021, forward strand.
AGAGCGACCAAAATAGCGAATAATCTATGCCACTTTGTAGCTGCAGAGCTGCTGTGAAAAAGTGGTGCATCAAGTGATATCAAAGCTGTCTAGGTCTGAAGACATGTCTAAAAGGATCCGAGATTAGACGCATCACCTTCAGATCCATGGCTTATTACCGATACTCGCGTGGTTTGATATCCACTCACCGTGCACTTCTTCCCTGAGGCTATTCCTGATGATGCAAGGCTTGTCACTGTAGCGATGGTGGTTGTTCACAGGTCACAAGGTTGTTGCTCTCACAGCAGAGCGGGGAGTGCTGGCGTACTGCATCCAGACGTCGACATTCGCGTCTTAGCGTGATAACCGCAGCCGTCAATGTCCTGTTTGAAGTTACCGCGTGAAAAAGCTGCATGACGCTAAGGATTTAGTTTGTCCTCTTGGCACCCTCTTTGACCGAGGTTTTGTCTAGCGTTGTCATGCGGGTGAGTCTGATGACCATGCTGCGCCCCGGTTTTTCAATCCGTGCAGATGCAGCTGTGGCTGTCGTGATTGCGCTATAGTTGTCGATGCTTTGGCGTGGTCGCCAGAGCCCTGGTATCTGTGGTGGTAAATGTCCTGTGAGGATGGTGGTTCTTGTTACCTCTGGCAGGTCACTTTATTTCTGTGCTTGGTCGCTCGTCGTCCGGTGTTTGTCACTACAGCGATGGTGGTTGTTCAGTGGTCGCAAGGTTGTTGCTCTCACAGCAGTGCGGAGAGCCCAAATACAACACCTTTGTGGGTCCTTGTGAGCAAATAGTTGTTTTTCTTGTTTCTTCTTTCTGAGAGACTGTTCGTGGTGTTCCCGGCTTTGTTGCTGTGGTTTTCGAAACTGTGGTCAGTCAGGTGGCCGCGGTCGATGAAACAAACTGTCCTATTCACTGTTGCTACTGCTCTCCTTTGTTCCATGTTAATCACTGCGTTTCTGTGGTCGTGTAGGGTTGCCGTTAGTTTGTAGCTGTGGGTCTTGTTGTTTCGGAGAATGTCGTTGCTCGTTGAATGGCCCGTAATCATGAGGAAAAGCACGAGCACCGCTAGCAGAATAGCCAGGTGGTCTTAAACCGCCGATGACACGAGCAAACACGAGGAATGTTGTTTTGATACGACGCACATGACGAAGCACTCCTGGATATCTTCACGCTGGGACTTGCTTTGATATTGGTGTATAAGAACGTTCCATGCGGAGAGTGTGTACACATGCGTCACGCTGATTCCCGAAACGCAGCTGTAGCAGACTTGTCGCTATAGGCTGGTAGTGTGACCCCCTGCAATGTAGAAGGCAGCACGCCGATATAGAGTGTCGCAACATGGTGTTACAAACACATGCTAACACCTCGGGTCAGAGAGTGTTCTCTTGGGGGACTCCAAATATAAAACGTCTTTTTGTAGTTAAACGACGTACTCAGCCATAGGCTTGAGTTGGTCTGAGCAGCGGAAGGCAACGAAAAAGAACTTCTTTTTATCAGCAAAACAAAGGAATCAATAACTCTTGTTGGTCGTGACAAATTACCTTGGAGGAGTTTCTTCGCAAAGTGTTTAATGCTTTATTGCAGTAAATCTCTGAATCACATAACTGCAGCACCTTTACTAGTGACGTGGTAGTTAAGAAGCGATAAAAACTTCACGGCACACTAAAGCTCCACCTTAGGTGCATGGCTCGATAGCTTTAATCCAAGCAGCACAGGTAACTGCTAATATTAAAAACGTTTTGCCAAAAATGGTCCTACAAAGGACCAGAGTCAAACGAACCCTTTCAAATATTGGGCCGATTACCCGTGCCGCTTGGGAATGCGTCCCTGCAGCAGCCTGGGGTCGTCTTTTCGTACAACTTCGTAGACACCCTCATTTTCTAGTTTTCATTCATAGATTCATAGATAGCTGGGAGCTCACATCAAACACCTTCTGCAATGGTGCAGCTGTTAAGGGATGCGCCACTGCCCCGACAGGGGACTCCTTGAAACAAAGCCACCAATGGAGATGGTTCACCTTCCACATAGGTCACGTGTCGTTGCGACGTCATCGCAACCTGCCAACCGCACTGTGAGCAGGCTGCCGTCCTGGCAAGTCGAAGTTAAAATACGCGAGAGGTTGCTCGGGGAGAGAAACCTGCGTCCTACAAGCCCTTCCTGAGCCCCAAAAAAATGGCTTTGGGGGAAAGGAAATGGCGCAGTTTTGTCTCACATCTCGGAGGACGCCTGAACCCCTCCATAAGGGAAAGGATAATTGAGGAACTGAGAAGTAAGGGAGAAAGAGGTGCCGTATCGGAGGGCTTCGGAATAATTTTGACCACTTGGGTATACTTAACGTGCCCTGACATGGCACATCATACAAGGCGCCTTTACGTTTTGACCGCATCGAAATGCTGCCGCCGCGGTCGGTCTCTAACCCGGGTACACCGGGTCAGTAGCCGAGCGCCCCAACCACTGACGCTCCCCGAATGAACCGAAGCGCGGCCAGGATACTTTGGGCTAACGGGACTTTTACGCCATAGAATAATCCATGCGTTTCAGTTCAATGTGGTTTAGAGCCCCATAAGATGGAGAGAATTTGTAATAGGAGAGAAATAATTACTCATTACCCTGTACCTAAGGGCAGTCATGCGGATATAGGGCCACTTGAAGGAAAATAAATTCTTGTCACGGGTTCATACCTGGGACCGCCGCCCCACCGCGGTGTCGCTCTACCAACAGACCCAGCCAGGAAGGCTAGGAGATGACATGGCGGCGCCGTATTTATCAACTCGGAGCAGGAATGGTGTAAATCCGACATGGTTTAGGGTAATCCCGCAAGACGGATTACATGCTTCCCTGTCCTGGGCAGCCGTAGGCGGCTCATGGGTGGGTAATGAGTAATTGCTACCTTGATCATTTGAAGGAACCTGACCGGCCAGATGTGCGACTTAGTCATTCTTTTTATTTAACGAGGGCCGCTACTCTATTTCGTGAATTCATGGAATAAGACTACATGATCGCGCATCAGATTAAGGGCCCATGATTTAGGAAGGACATGAGATATGTCACAATGTGTGCGCACGCAGTTAAATGCCGCGGGATTTTAAAAGTCATTAACGTTGACATTGTTGATGGCAGTCTGAGGGGCAACTGAAATAAATTTCGTAATCAGATGCTCAGTTAAGCTCAGCAGAACTTGAGAGGCGACGAGAGCTGAGAGAGAGCAGATTGCTGGCGATTCCTGATAGCATACTTCCCGGAACAAAAGGTAGCTGGTGATCAGTCGAGCCCGGTGACTGTATCATGTCGGGGAAATCATGCTGCAGACAACACAGCACAATAAGATAGCAATAGTCGCATGTGGCGGTTTCATCTAAAACGCCACAGAACTCAAATTTGTTATGCTCAGCCGGCCCAGTACCGGCCTAATTGGAGAAATGGCAGAGGCCCTTGCTGTACACAGGCCGCTATAACGCTGACGATGGTCAATATACATGAATACCTGCTTTGTTCGTGAGTGCGGAAGATACCTAGCTTTCTTTTTCAATCCAGCGCAATTAGGTGCAAGTGTGCTCAACGATAAGCCCGTCAAGGACTAAATTAGAGAACAGTGCTCAAGTCTCATGTGACCTACTGCTCAGAAAAAAAGCAAACCCTGGTCAATCGCGTGAATCACAAACAGCAAAAGCTGCGCTTGGGATACTTCATTTGAGTTGGCGCTACGTTTCCAAGATCAAAAAGAGCGCCTCGGGAGATAATGCTCAAGAAAGCGGTACTCTCCCCGCCGTAAACAGCGGACGCACGAAATACCGAGTGATTTGCAATGCCAGCTCCAACATAAACTTATTTCTATGATACATGACGGAAACGTTTAGCATTCTACACGACAGTGAACAAACGCGCCTATATGACAACGTGGAGTCGCAGAAGGATTGTAATGCGAAAGCGTTACTAGTCCCACATCGAGAAAAAATAACGTGACGTCATCAAGCAAGCGTATAACGCACACAGAAAAGCAACCACCTCAACTTCAGACAGTCTTATATAAACGTCGTTCGTATATATATGCTGGACGCACGAAATACCGAGTGATTTGCAATGCCAGCTCCAACATAAACTTATTTCTATGATACATGACGGAAACGTTTAGCATTCTACACGACAGTGAACAAACGCGCCTATATGACAACGTGGAGTCGCAGAAGGATTGTAATGCGAAAGCGTTACTAGTCCCACATCGAGAAAAAATAACGTGACGTCATCAAGCAAGCGTATAACGCACACAGAAAAGCATCCACCTCAACTTCAGACAGTCTTATATAAACGTCGTTCGTATATATATGCTCATAACTGGGAGACCTACATGCGGCGCCAGTTTTCCCGACATTTGTACCAAAATTGGGACGCACCGCTTGCAGTGCAGCGTTCCGAGTGGTGTCATACGATTTCCCGTTACATGTAGCTTGCATGTGCTAGCAAAGTTGTAGGCTAGCTTTCGAAAGGGATTCGAACGGACGACACAGACGGAATTGAAAAATGCCCGTGTGCTGTGCGATGTCAGGACATGTTCAAGAACCACAGGTCCTTCCACCATGGCGTCTGTGAGAAGCTATTTGTCGCTTTGGAACGTCAAACTCGACAATTTAGAGTTTTGTCTATTAATCTTCACGCCCTACGCTGCGTCTGTGGTGAAAAAGCTTCTCAATTGATAAGCAAATCGAGGTCACCCAAATCATCAAACTGATTATTTATGTCATCCTGAAGAGACCTGCTTAAATGTTTTCAGGGCTCCAGTCGAGGGCAGAACGGAAAAGCTAGTGGATAAACAGCACCAAAGAGGGAGGTAAAAACCACACAAAATACACGCTGATCGCGGCGGTGGCCTAGTCGTTTGGGCATCCGCTCGCATTCGGGAAGTGCGGGGTTCGATGCCCTGTACCCTTGCGGTATAGAAATTCATCATTATCCTCCTCATCATCAAAACACACGCTATATGCGTTAGGAACTCGTGAGTACAAATAGAGACTGTTCAGAGTGTCCTCACCATTCGCAGGAGTTGATAGGGAGGCCGGAGCGATAGATGAACATTGCACGTGGCGCTGTCACCACACAGAGCTCACGAGGCGATGTCGATGGCCAGTAGAACTTGAACCGCTGGGTCGAGACCATAGGCTTCTCGCGAGCTGTGGCGGTCGTGGCTGTCGCTGCTCGTCAGTTCTCCCTGCATGTGAGACGGGTGAGTCAGAAGCTCAGACCGACTGTGTTCCACCAGCTCTGTTCCCAGTTGCTTGCTCCCTGCCTACGTTATCTGGCCTTGCCTTCGATGGGCGCGCCTCTAGGCCAGAGCATACTGTAGTCCTATTTTTCGTTAGTTTACAATCAGCCTTCGTCATCGTCCTCGGAAACTAAATGCAGCTGTGAGTGAGCGAGCAAAATACTATAAATTATGCCAGAAAACAGTACTTGTCAATAGTTGAGCCATAGAACAAGAGCAATAAAGGAATGATTGTTCCCTTTTTACCGCCTTGTCCTTTCAAGCACTTAGTCACTTTACAGACTTCTCTGCGGAGTGGCTCACGTATCATATAGTGATCACCGATCACGCTGATCGATTACAAGGAGCCGTCCAGAAGTCCAGTCGCATGAAGAGGCTTACCGGACCACCGACAGAAAATGTGGCACCTTGAATGTGTCCACATAACCTGACAGCTCAAGAGGCATTGTGAATGCTCAATGGTGCGAACCAGCGGACGGAGGTTTCAGCATCAGTTGCGGAGACTTGCACTTTGATTTAAATTGCGGACTACATTCGCGCAAGTTTTCGATTCTTGATGACTGCGTCTTTGTAAATTGTCGCGGCGACGCTACAGCAGTGGGTTTGTTCGAGTTTACGAGGAAGCGCTGGCGTCTTGATATCATTTTTCAGTTTACGCCATAAATGTCCCGTGGAAGCTAGCAGCGGGAGTCGCACGCACACAATTCATATAATGCGTACCTCAGATACGAAATCAAAACGCACCAGCAAGCATGCACACCCGTCGCAAGGCCGAGCTGGGCCCAGCGCTGGCAGTGCACTGGCCAGCTAGTCACGTGTTGTGTTTTAGAAAATGCTTTGACCGACAGCCGAACCAAAGGAGGGGATGATTCAGTCTGTTGCTTAACCAGCCAACCTCTGGCGCTATGGAGCCTTTATAGAACAATTAGTACAAACGTTTCGAATGCCAAGTTTACATTGGCTACTAATGGTTATTCAACTTTGAATACATCAGGAAATTTTACCAACCAGTAAGTGTTTTATTTTGATCAGTGCTGTTTTACTTGCACATGTTCCAAATATTGCGTCTAAAGAGAAATGGACTCCAACAGCACCAGCGTGATTGCGCTAAAAATTGCGAGCTTGCTCCTTCGTCAGAGGGAAACGTGGGCTCTCTATCCATTCCCACACAAGCTGTCCACCCTCTACCACATTTTTTTTGCGTCTCCAAATGCACAAGGTGCTCCCCCTGTCAACACAGTTCCCACATGCTTGAAGGCGCAACTGACTTCAAGGAACCTGTACGGACAGCGCTTGCCGATAGCTAAGGTTTAGGTGGTGGCCTCTGCCTCTGAAGTCCTGGAGTGGGGATCCCTTCTGAACAGTAAAGTTTATTCACTCACTCATCATTGCTGACCTAGGAACCCGCGCATCCGCCAAACATATTGTGCTAGGACCTCAAATCATGTTCTGGACGTTAGAGAAAGTAGCAGATATTCCACTTAACTCACCACATTTATTTCCAAGGCCTCCAGATGTCGTCTTCACAGAGTTTGGGTCATCGGATCATGGTGATTAAAAGTGGGAGCGAAGCTCATCAAGGCGGTAGTTCCACAATTTTTTCCAGTTTCTTCCAGCTGCTTTGGCAGACGGTAGTATTTTTGCTGCTCTCTTGTGAAGCCTTGATTATTCTATAATCTTCGCTGGCGTATGTCACGACCAAGAACAGGCTTCGGTCGATGCCAGTTATCGGTGATTCTAATACTGGTAGACGTTAATGTGGCGCTTTTTCTCCTCGTGGTCGCTGTAGTGGCGTTCCTGTAGTCGCTCTCGTTTTCTTGGTGCAGAGGCTTGCGTCGATTGATATTTCAGCTGCAGTTGTGAGTATCATGGCTGTATTTTTGTCGTTCACGGTTACTGTTTGGGCATTTCTGGTGGGATATCAATCGATTGTCTTATTGGCGTGGTCGTAATACCCTGACAGGTAGTAGTAGCAGAGGGAAACGTCACCTACAGGTCAAGAGCGGAGGAATTGGCAAACGGAAGGTGGCTGCCCTGCCAGAGGTGGTATGTGGCTTGTGAAGAGCTGCGCTCATACTTCGCATTACCGACTATTATAATCGTCTCTCCGTTTTTCTAAAGCTGCGGTAATTGTTTTTAATAAAGTAGTCATGGTGGTCTTTGTGCTTGTGGGATATTTCATATTGCATGACATTGTGACCTGGGTAGGGAGTTGTGATTTCGTGGCTGTGTTATGGTTGTTATACAATCGGAGCTCTTTACACTTGGCGTTATGATTATTTTAAGACAATATGTAACTGAAACTGTGCCGGCGATGGTGGTAAGGTTGTGTATATGTCGCGGTAATGGTGTTGGTGCGTTGCGGGTTTCTGGCTTGTAGTTTCCAGCGGTGGTGTTTTCTTCGAGTATGCTTGAAGCAGTTCTTGTTGAAGTGTGCGTGCAGTAGTTGCAATCGCTGGCCCTGTTGTGCTCATGACTGACCGTGTTGCATTTGATGTTTTGTGATTTTGACAGCGGCACTTAGTGATGTGATGCTCATGAGTGGTTGTCATGCCAAGGATGCGTAATATGTCGCATAAGCGGCTGGTGTCGTTCGCTTGAGGAATAATCCTTGCGCCACAAACTTCGGCGCCAGAAATGCGGCGATCTGTCGCTGTCTTCCGGAATGCAGGCAGGGATGAAAAGGACACGAAAGTTTGGAAGCTCCAACCATGGGTCCCGGCGCACGATCGATTCGGAGCACTGCGACACAATTGCGAGTGGGGCGCAGCCTTGTATCTCCTCAGGAATTCCGTAGGAAAGGCGGAAGGCAGCGACGCATCCTTGCGTGAGTGGCACCTTGCAGCCAGGCCATGTTTTCGGATCGGTCCAACCTGCAAAAAGGCAATAACTCTTCTCCATATCACACGTACCGAATGAGTGCCGTGCTTTCCTTTCGCAAAGTTTAGAAATCTCTCTAAACCTTTCCTTATGGCCCACGCTATCGAGACATTTACGGCAGTGAGAACAAGGCTGTTGGCGAAATGACCCTGTCCACACTGATCAAGAAATGAAAACAAGAGTACAAACAGGCAGGCAGTAGAGTGGAATGACTATAAAACAACGTGCGATAACTGGACGGGAACGGCTTTCGGTTTGGTCTTCGACTTATCGAATTTCTCCTGTGAGACTGTACGCGAAGATGGGCAACAAAATGCGCGATACACTTTGCTTCCATTAGTACCTGCTCAAGAAGCTCCTGATGGCTACGGGGTAGGTATTTGCTTCCAGTTATACCGTCCCAGACGGTGCAGTTTCATGTTGGTTTACCTTTGCGAGACGCAATATTGATATTTACGAGCATCTTACAAAATACAACCCTCGCCACTGTCGCTTCGGCTTTCTAGTGCTCATCATGGACTTATGGGCTTGATTCCGGCAGTGGCGGGCGCATTGCGATTCAGGTGAAATGAGCAAGCACCCGCGAAATGACTCTTCGCGTGCTGTTCTCAGTCGCGTAGCTGCCATGCGATTGGAGGTTACTTGTGCGAGTGGGGGCGTAGCCTTGCATCGCATCAGGAATTCCGTAGGCCAGCTGGTTTTTCCAGCTCCACTAGCTCGTAGTCATTAAAACGCCATTCCACTCAAGTCTGAAAGAATCGGCGCACATTTGGAAAGGCGGCGCAGCCCGGAAGGAATCACGCCGATCGCGAAGCCTGGAGAAAATTTCGCTCGTTGCCGACGGAGAGCGCGTAACTGGCGTAACCTCGACGGTGCTGAGTGAGGCCCTCTACAATTCGCTCGAGCGCGGCGGCTCCGGGTCGGAATTAGTTTTCAGGAAGCCACACTGCGCGCCTGATCGCGACCAATGGCGACGTTTGCCTCGGCGGGAGGGTGACAGTATTTTGAACTGCAGACGCTACGGCCTGAGCAGGCCTGCCTCGGCGCGAACTAACGAACAGACGCGGCGCGCCCTAGGTTTCAGCAGCGCCCGTAATTCACGATAACCCTTGCACTACCGTAATTGGAGGCACAAGCGTCAGAGGTCGGCAGAAAACCGACGTGACGACACGACGAAAACTTCGAATCAGACGCGCGCCTCTCGTTGTTGCTAATTTGCAGGCTCGAATATCGCGATGTATGTGGCTGACACCTGAAGTTTTCAGTAGCTCGATGGAACAATCGCAGCGCAGGCTGGCCGCGTCAGATTGGTGACAGCTACGCAGTACTTTTAAGGTTAGATTGAAATGTGTTTTGTGCAGACGGTGTCCTCACCATGATCTTTTTTTCAGTCGGAGGTACAGGCCGAGAACATCTAAGGCTCCGTGGCTGTTTGGCGATGACCGGAGGCTGGTGTGTTGTGCGGAGCCTGATAGCGTTTCGAAGATATCCACGTCGATGTTGTCACTCCCAGTTGAACATCCTTGACAGTTCTTGCAATAACGACAGTCGCAGAGCTTGTGGTTGTGGCTGTCCCGGTTGCTGTCGATGGCGTCCACACCTCATTGGTCCGAGGGCCGCTCTAGCCTGCCGCTACTTGGCCGGGCAGTGAGCATGATCTGTAGACCTGCGCGAAAGGGGTGCAACATTTGGGCGCCAGGAAGAGCTCGTAGTCTTACACTTCATGCGCTAGCATTTTAAGAACAGGCGACGTAAGGGCGGGAGACTGAGCTGCTGGAAATAAAATGACAGTGTTTGCACCTTTCCATATACGCGTACAAGAAATTAGACAAGTTTCGATTTTTTAAACTCTGTGCGTGTGTAGATATTGCTTCTGTTTTCTGAAACCACCTCAGGGTGAGTCGACATAGCTGATCACAGCTAGTTAGGTTTTGCTCAGCTGCGTCCACGCTCGAAAAGCCTGCTCGTGACGTGTTCCCGCTCAGAGGGCCCAGTGGGTTCAGAAGCGTGCCACAGAAGATACTGAAAGTAAATGTACTTAACGCCTCGAATATAAACCTCTGCTTCTCACAAACGCAAGAATTATTTTTGAGAACTCGACTGCACACGCTGATTGCTGCGGTGAATGGTGGAACATCACCTATATTGCCGTGCTGAATCGAAGAAGATCTTTGCAGCCAGCGGCTATTCGCCGGAGCGGAAATTCCGCGGATGATCACTGTGCGGAAAAGTACGCAGAACTCTCTTCCGGTTTGACCCGTGTGAAGAACCCAGGGCATGATGGATTACGCGCATTTAGAGGTATTACCATTTTAGAGACGCAACTAATTCGAAAGAGTTAAGGAAATAGAAAAGTAAAATTCAGGCCCTCACCAGTTCAGTGTCACGGTCATGGCGGCAGGCTGTATACGTTAATTTCTTGCCTGACGTAAGCCGCCTGTCGTTCGAGCAGAGAATTACTTCTGTGGAATGTAAGATGCATGCAAGCGGAGTTACGTGCAGTAGCATGTGTGAAATTCATTGATATCAACAAAGCCACGGATGCTTGAAGAAAATTTCCTTATCGCATGACCCATGTTCGATCCTGACCTTGACAGCCGTGTTTCGATGGAGGTGAAACGCAAGAGGGCCTGTGTGCTGTGCGATGTCAGTGCACGCTAAAGATCTCCATGTGTTCGAAATTATTCCGGAGCCCTCCACTAACTACGGCAGCTTTTCTTTTCTTCTCTCAGTCCCTCCTTTATCCCTTCCCTTACGGCGCTGTTCGGGTGACCGCCAAGATGTGAGACAGATACGGAGCAAATTCCTTCCTAAATACCAATTATAGTTTATTGTCGCATGCGCAGCTTTTGCCATTCAGACGAGAATAAATTTGAGGTGACGTTAACGCCACATGGTAAATAACTTTCCCAACAACCACAAACGAAATTTTTTCACAATGCTTGGGGCCGTTTAAGAAAATCGACAAGCAATTCATGAACTCACCGTAGTTACCGTCGCACAGAACCAGGGACAATCTGTCGTCGGGCCCTGCAGTCTGAACGGGAAAGGCTTCCGACTGAAATGGATGATGTCCATTAGGAGAATCGCTGGTCATGGCTGTACAGGCGCTGCTGGCTGTTCGTTCTCTCATTGCGTTAGACGCACCACAGGATAAAACGGTAGTCGCCGAGATTGCAGTTCTTCATGCTGCGTCCGTTTCAGAGGGCATGTTGATGGTGAGCGCCGTTGTCTTTGTCTTCATTGTCGTCGCCGCAGCAGTAGCATTCTGTGGCCATAAAAGGTGACGTGTCCTCTTGAGCCGGTTACCTTTGAAGGTGTGTGTTGTACCTCTGTGGGACCTGTGCTATTATACTCATGGTACAGGTGAGAGTTTATGTGGCTGGGCCGCAGCGTCTTCTCATGTGTGCCTAGGATGTCGGATAGCTGTCCTGGCTGTGTTAGTTATCCTGAGCTTTCCGGAATGTGAGTTTTTGGCGCTGATGGCAGGGGGCGCACACCAGTGCGTGATTGCTGTCTGTGATATCGTAGAAACGCTCGTTGAAGCTTTTTTATCTTTCTGTGCTGTGACTTCACAGGTTTTTTTTCTGATAAGTGGTCAAGTTTCTGATAAGTTGTTTCTGTCTGCGTGCTGCGCGTTGTTTTTGGTGCCATGTTGTGTCGAAAAAAAGTGCTGTCTCTGAGGGGAAGAACATTGGCGCTGTCGCAAAGGCAGCTATGGGCGCCCGCATGAGGAACAGTAGGAGTGCCGCTCTCGAACGTAAACGCCTGCACAGTGAATCCTGGCGCGGTGGAGATCTTCCAGCCTTGCTTGTGTTTCTGCGCGGACTTGTCCAGGTGTCACGAGAGCGTTGATTCAGCCGGATTCGGTGCTCGGTTGGCGTCTTGTCGTGACCTGCAATAACAACGCAACGAGTCCTTACAGTCCTGATACACTTGGCAAACCACACATTTCTCTCTTATTTTAGCTTTCAGATGTAGCTCGATGCGATGAGCGGCAAAGAATTTACTTCAGTGGTGCTTATGTTTCTCTCATGACTGCAGTGCAGCCCAGTTGTAAACAACCTGGAATGTCACGCTGATTGCTTTCGTTGCATCCAAAGTTCGTAGTAAGCGGACCTGCCCTATTACAGCCGAAACATAGTGAGACAGGAGGGATGCGTATTTCTGTAAAACGTCCGTTTCGCATGCCTGTTTCTTGAAAGAAGGCCCTATCAAAACCTCTCCGGCGCGGCCATCTGCTCCTGGTGGCGACCATTCTATCAGACAAGGCACTTTAGGGACGCGATAACAGCGATAGCTATTGCGGTGTTGCCGGTAAATAGTGGTAGGTTGCACACTTGTCTGCAGTCCTCGACAAATTTGTAAGGACGGAGCGACGAAGCAATTCCAGAGCATGCACGTGCAGAACGTGTATTATGCGTTATCACTGTGCAAAACTCACGACCAGTGCACTGAACTGCAGATAAAGCGGCACAGCTCGCAGCAGTTGCAAAGTTCTTGAAGGAAGTGTTGCGCGGAGGTAGAACCGCACAGACTGAGTGGTGCGCACTGCTCGACCGCTCTACACAAGGGCGACGTAGGCTGGCTGCCACGTGACCGGATGGGCCAGCAGCCGCACCTCGTGACAGGTATTCTTGCTTCTTATACTGCTACCTTTGGTTCAGCACCGACCATGTGCTGTAGCTTCGCTTTCAACGTTGCCCACGTCTCGCTCTCACCACGCTCTTCTTCCACTCTAAACGCTTCGCGTTGCCGGCATACACACGCGCAGCGATTCACCTTGTAGCCTGCCGGGGAGCGCTTGTTCCGCAGCTAACAGCTATTTTAATGGTGCCTTTTTATTGCTTTTAGAGGTCTACAATTTCTTTGGGAGCTTCGACTAATAAGACGGGACGGAATACGTTGGTGTTCCGCCCTTGTGGCTGTGCGCGTCCCCGTAAACAGAACTCAGTGGTTTAAAAATCAGTGTGCATGTCGGTGGCTTAATTAGGCATTCATAAATCGCCATTAAATACAGCCTTCCTCCTCGTCCTCAGTTGAGAGCAGCCAGTTGGAGCTGTGCTCGAAGATGCGGAGGGTGAACACTATTGATTGGACTACTGCGCACGATAACAACGAAGTGGTAGCAGGGTGCAGGTAACTCCTACCAGTCGTGCGTGGTAATAAAGCGTCTCGGGAAATAAGGCTGCAACGAATGCGGTACTGTTCGTGGAGTGCAGAACACAGCACAGAATGAAATACCGGTGGTCATGCGCGGCAATATCAGCGGCAATGGTGAACGGCTTGTTTAACTAAGCACGAAAGGGACAACATCCCTTACATGGTCATGTTTTCTTCCCAATCATGCGAGGTTAACCGCCGGAACGAGGATGTACTTATGGACGATGAGAGATACCGCAGAAAATTGCTCAATAACAACCAAGTGGGGTTTAACATACTATAGCGTCTCGCAACGCACTGGGATCTTTGCATTTCATCTCCGCCATAACTCGACCATCGTAAAAAATGCCTAATGAGGGCATTTTCCTCATAAAATGAGATCTGCGTGTGTAAGAGAGAGGCATGAACGCAGCCTGAAAATATTTATTGTATTCCAGTGCGATATCGCAGATACACTGCACCTATTTCAACGAGGAGGACCCCACTGTTGGGAAAGCTAGGAGTGTGACAAGACAGAAATGTCTGAATGGCGAAAACTGAGCCGTCCTGGTTACCTTAGGAGGTACTCACCTCGATTTTCTTTTCCGTGGAGGTTCAGGCCGAGAGCACGTAAGCCTTGTCGGTTTTCTCAGGATTACTGCAGGCAGCCCGTTGGACGGACTGGCTTGTGGTTCTCGTGTTGTTCCGACGTTTTCGCATCGTTTTTGATGACGCCGCTTGTGAAACCTTGATTGGTACTGGTACTGGTTGCGGCCTATACAGTCGCCGTCGGTGGTCTCAGGGTAGATGGCCTATTCGTGATTCTCCTTCTCCCCAGAGATGTTTTGGGCGCATGTTGATATGATGGCTGTGGTATTGTTCGGATGCACGAGGTTGTAGTTGCGGTCGTCCTGGTTTTTTTTTGTAGATGTAGCAGGTACGTCATTATCCTCGTATTGGTAGCCATAATCGCGGTAACCTTGTGTGTCCTAAATATGTGTTGTTACAGACAACACCGGGGGTTTTTCCAACATTTTTAGGTACTGATCGCACCGTATTTCTGCAGCATTTTGTATCCGACAGAAGAAGCGGTTTCAAAATATCAAGCAGACCCATATTAAACTGAAAAATATGAAATCGAAACCAAAACTTGATTCTTGCGCGCCGAAATCAGAGAAAATGAGGACACGGCAACAGCAGAGTTTAAAATTGATTTGAGCAAGAATGAGCTGACGCACGGCTGTAGACATGGTGGAAATTCTTAGGACGGTGAAAAAAGCTGCAATAAAAACTTTTGTACGTCACATGAATTATGGAAAGGAACTGTCAAGGAGACTACCATATATACGATACATGACGATACATGAACCTCGAAAAACCTCGGAGTTGCCCATAAATTAGAATGTTATTGTTCCCGCCACAATAATAACGACGGTGATGAAAGGAACGAAACGTCCCACTTGTAAGGACGGATGAAGTAGAAAGCCTCACAATCATCGCAACAGGGAAATGAGGTAGGTTAGGGTCAAGTAACTGCAGATCTTTTTAAAGAATGGTGGAGACATTGGAGTAGGCTAACTTGCCATCTCAAAGGCGCAATGCCACATGGCATCGGGGGTACCGGATTCATGGAAGAACAGTAACATAATCTCCAGCAGCAGTGCAAACTCTCGGCGCCGACATGAGGAATGGAAGAGGCACCCCACTAGAAGCCTTCACAGAGAGAAATGGAGTCGCGATGGTTGTGCCTCGACTTATGGGGAGGCGAGAGGCTGCAGGTGTCGTGTAGTGAGTGTGCTGATGGGGTGCATTGTCGAAATGTGCACCAAGTTGGAGTAAATTGTGGTATGTAGTATGATTGGCACCGTTAGCGTTGTACTGTGGTAAGTGCTGTGATTTTGTGCGTTTTCGTGTTAGCGGTAGTTGCGTTCTTGTTTTATCAATTTTGATTGTGGTGGGTCTTGTGTTCTGCACCGAGTTTTGTTCATCTGTGAACTCGTGCCGTGGTTATTCTGTCGACATCACGTGACAACCGCCGAGTACTGGAGGTGAAAGAGCGACCGACGAGTTTCGTGCTCTATTTGTGGTTATGTTTCTTGTTATCGTCTTGGAGCTTTGCAGTCGTCGGCTCTAAATCGTGTGGAACAAGAAAAGTGCCGCAGGCTCCTGCCGTCGAGATTGGCAAACTTCTCAGCCCAAACGGACAAGATTCACGGAAAGTCCCGCCGAGACGACTTTTTTGCTTGTTGCACACTTCTTCCAAGAAATTGCTCCAAGATATCTTTTTTCCGCTGCGTGGACCATGCTGAAATCCAGGTGTATGCCGTCGACGTATTAAGTTCACAAGCGCTTGTTCACGTGGCGCTGAGCGTAGACCATATGAAAGCCTGCGAAAAGATGAACGTCAGCCTTGTTGAGTACAGGCAACCTGAGTAAGATACCGGGCTGATTTGCGTGATGTTCGAGATGCATTAAATTTAGCAATTGTGTGAATTCCTACGTGCACTGATATTCTAGGAAAACGGAGACATATAATTATATAAAACAGTCTGAATGCCTAGGATGCAAAATTAAGCGCCTCATGAATGCACGTAGGAGACGATTTCAGGGTACGGCATTTATAAAGGACTGTGAATTTCGAGGAAGAACGCACTCAGATTACTCAGACCTTCGGGCTCCATATTAGTGTGGAAGAAAGTTGCACTGAAAATAACCCAACACTGGTGACCCGAAAGTCTCTCAAATCCGCTTGCTATGCGCACCTATTCCGTGTCCCAATAGTCATGAGTTGCACATAAAAGCTGTGCTAAGGGAGGAGCCCTATCATTCTAAATAAATGAGCCGGGTAATTTTGGTTATTTTTCAATCTTGTGTTTAGCTAATATAACCTCAGCTTTGTGTGCGCCACAAAACCGAATACAAGAACCAACTAACCTTACTTTCTTCACTATTTTTCAGCAAAACTGGTTGTACCAAGAGAAAACTCACCATAATCTCTGTCAAATGCGGTACGGTACGACTACTGCCGCGCTCGCTGAACCGTGGTGGAGTGATGACACTTGAGGTCGCCTCCATTCTCTTCGCAAACCTGCGAGGGAAAGTGCGGGTTGTTTTTTAGGCCCAGGCTGTTGGGGTTACCACTTCGCATATAACTGTTTTTCTTGCCACAGATACGTTCTGGTTATTAACTGGAGTAACACTCGCTGTTTTAAAAGTTGATACTTCAGCACTCCGTGCACTGTTTCTTTGCAGTGCGCAGTTTTTTTTGTGCACTGATTCCCGTAGGCTGATAAAAGCAAAAGTGACCGAAATTTGGTTTTCGGATCACATTAGCTTGCGAAAAGAGGAGCGGTTTGAGTATGACACGGACTGAGGGCCTAATCAGGAGCCCTGATTACTGTATAGATGGAAACTGCTTGTCAGAATGAATGAGCCAGCAAGTTTTCTACAAGAAAGAAGAAACCCTAGACGCATGATCTCTTTGCAGGCTCCAGTATCATCGCCATTACATCTTTTTGGTTTTCCACAAAACCATTCACAGATGCCAAGCTTCTGCGCAAATTTCGTGATTTGTTTTCTGACTTATTGTAGGCCTCACAACGGTGTATGCCCACCATTCGCCTTTGATACGAACTGCTGTTTCGTTGTCGTTAGATATCGAATACATTCCTGCAATAACAACAGAGCCTAGCTATAGTTGTGCTGACTAGACGATTCCTTCAATGAGAGGAACGCTTAGTGCGGAATGGTAATACGCGCCACCACAGTGCAGCAGCGTTGGATTTCGTATAAGAATTTGGCATATAAGAGGAAATCTTTCGGAAACTTTTTCTCAATGTCAGAGCTGAACTGGACTCAAAGTCCGGTACTTTCCACCGGCGTACCGTTTTCACGAAGGCGCCGTGTTAGCCTGAAGTTCCAGCTTTGAGGTTTGAGGGAATTTCTAAGAGTGCAGAGACAATCAACGTACCTGTTATCGACGTCTTCAGGTGGCGTCCTTTATCTCCTCGAATCGGTCCACTGTAGCGATGCCGGACAAACTGTGACCCACGCTGGCGTTGTGATGCAGCGCTCGGGGTATTTCAGGCAGTGTCTGTCCAAGTCGCCCGTTTGTAGGTTCATTTGTCTGTTCAAAGTGCACGGTATCTGACGTCCCGAAGCGGCACTTGGGCTGTAAGGCACCGTAGTCGAGGGCACTGCATGCCGTCTAGGGTTCTTTTTACTACGCTCTGACATCGCACAGCGCATGGGCGCCTCTGCGTTCACATCGAGCTAAACGTCGCCCTTTGGGGAAACGATATTTTCCAAATTGACGATTCTGTTCGTATACTGGCCCTCCGTTACGTGCAGTGGTGGTTGTAGTTCTGAAACTGTTGCGTGACTGGATGCATCTGTCGACTTGCGTTGAATAAATGTGTGTCGCTGAAGTTAACCTGACGCTTGGGTGTCGCTGCACAGGTCCCAATGAGGTTGCGGCTGCTTGTACGTCGGAGGGTGCTGTCTAGTCTTCCCACGTCTGCCTGTTGTATTTCCCGAGTGAGTGCGGTGACGTAGCTGTAGAAAGCGCCACTGGCATGAAGAACAGGAGCAGCATACTTATGGGAGTGAACCGGCGGCCCCGAGTACTCCCGGCATGCGAAAGAGGAATAGTGCTGGCCTGGACGTGACACTCGGTAGATTCCACAGCCCCGCAGACCTGACACTCAGCACAATGTTCGCGATGCAGGCAGCTCCAGGGAATGATACCGGCTCCCCAAACGGACATGTCGCCGCTAGATTCCTTGTGGTGGTGCAGCAGGTGACGATGGTACAGGTCACGACCACCACCAAGCCCAGTGCCACAATGTGCACCATCCAGGAGGCTGCAAGAGATAAATTGGTCTGTTCATAGTCCTTTGAAGTCTCAGAAGGTGGGTCATTCCCATAACAATTTAGGGCAGATAGGGCTAGCGCAAAGGATAAAAAGCTACTCAGAAAGCCAATATAGCAATTGCGAGGGACGTTCTAGGTGGAACACTGATAGGGTGGCTTAAAGGAAAGTAAGAAATATGACGCGGTAATGGCGTAGTTTTCCATGATATACGCTGGTGGAAGATAAATTTTCAAGCATTACTTGCATCAGCCAAGTCGTTGTCGTAACCGCCGATTCCAGAACATCCCCCTACTGCAGGAGCCGTTGCGTACTTAGCGAGGCCCGTCAAGTAAAAAGTGGGTATCATGACTATCGCCCTCGTACTTCATAGACAACGAGCGTAGTTGGTTTTCACAAAATTTTAATTGATGGCTTCAGGTCTCGATGGGAATAACAAGCTGCATCAGGGGCGCTGTCTTCGGCTGTGGCCATTTTAAAATTCCCGGCTGTACTTCGGGGGCTTAGGTGCCTGCCCAAAAAGAACCTCAGCGGTCGAAATAAAGTCGACACATTTTATAACGAACATGATGGTCATGTGGACTACGTTAAATGTATACAATGTTTGTAGCATGTGGACTTCCTATGTGACACCCAAAAATGGAGAGCCAATAGCGCGGTTTTTCTTCCTAAAAAACATTTCGATGTACGCTTGCCAAGTTACGGAACTTTCTAAGCAATCCAGCGCAGTCAGTTCCCCTTTGCCGACTTCGTTGCTACCGATTGCTGCTTTAGGGGGCCAAGAATGAAATCGTTGTGCGAGCGTTTATTACAACTGGTGCATGCGCACTCTCTACAACGTAATAGCGCCTGCTATTACGTTCGCCCCTGTATGGCTCTGCCATGTCGGCGTCATCAGGCGCACAAACAAGATCATGCTAATGAACGTCAGGTGCGGTCAGATGAGCTGTGCATCGTCGACGCATTGCAACTTATCCACATGCGGCCGACAACATGTGTGTTCCACAGCGTCCTACACCGTTCCTATGTCCATAAACATCGAAACAATTTTTGATGCAGTCCGCACTGAGCAAAATCAACGCCACTGGGAACAGAGGGATCTGAACTGATACTTCGGCAACTGCTCTGCCACGCCAGACTGGTGTTATGCGCTTGTGGCATGCGAGCGACAGGAAACCATGAGTGCGTTAATTATTGCCTAGGTCAAGTGGCTTACCTTTCTGGTCAGGAAAGGCAGCACATTGTGCACCACGCTCACGTCGAACACTACCAGGGCGTTTTATTTTTTCTTCCGTCACAGTGAAAGTCAACAAGCCACTCGGCGAACAAGACACCTGCCATCACCATACCCCCCTCTAAGCTTATTCCTATTAGCACACTCGTGGAATAAAAAAAAATGCAGCATTGAGGCTAGTTTGTGTCGTGCCTTCAACCTACTTGAACGTATCTTCCAAAATGATGCGCCTTGCGAGCCTTCCCATTTATCGACGGCAGCCGCCGATCCCTCCAGTCCGTGCTCGGACACGGAAGCGCGGTAACGCGAAGCTCACTGCACTTTCCACCAATGCAAGGCGTAGCCTTTCAAGGCTTGCATTTATGACGGCCGCATTTCTCATCTGTTTCTGTTTCTACTTTGTTTGAGCTGTTGCGTTCTTTGCGTGGTAAGTGAGGTGAGGGTATCACAAAGCCTTGGACACACTCATAGCTCTTGTAAGAAACTGCACTTTCTGACTGCAGGCCCTGTTTATAGCGTCCCCTCGTTCGCTCGAAAAGAGTTGTGGGGCCAGAATTGTTCGCTGTAGCCGAGACGCAATGCCATATCTCTAATACATGTTTTGACCACAGCACTGCCCTCATTCGTAATAAGGTTTCGTTAGTTATATCTCTGGCTCTGCGGCTTGAAGGATGCAGTTGCTCGCTCATTACTTGCAGGTGGTGCGAACTACGAAGCAGAATTGACATCTGAGCTAGTTGGTTTTTCATTTTCAAAAATTATAAAGCGCACTTAGGACAACAGACAAGAGAGACCAAACCACACAAGCGCTTGTGGGGTTTGGTCTCTCTTGTCTGTTGTCCTAAGTGCGCTTTAGAACTACGAACACTCGCCACTCAAGCCTCCCACCTTCCCTCAGTTTTCCTCTTTCTCAACTTTCATGAAACTGGAGAGGAAGATTTCCCGCTCTCCACTTCGTCATCTGCCAACAGAGGTTTACGAAACACAGGCAGAGTGACGAAGTGTTGCAACATACAAGCGCCAAAGGTAACAAACAGTCAACACATACAGCCTAGCACGCCTTAATTGGGCCAACTCAACTCGTGAGAGCTACGAACAGCAACAGCCAGAGAAAGCCCCATCGCCGGAGCGCCGCAGCCACGTTGTATACGTACCAACGCCAGGCGGCAAGCATATAAAGCAATCAATCACCGCAGGCGTTGTGCAAACAAATACGAACAAAAAGGCCAAATAGATGGAAGCGAACATGTGCGCTTTCGGGCTCGTGCCCCATGCAGTTGGTGACAATGGTACACTGAAGGAACGCCCTTGTCAATACCGGCGTTAGAAAGCAACGGTGGACGAACGCGTCGATTGCCGCCTGTACTGCCGCGGCGGGGAAGCACAACACAGCACAACACAGCGCAGCATGTCCTACGTATTTGTAGTTGTACGGGTGCCTTCAGAATTAAAGCATAGATTACCTCTGCTACACCTTGTCCAGCTGCCGTATATACAAGAGACTGCATTTACTTGTGGTCATGTATGCTCAAAGGTTGTTGCATGAATTTAATCAGAACGTGTTTTAAGAACGGTTATCCAAGACATAATGGCTAGTACAGAATATACAACGAGAAATCAAGGACAGAACACTTGGTATGCGATTATTGTGCAGGGGGTGCATTCATGAGGGGCCTGCGGAACACATAGGTCTGTGTAAAGACTCTTCACCTTTCTCGAGCGTTGACCGGGGACTCGAAGCGATGGCGTACGGGGGACATGCTGCTTGACTGTATCGGGTCGCATGGGGCGATGCCGGTGTCCACAGCTCAGCCCAGAAACTCGAGCCATTGGTTGGCTCGTTCGTCTGCTGCGGTAGTTGTGGCAACAGCTGATCTTCAGGCCTGGCCGCTTCGAAGCAGGCGTGTTGGGCTGCCTACGCCAATTGACCACTGCTTCCGCGCTGATGTCTCCATGTTGGCTTGCTGACACTCCGTTATCTGTCAGCCGTTGTAGGCGTCCAGGCCTCAGCACAGCACCTAAATATGGCTGTTGAATGTAAGGAAATATGGGGAAAAGGAAACCGTACACATGAGTACATAGAGTTTCCTGTTATAATCATGACGTTTCGGAAAAACAATGAACGCTTCATTCACTTTCACACGAGCTTCATGGTTTAGTAATTGACATCTATCTCTTTGCATTGACATTAAAGGCTTGATAAGGCTTGTTAACTAGGAGTCGTGATTGTTTCATCACGTTTGCGGCAGCTTATAACGGAGGGTGGAACAGCCGGGCGTTCAGAAATTAGGTGCGCTAACCTGCTTTCTAATCCCACGGCCCATGCCTGAGAAGCGGGCCTGGCTAGCCAGACCGTTAAAAGACCGCTTGGTGTCTGCCACCGCTGGGGTCCTGGACAAAGAACT
The DNA here is from genome assembly GCF_052857255.1 of Amblyomma americanum. Lineage (NCBI taxonomy): Eukaryota > Metazoa > Arthropoda > Arachnida > Ixodida > Ixodidae > Amblyomma > Amblyomma americanum. Next base: position 78,970,796 of record NC_135506.1, read on the forward strand.
CAATCTGGTGCTTCGGATGACATTTTTACGAAATAAAGGAACTTTTTTGCGGCGTCATATATGTGACCGTCGTTAAAACTAGATCGCTAAGAGGTATGTGAATCTCATCGCTGCTCATCGGTGGCCCTAATTCGTGAGCCCAAACTTGGGGCCCCCACTGCTCTAAACACTTGGTTACGTTTCAGCAAATCTGGTATATTTTAGAGTACGCTGACGAATGTGGAATTCAGCACAGATTGAAACAGCGTTATACAAGTGTCGTTCATCCGATATAGTGAATGCGGTTGAGCCATGATCCCATCTCTCAGCGCTTGCCAAAATGTCCTGCCATACCACCCAAGGCAATCGCGTTTTCTGAATTCGAAAACATGATATGGTTATTACCAACGGCCGACTACAATTTTGCATTTGAAACCAGGCGCCTAATTTTTATCCTTAAAAAGTTAACTATCAGAAATTAAGAAGCCGCTTTGGGTTAGTGACTTTAGCGTTAGGCTTCTGGTCTCAAAGTCGCGCATTCAATCCTGGCTGCGGCGGCCGTATTTATCCGGAGGCGAAATGCGAAAATCACCGTGCTGTTTGATGCTGTTTGATATAAGGCTACGTTGAAGACTCAAGGTGTCCTATCAAGGTGTGCCATTAAGCCTTGCAGCGTCATATATGTGATCGTCGTTAACAGCCAGATAAAAAGCCATTCACTACGCCGTCCCTCATATATGTGACCATCGTTAAAAGCCAGATCGTTGAGAGGTGTGTGAATCTCATCTTTGCGCATCGGTGGCCCTAAGCCGGGCCCTGAAATTTGGTTGCGGTATATTTGCGAGGTACAGCTGGCATATTTCGCAGCTTAAGCAGTCAGAAAACATCTTATTAGAAAGTAGAAAACCTTCCAAGCTTAAAAGATATCTCTTTTCTGATGTGCGCCAACACTGGTAATTAAACGCGGCAGAATCCATCTCGCTAAGCCTATTTACAAAAATTTCGGTTCACCTTCACTTGAACAAGTATAATTAGACTAAGTGTCAAAAATTTACATGAAAACTTGGCGACTGAATCTCGGAAATGTGCTTTCAGAATATTTTAGCACTGTATAACAGCCGGAAGCGACGATTCTGCTGCAATCAAGCACCGCTGGGCTAGCACGCTTAGATATTCGTTGGGCATGACTCACCGCAACGTCTGTCGCAGAGTAGCAGGTGCAGCAGTTGGTCCGCTTCCATTCCAGTAATCGTAGTACTGTAGCTTGCAGAGCGCTGGCAACGGCGTGCGCTGGGCTCCGTGAAGGTGCTTTGAGTGGCTGTCGCAACTACCCGATATAACTTGTAGTTCCTGCTTCTGGTACCGCTACGTTAAGACGGCAATCGGCGGTTGAGTTTCGCTTGCTTCTGGGACGTCGTGTAGCCGGTGGCTGTCTTGACAGATGTTCTGGCCATTGAAGACAGAAATCTGTATGCGATGCGTGGCTGTGACTGTTGACACTGCGTTCTGAATTCTCAACGTGAGGGCAGATTTGGCGCAGCCATGAGGAATAGAAGGGGTAGCACATTGAAAGCTCTAAGAGCGAGGCATTGAGTCACGATAGTGTTGGTCGTGAAAGCAGGCCAGAGGCAGCAAGTGCTGGTCTGAAAGTTTCAATGGTTGTGGTACGTGGTTGCTCTATGGTTGGTTTGTGCTACGTGCTATGGCGGTTCTTTTCTATTACCCTTTGAGCTTTGACCGTTGCTGTACTTGTGTGACTGCTAAACTGTAGAGATCGTGAAAGCTGTTCAGGTTATGACGCTGAGAAACGCGGAGGACGAATTTGTCTCTATCTCCGGCTGTGTTGTATGTGGTGTGGTCTGTGTTTGGAACGTTGCCTCATGAGGCATGAGCATTAGAAGTGCCACCGTCCTCTTCTAGATATCGGCCCGCATGAGGAGGGGCAGCAGGACCTAATTGGACGTGATTCACAGGAATCTGCCCCGCGGCGAGTTTTGGACGATGCTGACGAAGTGACAAAACGGTTACGGTACTGTAAATAATGCATCCTTGGTGGCGTTATTAATGTTCATATCTTACGGTTCATAAAGTTACGCCTTCACTTGAAAAAGAGGCATTAGAGTTTGCGTCACGGTTAGTGCGGTTGCCGGTGAACTCGGGATTGAACACTGACTCTATGTGGCTGTCGTTTTGGGTGATGTTCGTGCGCTTGTGACATTTGTTCTATGTAGATTTGTGGTGCTGACACTTCTGCAATAGTGATGAAACAGGCTGGGGCTGTCGTGGATGGCATGGATTAGTGCTCTGAATGTAGAAGTGCGGTGGTTAGAGCGTGTTGTCAGCGTTGCTTGCTGGTATCTTGTAGCATGGGTGGTTGTGGTTGGATAGGTGCCCTGTTGTGGTATGCCAGAGGGGCAGTAGTGTAGTGCTGTAGCGAAGCTGCTCCATTGTTCGGTGTTGTCTGTTGTGCGTGTGGATCTGTGTGTGTCCATGAGGCTCCACGAATGAGCAGAAGCAGCAGCGCGTGTCGCGCAGTGAGGCCACCGAACTGCCTGCTGTCGGCATGAGGAAAATAATAGTGCCGGGACGGACGCCCTGCACAGGAAGTCCCGCAACTTCTACAGACACCTTGCGCTCTGCACACAAAGCTGTGGGCAGTCAGCGGAGTGGGATAGCTGTGGCTCCACAAGCAGATTCACGTCACCAGCGGATTCCGGCTTGTGTTGTATCAGGCGTTGGCGCAGCCGCAGCAGGCTAAACTTCGAAGCGGGGGTGGTACCGAAATCTGAAAAAAAAGAAGTTTTTTGGAGTCCTCGAAACGCTGGGTAGATAGATCATAGTTCTTTCACTATACGAAACGTGATAAGGCATGATATCAATTACTGTGGTGTTCGATAAGTGGTGCGTTGGCGTAGTGGTGCTATTCGGGAGAAAGCGAAAGGAGTCAGCTGCACCGTGTCTGCTGAAGTCAGGGCTGGAGCCCGGAGCACCACGCGGCGAAGGGAAAATAATTATGAGGAAGAGTGAAAATGAAGAAACACTGGAGCCCATTAGAGGGAACCATCTACAATACTACATACATCAACTTCCGATACTACATGTATCAACTTCCGCTCACGCGCTGTATATCCAGAAAACACTGCTTCACATTGCCGTCTTAAAGCCTCGAACCGAAATAGAAACCGAAGTGGGAACGCATCCAATGCGCATTTTGTCTAACCACGCTTAAATCGTCTTTGTTGTCTTAAATAATGAGAGTTGTCTCCTTCGACGACGTGGTTCCAGAACAGAAGTCTGAACAGTGCATCGCACCACATTCTTGGGGTTTTATGCTGAAACGGACTGCTCGACGCAGCTGGATTTCAGATTTACTCACCTTACTCTCTTCCCCCGCAGCAAAGGCAAGCCGTGATGATGGAAGGCATGTCGATGCTGAGTAGATTGTGTGTCCATTGCTGGATTGCGCTGTAGCTGCCGAGGCGCGAACATGATCGCCATTGAGTGTCCTGGCAAGTTGCGGTAGGATAGGAGTTCTTGTTGTTGGCCGGAGTTGCTTTTGTTGTTGTGCTTACTCGTGCTTTTTGCACATTGTGGCTGAGGTGTTTGCGAATGCGTCCGTAGTTGAGGTGCTTGCGTTTCGTCTTTCTGTATTTGTTACAGTTGCAGCTATGGCGTTGTGATTTTTCAAGGCTGTTGTTGCTCAGATGTTCACGGTAACGGGGGAAAGATTTCTTGAGGAATCCTCGAATGCTGTGTTTTCTTTTTCGTGCTCCGTTGCTATGGTCGTATGGTGTCATTGGCGTCTTGCGGGACTTGTGGGAGTGGTTCTTGTTTAGGGGAATGTAGGTGGTCATGGAATAACCAGCATGAGGAATAACACGAGCGCCGCCGCCCGCTGAATAGCCAGCAAGGATGATGTCGCGGCTCGCCGCTGTCACGACGTACAGGTGGAATGCTGTCTTCGTCAAGAACCCTCGCTGGAAACTATTTGGGTGCTGTGACGCGGTATATTCCGGATGTACAAGAATGCTCCAGTGCTGACTGACTGCTCATGTGCCTGGTGTTATCAGAGTTCAGAGTTGTTAAGCAGCGCCGAGGGTAGACGTGTCGGCCGCACGGGTAGTGGGACAGCCTGCAGCGAAGAATGCATTGCACCGATAGAGACATACCCAACAATTCTGAACGAAAGCATTTTATGAGCGGGAAACCTTTTATTAACTTAATTTTTTTCATCTAATGCAAGATTTCGCTATAACAATCAATATATCCGCACATCACCAATCGGCAGGCAGATTTTTGCTATCGTCAAAACCTGCGCCCATTGCTTTACAATGGCAGTCAGTTTCGAACAGTTAAGACTGCCAAAGTAAAGCAATGCGGGCAGCTTTTGACGAAAACAAAAAATATTCCAGCCGATTAGTGATGTATGGTTATATATGGTCATGATATATTGAAGACATTGGTACACATCATAATAATGGATCGCTACCTTCAATATTTTCTTAAAAATATTTAACACTTTTCGTATTTTCAAATTTTTTGCTCGAAATATTTGGACATGAGGTTTGACATACCCAGCAGCTCTGAAAAAAAAAGCATTTCTGAACAGGAAACCAGTTGTGAAAACAATTTTTTCATATATTGTTAAGATTTCACTCTAGCAATCAACATATCTGCCGATCACCCGACGGTAGTCTGGAATTCGTTTTTTCCTGTTAACGCTCTTGCTATCGTCAAAAGCTTTCCCTATCAGTTTTCTATGAGAGTCTTAACTGGTTTATGCTTTATGGGGGTTTAACGTTTCAAAGCGACTCCAAACTATCTTAATGTTCCAATTTTCTAAATATTTGGTCCGAAATTGCTGGGCATGAATGCAAACGCCTGTGTTGAGCGGTAGTTGAGTGTTTGAGGCTTCGGGGAAGCTTATAGCCAAGAAAACAGCGCACATGAGCCCAAGCAGGGCTTCTGCATAAATGCAGTTATACTGGCCGAGGCCACTGAATATATAGCACGTACGTCTTCAGATTCTAACGGCACACACGACAGTTGGCTTGAGGTAGGCAAATCGTGTATGGGAAAACACCGAAGACTGTTGAGAAGAAACGGTTAAAAAAAATGATGAAAAAAGTTCAGCAAGAATGCGAAACTTCGAAAAAGGCAAAAAGAGACAGCTGCGTTTTAGGTTATGACAATTCTCTCCGGCGCAGTTTACTCATGGCCATATGTCCCTCAAAATACTAATGTTAGAATATATTGCAAAGAGCATTCATTTAAAACGTTTATTAATGAAGCATGCGAGTGAGTGTTTCAGTAAATTTGCCTCTTGCGGTCCTGCCACGCACGATTAGAAAAAAACATTGTTGCTGCACTCAACGTACATCTCGTCCCATTCCAACAGATGTAATAGTTCATACCGTTGGATGCCACGCTTGTTGCGACGAAGCAAGCCTCATTGGTTCCGCCTCGACAACAGCATGCCTGCACACCTGCGTTGTTACAGTTGTCACTTTAGTTATGGCAGTTGTGGTCATGCGGTGTCTTTTACAGTAAAACCGCAAGTAATCGTTGTAAAGGAACTACTTATCGACTCCATAGCTAATTCAATCTGTGAGGACTGTTCTATGTGATAAGGATTTGGGCTTTTGCGTGCTTATTGAAGACTGCGGGTTATGGAGCATGTTGTATTCAGGAGCCGGGCAGTAATTAGGAGCAACGTTACTTTATTGAGACTGAGAGTAATAAAAAGTTAACTATTGCATATCAGAAAACTAGCCTTCTAGATAGCCTGCCCTTACCGTATTCAAATGCTCTACCCATTGACGGTGCTATATCGAAATAATCGCGCTACTAACACAAAAAAATCGTATTTTTTAAAAACTTCAAAACATCTTAGGTGAAACGCGCTGTATATACCCTTCATAGACTACAAGGCGGCATTGGACTCGGTTGAAACGTCCGCAGTGATGCAGGCGTTGTGCAATCACGGTGTAGAAGGCACATGCAAATGTAGGGAGAAATATTCATTGGGGTTGCACGGTGATCATAGTCATTAAAAAAGGAAAGTGATCAAACACCGATCAGGAAAGGTGTCCGGCTAGGAGACAGGATCTTTCCGCTACTGTTCTCCGCGTGTTTATAGGAGGTATTCAGAAAAGTGGATAAGGAAGTGCTGAGGATAGAAGATAACGATGAACAGAGTAGTAATCTCAGATTAGCTGATGAAATCGCTTACCTACTTACTAAGGGGACGAAATTCAAAGCGCAGGACAGGACAAGGTTAATTGGAGGGTTATGGGGGAGGGTTTGTCCTTTAGAGGATTTGTCAGGCTAATAATGAATTCGCCCCGGGAATACTTTAATCATACACCGGCGCACCCATATCGCGATGTCGAGCGATTTCTGTGCCGAATTGGTTCCATCTTCATTTTTCCCCACGGCCCAGTAAATTGGCCTTCGTCGTTCGTCGTTTCTTTCGGTACGAACTTCATCTCAGAAAAACAAACGGTGATGCACTTCTAAAGCTTTCTTTCGTATTAACTTAGAGATGTCGGATTAGAATCTGGGAAAGCTCGCAAAGCATGAAGGCACCTGCACCATGTTACAAAACGACGCCCGGGATTTGTTAATATTTGGTGGCGTTATTTCTGGAATAACTTCCGAGCGTTAAAAAAGTGATTTTCGTGGTATCCAGGTAAAATACAAACTATAAATCTCGAACTCAAAATCTGGCGTTTTTTTTCGACGCCAGAGACCTACGTAAACGCCTTTAGGACAAAGGCCTCATGATAAAGGCCTTCTTGGTAAATGCCTTTTGTATAATGTCTATAGGTAGACGGCGTTTAGGCAAAAGGCTTGTGGTAAAGGCATTCAGGTGATGGGCGTAATACCTTTTAAGTGATTCCTGTCGTCCTGATGCATTTTGTGATGCTGGCCCAACTAGGTGGGTAGAATAGCACAACAAAATGACCGGCGTTGCAATGACGCATATACGTCACGACAATTTCCCTTACACGAGATATTCACCTATGTCACAGCACCACCCGTTTTATGTTGTTAGCATAGTTCTTTCGATTGGAATTACGGAACTAGAGGTCACGAAGCTGGGCCTGGTGGTCCCGTAGAGCGCGGAGTTCTTGGCCGCATTGATTGGTCAATGTTTGAGTATCGTGATATCGTTCGCATTGCCTGTAATCAAAGAATGAGACAAAAACTAGCCGACGACATTTTTTAAGATCTCCCAAAGCGCACGTTATGCGCTCGCATGGCCATATCTCCAAGTCCTATAGAGCTTGCTGTGGCAACGGCACCAATCGTGCCGCACTCGGTAATACGGCCATCAAGCGAGGCTGGTGACGTGCCGTCAGAACCACCCCTCCAAATTTTCTGTCTTCGTCAGTGTCTGAAACGACGCCAAAGCTCTCCTGTCAAAGGGTTTGAGATAATGGTAGACGTGGAACGTAGGGCGTGACGTTACTTCAGCCAACGACGAAAAGCGGACAAAAAATGGAATGACGATTACGAGAGCCAGTAATACTAACTTTGAGCGCCGCTCTCCACACGCCACCTGCTCCAGCTGGCAGATGAAGTGTTACGCTGTTAGCTACCCGCCGAGTTCTTCCCATGGCAGCCACCTTCTGGTTGTCCATATCTCCGCACTAATCGTGGCAGGTTGCGTTTAGCTCTGCTACTACCTGCTAACACACCCCCTGTCACACGCCTGTGCTCGCCACCTTTCAGGTGGAATGTTACACCGACTACGTCAACGACGAGGACTCCTCAAATAGGCTTCTAAGACCTACGCTCTAAGAACAAATGGAATCAGTGTCAGGTCCGCATTCGCTTCGTCAAAGGCTGAGGATTCATTGTGGGAGGATTTACGTGTTTGTCTGAGTAACTTCTGCTCGGTCAGTATGACAGCAGATTTTCTGGGAAAGCGGGATCCGGGATGAGGGGTGACGTTTAACGCACTCTGCAGTCATGGTGTCGCAAGGGCGGATGAAATGAACCTACTGAGATCTACTAGACCAACAGATTGTATGGGCAGAAAACAAGCTGACTAAAAATACCAACGCTCCCAATCCCTACTGAAGAAAGAAGCAAATTCTGACCGATAGACCAAAGGAGGTGACTTAGCGTTCGGTAGACAATGTAACAATACCTCCCAGTAGTTTTTGTCGAGATGATCTATGGCTTAATGAGGCAGTGTCTTTCGGGGAATTGGGGAGGGGGTGGGAGCACTGCGAAGCCGTAGCGTGCACCCTCGGAAATTAAGTGCGGCGTCTCCAGGGTAGAGACTAGCTTTCGAGTTCCATGACATTACGAGGCCAGACGTTGTAGCTCTGTTGTTCAATTGAGTCACCTCTTCGGAATATTATAGCATTCGACTCGCACGGCGTCGTGAGGCAAAAGGTTGAAGGCTCTATGTCGGTATGACGAGACGTCGCTGCCTGGGTGCTGTTAACCTTCCAGCCTGGACCTTGAGGGAAGCCTAGTACGAGTGCTGCTGCACCTTCTCCGGATGGTCTACGTCCAGGTCGTCCATATGAATCTAGTGACCACATATGACTGACACTGCAGGGCGCCGTGAATGCTTTAACATAACCTTCGTTCATTCGCCGGGTGCACCCGCTTCGGGTAAAACTCCATGCGCGAAAAGGTGCAAAAATCTCTTAGTTCGTACCACGGATGCCTTGATAAAGACAACCTGTTTGAAATAGAGTTCCGGTTTCTCGGCGCTGAGAAGAAGCGGTCAGGACGGCACCTCCACTTAACGCAGCTCCCTCTCCGAGTGCCAACTGTGTCACGTGATCAGAAGCAATAAAAGTGGCACGGGACGTTCCCTGATCACGCCATCGACTTCGCACAATATTCTCTAGTTACGTTTCTATTTATGAGGTGGTAACCGTAGGTAGTTTTCATCTGAGGCGCGCTCCGCCAAAAGTTGGCGCCGAAAACTCCTTCTATAACCTTCTTTCCTTCGATAAACTTCCTGGCGTCAATCGTATGCCATGCAGGTTAAGTGGATTAAAGTGCGAATTAATGACGGAAAAATAAGAGCACCTAGGTGCTGCCTCATAATATTATTAATGCAGGACGCATTGTCACGTGATACTCCGTCGCGTGCTTGCCATTCCAGTTAACACGCTCGATAGGGTTAACCGATGGGAAGCCCTGCGGAGACCTGTCGACCTCCTGCGCTCAAAACGGCAGGAGTGCGAAGAAAGTGGCAAGAGGCGCCCCGGCCAGGCCTGCGCGCGTCCAACCTGGGCTGCTGACACACCGGGCAAGCTGCATCGAAGCAACCCCACCGAACACGATAGCCGCTAGGCCACAGGTCTGGAACTGGTGACAGGGTTTCAGGGGGCCTTTATGCTGAACATATTCGGCGAACTTGCTGTACCGCAACACTGGGCACACGATAGTCACATCGCCTACTGACTCAACCGCGTTGAAGATCGTTTGTAACAGGAGCCCGCGGTCACAAAAAGAAAGCGAAAAACTTGAGGGCATTTTTAAGGTGAAGCTTAAAAATATAAGTTGATAGCGCTAATGGATTGACGACTATATATGCGGAATTGGTCATTCCCTACATTCATAGCCCCCTGGGAGTTCTCGCACCACCCCTGGCGCAGTGGTACAGTCGATAAGCGATGCGCCACTTCCCTGCGATGGCAGGTGCTGTCACCGATGTGGGCTTGTGAGACCCAGGTTGCTCTTCCCGAGTAACTTCTCGCAACCAATCATTTAATTTAGCTGCCACCTGCCACGCTAGGTAGTTCACTCACAATCCGGCGTGCAGGTTGTGATGGCCCCACAGTGTCACGTGACCTAGGACATAGTTTGCCTACCTAGGTTTCCTACGCGCTAGGTTGCTCCGGCCGGGAGGCCTCAAACGGCCGCCGACGCCAACGCCCGACAATTTTTTCCCGACATGGGGGCAATAACATTCTCGCATTAAAAGAGTAGGTTAAGTGAATAAATACAAGCACTGGATCCAATCGACACCGAAAAGGAAAAAAAGGGCCCTTCAAACAGCGTCGAGCCCCACTGAAAAGCAAGGCGATTAGAAGAAGGGGACCTGGCCACTGGGCGGTCTTCTCTGTGCCAGGAGTCGATTGGCGCTAGCGGCCAGCCTCGCCAACTCAATCAGCAGAAACATGTCCAGCAGGTTTGCTCAGAAGCGTCTCCCATTGCTCGGATAACTGATTTCTAATTTTCGGTTGCATGTGGCTGGCCAGACAGCCCCATGCAGAGTGGTAGAGGGTAGCCAGTTCCCCTCACCGCGCACATGTCGATGAGTATTTTGCTGGTCATATCTTGTTATATATGTAATGACAGATATTTGTTTGTGGTCTCGATCAAAAAGGTGACCTGGTCTGTTCGTGTTCTGTTTAAAAACTTCCCCCGATCCGACGCAAGGAGAAAGAAGTACAGATAAAAGCTGGAGGGGACACACATGCTCCACCATAATGTTATCACGCGATAGCAGCACTAACGGATTATTGCACACGTATGCAGAATTCGTCATTCACAATTGGCCAGCGAGTGAAGACGCGCAATCCGCACGGCAAGAATTGAACACGCTCTACGCCTGGCGTGTGACGCTTGCCCTCTGACTCTCAGCGCAACATGCTGCTGCGTCGGCCCGGCGGAACGCAGAGCCCTTCACGGAGCCCGGGTTGTTTCACGCACGGCAGTTACGCAGGACCTAGGCGTAATACACAAAAAAGTGCACAACGTCAAGCTGAAATCCTCCTTTGTGCTTCTTGGGAAGCTCCAGACCGACCCCCTAGAAGACCGCTTTGGGTGTTACCGACGACTGACTGGTTCACAGTATATCATTTGACCGTAAGGCAAATCTACGAATGTGAGAACAAGTTGCGGCTACAAAGCACACTTCCACAAATGAGCGCAGTATCTGCAATTGACAATGACAAAAATCAAAATTGGCAAGAGCTGCAAACGCAAACAGCCGTGCCAAGCGGATAATTGAACACTGTTGTGACCGAACAGGCGCTGTCAAAACTGACGGATGGCGCCCCAGTCATTGTATATGTGGCTGGTTACTCGGTGCACATCGCCCTGAAGAGGTTGAAATTCGACAAATGCAAAGAGCTCTTGACAGTTGACAAGACTGTTGCAGTTTTGCCTGAAAATCACAAGTACAGTCTTGTCAAAAAAATTGACAGGAGAGGGCTGGTTTACCCAGCAATGCCAGATGTGGATGCTGTGGCTCACTAATACGTTGTGGTGGAAGAGCTGTGCAAGCATGTGGAATTTTAAAGGTCCAGAACCAGCGCCACGTGGCTACGGAACTCACTCTCCAATTGCTCGACGATGAGGAGCCTTCAGACTTCGACGTCTGTGAAAAGGGACACACGAGTGAGGTATGGCTAAAATATGTGTTGTGCTGCAGTAAAAATATTCTTCGCAGAGATTTGTGCCGACGATTAAATGACAAGGTGTCTGACCCGGGCAACAAGACAAACAAGCGGAGAAATAAATAAATGACATGAATGGGAGAAATAAACGAATAAAACACGTATAAGCATTTAGGAAAGGCCTGGCTCTCTGTTGTGTTTTTCTGTCCGATTTTAGAGAAAATACTGCACGCGTAGCCGAAAAAAAAACGACGAAAAATAAGCCAGCTGAGCGCACTATTATACGCATTGTACTGAAGTGCACCTTCACTTGCGCCGTCCACAAGCCGAAGACAATCGACCGCGACCCATCACCCGCCTGAACATCACCGGTGTGACCCTCGAGGTGTGAATCGGACCGCTTGTCAAGCATGTGCTGCATTATAAAAACCACGAAGCGCACATGCGGCCGACGCTTCTCCGCCATCACCATCATTATAAACATGCACTGCGCTAGGAAGCAACCAATAAGCTTCTAACGAGCGGATGAATAAGGTTTTTTTCGATGGGACACACAAGCTCCGCCTGAAGGGCATCACGCGATAGCGTTAATGAATTATTGACTCGACTGCCACCTGCATGTCATTTTGGCCATCATCCGTCATGGCCGACGCTACTACAGTCCAGCGTATTGGCACTATGTGCGGCCTGCCGGGATCAATTTTGGCCTTCAAGGCCAAGGCGACGTGGTGCATGTCCGAAATCCAGTTGGCGCCAGGAAAGCGATATGGTTGTGCCCACCGCGCGGTGAAGGCGAGGTTACCCCATGCTCGCAGTCAGGCGGGACCAGAGCAGAGGAAGCGCCGCAGCTGTTACCGGGACTTCCTCCAAGAAGGGCTTCAGCGAAGGACAGGGGCTGCCCAGCAGGCGCGAAATCTAGGTGCTGCTCGGCCCGGGAAAGCGGGATGCGGAGCTCAGCAACCTCGCTCCGTGAGGACGCCCTAGTCCCGCAGTACCTCAGCCAGGACATGATCTTCCACGGCGAACGCACAAATTCGCGCTCTCCTTAAAGTGCGCGGTGGCCGGGTTAGCGAGGGACACCCGCTTTGTCAGCAGTACCTTGGCCTCGCCTTCATTGACCGTGGCCGCGGCGTGCAACGGAGGCAGCGTGTCGAGCCGAGGCCCAACCACGGGGAGCCAAAAACCCGGCAGCGGTGGGGTGGGGCCCGAAAAGGGATCAATGTTTTCGAGCTGTGCCGCTATCCCAGAGGGCAGAGCTTCGGTGGAGGAAATCCCTGCGTCGCCGCTGGGGAAAGTTTTACTACTCCTTTCCATAGCTCTCTCGGCGTGTTTTTCATATGGCCCTGAGCCAAGGAGCCGATGTGGTGAGAGTATTCCAGAGTACATTCACCAAAACTTTGAGCAACCGTTCGTCGTTTAGCATTCTGGACAGTGTCATGCCATTTCTATTTGCAGATAGCTTACATGTTCTAGTCAAGTTGGAGGCTAGCTTGCTACTGGGGCTCGGAGCAATGACAAATGCACCTTCTTTTGCATGTTTTCTGAAACCTGAGACGAGTTCGTACCAGTGGTACCTTCAGGTGCATGCTTCAAGCCGTGGTTGAGGTGTCCATCGAGATGTCGAGGTCTGAGAGCTACAGCGTCCTTCCCTTTAGTCAAAAAATTTTCCTATCCCCAAAACACACATTTCCGCATTTCTCCACGTAAAGTGTCCTCATGAATTTTTTTTAGCTCCATGCGGAATTGCGTTTAGTGTGGGTGGCCGCCTGCGCTCTAGAAATAAACGCGAGTTTGGGTAATGCACGCGGAGGTGAGTTTGGAATCAAAGAAACGCGTATTGATAAAAGCTATTAAGCGTTTCTTACTATTGCGCTATCGCTTGCTCGACCATAGAGCGTTTCATGTTTTATCCTGCCTCGGAAAAGGAGAAAGCAATGTGAATTGTGCGGTTTAACATCGCGAAGCGACCCAAAGGCTATTATGATGGCTGCAGCAGTGGAGGCATCCTGATTAATTTATATAACGCGCAGTTCTTCAACGTCCCCTGACGTCGTACAACACACGGGTGACTGTTGCGTTTCGCCTGTATCCAAACTCCGCTTACAGCTTTGAGGCGATATTTGCTGGCAGTGTAGTACGCTGCATATAATGGTGTATGGCCGCTTCTTATCACTTTTAAGGAACGAATTCTGCAGTGGTTGGCACCCGCCGCGTTGGCTAAGTGGTTGCCGGAGTACCCGGGTTCGAACCCAATCGAGGTGGCCGCGTTTCGATACAGGCCAAACGCAAAAAGTGTTCGTGTGCTGTGCGATGTGAGTGCACGTTAAAGTGCCCCACATGGTCGAAGGTATTCCGGAGACAGTCACTGACCCCTATCGTGGTGACTCAGTGGTTAGGGCGCTCGGCTACCGATCGCGAGTACCCGGGTTCGAACCTGACCACGTCGGCCACGTTTCCATTTAGGCGAAACGGAAAAGGTGGCCGAGTGCGGTGCGATGTCTGTGCGTATTAATGATCCCCAGGGGGTCAAAACTATTCCGGAGCCCTCCGCTACGGCATCTTTCTCTATTCTCTCAGTCCCTCCTTTAATGTTTCCCTTACGGCGCGGTTCAGGTGTCCGCTGTTTCGTGAGTCAGATACTGCGCCATCTCCTTTCCTCAAAAACCAATTTTCGATTTTTCAAGAAGGGAATGGCGCCTTTTGAGCTCTACGATGCCAGTGCGCGCCAGATCCCCAGATGGTCGAAATTACTAAATCGAAAGCTTTATTTTATTGGCCGCAAACTCGCGATTTCGCCGTGGCGGTAGTCCATCGAGGCACGTGACGTCACAACGCGCGCCTCGCCGCGGAAGGTTACTGTGCTTCGCGCGCTCGCCGCGCCATCTGGCATGGCGTCACACCGCGCCGCTTGCCGCGGACGCCGTTTGGTGGGACGTGACACGGCGTTCTTCGTCGTTGCGCTTGCCTCCGCTCGCTTCGATAGCTGCGTCGCATGCGTGATAAGATGTCACAGGATTCAAAAGGAGAGCTGGCGTGCGCCGCAACTACAGTTGAGGTGACCGTACGGACGGCGACCATTCTCATAAGCTGGAGGAGGCCTGGAATCGACAGCGGAACGAGATGAAGAGGAAATTAATCGCCCAGGAAACAGACGAACAGCGCGCCGAACGACTGGCTAAACGCCGCCGTGAATATCCCGCCGCGAGATGGGCGCGTTTAACGTACGGTATCTCGACCGTTAGCAGCAGCGAGAGCAGCCGGAGGAGAGGCCTGAGTCCTGCTTCACTGAAGACGGCCCCTGATTAACGATGGAATGTGACCAAGAGACTTCAGCGGCGGGCCCAAGAAACCGAAGAATAACGGGCCGTTAGCCTAGAGAATCGGCGTAAGAGTGACGCGACCCCTTCAATCCTTGGATAGCCTCGGTGCTGAAATCAAACACGGACCTATAGGTCATACTGGACGTTTATGCCTGTGCTTCATACGTTGCGGAATATGTGAACAAGGCCAACCGGGGAGTTTCAAGCTTGCTTTCGCTACATATATCCTGGCATAGCCGAGCTAAGCCACTGCCATTTTTGCAGAGACCTCCGCTATGGCACCTATTTCTTCCTCTCATCTCTCGGTACCTCCTTTATTCCTTCCTTGTGGCACGGTTCAGGTAGCCGCCGAGATGTGGGACACACACTGCGCCATTTCCTTTCCCCAAAAACTAATATCAGTTTCAAGGAAATGGCGCAGTAACTGTGTCTTATCTCTGTAGACATCCGAACCGCGCCGTAAGGGAAGGGATAGAGGAGGGAGTAAAAGAAGAAAGGTAGAAAGAAGGGCCGTGGTGGAGGTCTCTGGAATAGTTTCGGTCGCCTGAGGATCTTCAACGTGCACTGACATCTGACATCGCCTTCATTGAAACGCGGCCGCCGGTGTCGGGTTCCAACCCGGGCACTTCGCATCAATAGCCGAGCGCCCTATCCACTGAGCCACCGCGTCTAGTACCGCCAAGTACCTCAAAGCGAGACTGACGCGTCCACTCAGCCAGCCAGCCAGTTATGCGCTCTTCCTTTTCTCGAAATCAATATAGAACGCTAACGCCAATGGGCACGTTGAACGCAGGGGGGCTATAGCTTCAGTGCCGCGTTTCCGCCACAACGTTGTCAATCCAACCGCATGCAGCCGCACTTATGGCACTACCGCCGCGTAGTTTAAAGCGCGACCGAGGTGTCTACTGTCCCAGGGGGCCAGGAATGCGCCTTTTCTTAGCTTTCGAAGCTCCCGCTGCATCGGCTTCGGCACAGCTGAGGTATGGTGACGTAACGTGGCTATCCTCCATTCAAGGCCATATGAAACACGAAGAACAAGCCACAAGCCACGGAAGTATTGTAGTAAAGCTTTCTATTTAAAAGGAAGTGTTACTCCTCGCTTACATTCAAGATATCTTTTGAGGAATGGGAAGACGCACTAATTGTCTTACTTCTCGGTGAACGCGTAAACCTCCCGCTAAAGGACGGGAGGAAGGCGGGATTGAGAGAAGAATGATTTTTTAACGCGCACTGACCGCACAGCGCACGGGCGCCTTTCTGCGTTTCGCCCTTATCGAAACGCGCCCACCGTGGCGGGGTGAACGGGTGGTCTAATGAAACAGGAAGCAACAACGTGTCATCAGAAGTAATCAGGCATTCAGTCAAGCTCATGCCAATGCGTCATGTAAATACGGCTGGCAGCTTAGTATCGCTAAGCACGAAATGGGTGAATTCAACCCGACCGCGGCGGCCGCGTTTCGATGGAGGCGAAACACACAATGCGCCCGTGTGTTATGCAATGTCAGTGCACGTCAAAGATCCCCAGGTGGTCAAAATTATTCCGGAGACCTCCACTCGGCATCTCATTCTTCCTTTATTTCACTGCTTCCTTTATCCCTTCGCTCACGGCGCGGTTCTGGTGTCCACCGAGTTATGTGAGACAGCTACTGCGCCATTTGCTTTCCTCAGAACCATTTTTTAGCTTTATTGAAGGTGTTCACCTCCGCCACGTACTTCAAAACGTGACAGGTCTCCTGTGACCCATGGATCCAGTTATGCGCCTTTCATTTCCTTAAAATCAATGGTCTACACGCTGTAAACGCCGCCGTCGCCAATGAGCCCAAATAAATGCCTTTAAGGAAAGATTATGGCGCAGTAATTCTCGAACTCATCGGTGGCCACTCGAACCGCTGCGTAAGGGAAAAGAGGAAGGTGGGACTTAGAGAAAAAAGAAAAAGAGGTGCCGTAGTGGAGGGCTCTGGAATAATTTCGATCACCTGAGGATGTCAATTGCACTGACATCAACATCAACAATGCGACTGCTCCTCTCAGGGTCCACAACAAACTCATCGACGCGCACATCACGGCTCGTCCGAATGGCAACCACACAAACAGACAGAAGGGTCCTCAGGAGCGACAGTATTAAGAGCCCCTCACCTTCTACTAAAGCTATCACAAGCACCTGGAGAGCATAGTTCAAGGCTACTCCCCTTCTAATAAACATGCACTCGACGTAACACCAAGGATGAAAAAAAGGAAGGGCAAAGTGAATCTCAGAAACACTAAGGCATGCAAGAAGTCGCCCTTCTACGTCGGTCCGCCGGTCCCGAAGGTACACTAGCCGTAGTGGCGGTTGGGCACAAAGGGCAAATGGTCGATGGACTTAACAGCAGTCAGCCACGATAGAACAGCTGAAGAGGTGGCAGCAGCTCTCGCAGCCACGCATCCAGCCTCAAAATGCATGCCCACAGTAGCAAAAATAGCACACCGAAACTTCGTTTAGGACATGATTGTCCCGCTTGCGTCCTTGATACTCTAAACCAGACAAGCCTATGTTGACATCGAAGGGTTCATGTTGATACCTGGCCACAACGTATAGATATGGACGTGTTGACACAATTCCGCTCGAGCTTTTCTTCCACTGGGCCCCACTGTACTGCATCGGAGTTGAACCAGTTCAATCCACTCCCAACATACAACGAGATACTACACCTCAGATTAGAGCGGCACACATTATCCCTCACCTGCCGAAAACCTTAGTCAACACGAGATTTACCTCTGTAGACTACAGACTGTCATTCCATAGCGCTCAAATATGAAAATACAGAATTTGTTGAGAGAAGGCAGACCTGTTCCATATGGTATGGGCCCTCCAAAGAAACAATGATTGATATAACAGCCTACACGGGATGGGTGAGGGCGGAACTGTCCATGTCGAAAGAAGGACATCAACGTCAGCTTATCGAACGTGCAAGAGCAGCAGCAGAAACCACTGCAATGCCGCGTTTCTGCCCCCACGTTGTCAACGCATGCAGCGCACACCTCTGTCATTACCGCCACGTAGCTCAAAGCATGACTGAGGTGTCCACTCACCCAATGAGCCAGGTATGCGCCTTTCCTTTCCTTAAAATGATCTGAGTCTACTGAACGCCGGCATCCTATTGCTCCAGGGCGGCGTTTCTGCCTGTACCTTGCCTTTGCAAAGGAAGTGGGGAAAGCAAACAAACGGGTGCTACTCCGATTATTGACGAATACACTGCCTTGCCCGGCAGTACTAAACACTTCCATCCCGCGTTCACTCGCGAGTGCAAACACTGTGGGGAGCCAGCCGGCTGACATCTGCCCATCTGCCACATGGTTTCGGCTTGCCAGCGCAACTAAGCTCTCCCCCCCCCCCCCTCGCCCAAGACCTACCAGAGAGGAATGGGAGGCGGCGCTGCTTGGTTGCTCGTACCTTCAGGCCCAAAAGGTTTTGGTCAAGAGGGCTAGGCCGGCGGCTTCGACCAATCTGGTCCCGGAAAAAGGGATCCACCGATTGCGGGGCTTTTAAAAGACCCTCACCTCTTTTATTCAATAAAGGCTTTACACCGCCACTACCACAACGTTGTCACACGTCTGGGAATATATATTTATTTATGCTATGCTCTGGACAGACCCACAAACATCGAAATAACTTGATCAGGGTGTACCCATTGGAACAGCCATGCGCACAGTACCAGAAAGAATGGCTGAGAAACAGACTTGAATACCGTTGGTCAAACGTTTAGGGAGCCTTCGCTTTCGCCCTACGATAAGCTTGCCGTCCCGGTTAGCTCTGTTACCGACGGATCCCTTGAAGCGGTGGTCCCGGGCTCGAACCCCGGACCATGAGGAATTTTTTTTAAATGCGAAGTTTCTGAGAATGCTATCTAGCTTTCCTTTGTAGCTGCGCTTGGGTGGATGCCAGTGAGTAATTAGGCCCTTATTACAAAGACTTGAATAGTGCAACGTGTCCTGGCTTTGCACCGTAGTAATAGCATAACGCTGAACAGTAGCTGCGTTTCCCACCCTACGGTCCTAAAGAGCGTAGGCGCCGATGTGGACGCCGTGGGGGGTTAGCAGTAATCATACTAACCATAATCATTAATAACTCAATCGCACATGGCTAATAATGATTTTTAGTTCCAAAGCACTTCTTTCGTGTTTCAGCAATGTCTGCGTGAAGCCACTGAGTAACTGGGTCACTGGTTTAGTGGACTCCTCAAAGGTGGTGGCGGCTGCCTACAAATCAATATATTGAGCGTGTGCAGCCCGCCTAAGAACCGACATTCTAGGCCAGGCCATCTCGTTAAAATGTTCCTGGAGCTGGCGGGCAAAGCTCCCTGTGTAATTCGGAGGGGAGGGGGCGGCGGCGGGGGTCCTCAACGCCCCGCACTCTGTGTGGGGCAACCCGAAGGCCACAACTAAAGGTCGAAAATTGACCGAAATAATTAAGGAAGAGAGACTCACGATAACAACGCACCTTGCGTTTCCAACCAGACTGAGCAATAAGCGTCTGCCGGGGTACCTGCCCAGACCTTACGCTTGTAAAAAAGCAGCTAACCCGAATATGAGTTATACAGACCAGCAGATGGGTAGCGACCACTATATATTCGCCACCAGCGTCAGTATCGGCAGATCAAAACAAGAAAAGATCGGATCTGCGTGACTCGCGAACTGGGACAAATGGAGGGAATCTCGCTCCTCTTCGAGCAGTCCCATTGCGGACACAGACGACTGGACTCGGGACATCAGGAACGAACTATGATTTAGAACTCGATTTACAAAAGAGGTCGAAACGACGTAAGAGTGTCCCGCGGTCGACGCAATTCTACATGTGTTGGAAGCACGGCGCTCTCTCACAAAGAGATGCAGAAAAGAGGCACATAGTCGCAAGTTACGGCTCTGCATTGAGCACATCACGCCTAAGCTAAGAAGTACGCATGCTCCCTTGACCAACAATACTCCGATTCGCTATGCGAATGTCTGCAGCGCACTCACGGGGGGTTTATAACGTGGTTCTTGAGATCTCTCATCGCCTCTAGAAACAGAAAATGCGCAACCCATGATCGGATGAACGAGGTCGTCCGCTGCACCCTGGGCACCAACGAGGAAATACTAGAACTGTTGTAGGACAGGTTCTTATGCGCAAGCCCACACATACCCCATCTCGAGCATGCTGGTATGCCCAACGAGGCCCTTGATGTCACGGTCACGATGGAAGTAGTCAGGGCGCAACTTGATTCCTTGAGAAAAAAAAAACACCCCACCGAGGCCAGATAAGGTGACCGCCAGGCACCTATACTGTCTCCCTGATGACCAGATTCCATCATTAGTCCAATATTTCAACGAGAAGCACTGGGATATTGAGGCAGTTTAGCTCTTAACCTTTTCTCAGTGCCAACAGAAGGCTTAAGATTCCGTTGGTTGAAGGGCTTACCCAACAATTCTGCACAAAAACAGTATTGAACCAGAAATACGCAAGCAATTTTTTTCATACATCGTTAAGATATCACTATCAATATTTCCGCAGACCTCCCGTTGAGAGGCGTGCATTTGTTCTTATTAACATTCCTATTAACATCAAAAGCGTTAATCACTTACTTTCTATGAGTTAATTGCTTGGAGCGAGGGATGATAAAACGATTTTGCTGCACATCTGAAGAATGCGCCGTTACCTGTAATAATAACGCGACAGCGTTAAGAAGCTCGCGTCGCAGAAAAGTCGGTGTCTTCGGCGTCTTACATTACCGGACATTACAGTACCAGGACGTTACCGTACGTGCTGCTTGAGGGCTTTACCTGCTTTACCTAAGACGACTCAGCCTCCTATCTCGCACAAGACGTCATGAAGGTGCGGGTAGCGTGCAATTCACTGCATATCCAAAATTTCTCACCAGTTGCAAGAAGGACGGTTTTGCCCGAGCCGCCACGGTGGCTAAGTGGTATATAATGCACGGCTGCTGACCCGAACGACGCGGTTGCGTTTCGATGTAGGCGAAATGCTAGAAGCTCGTTTACTGTACGATGCCAATGCACGTTAAAGAACACCAGCTGGTCGAACTTATCCGGTGCCCTTCACTACTGCGTCCCTCATAGCCTGAGTCGCTTTGGGAGGTTTTATAAACCAAGTTTTTAAAAACCTGACGTCACAAGAGAGAACGCCTCAGCAAAAACTTGTGCTTCGTGTCAAAGCTAACACCATACCGCCGATAAGTAACTAAGTTTCTTGCCCTAGGGTCCTCAGAAACGCACTCGGCATGTCCACGCACTCGCAGACTCCAGCGAACCTTCATGATAATTCCAGCACTCACCTTTGTTTCGTCGCCACCTAGAATCCTCAAAACTGACGGCATCCTTCCATACTGTGGGTGCTGTGCTGGAAGACAGGTATGGGCGCCTTGTACTCCGATGAGATTCAGGGGAACGCAGAACACTGCAGCGGTAAACACCGACCACCTTCTAAGTATGAAGCTCATCAGGGACTGAACCAAGAACAAAAGAACGAACGCTCGCCAAGAATCGGCGTCGCTCCCGCACGTGTCTCGCGCGTCCCTCGTGTTCGAATAATGCTCGCGTGAGTGAGTGGTTGAGTAGGAGTGGAAAGGGGAAGGCACGAGCTTGTCTACTGGTGGCTCGACCACCACGCACACTGCCGGCGTGCCGATAGAAGTATGGTGAGGAGGGGGAGAAAGGATAGGTAAAGGGAGGACATGCTCGCGAGCCCACCTTCTCTCCCTTTAGAATACACCAATGCGGTGCGCGTGGAGGCGGCGGACACGTGCACAAACGAGCGTTCGCCCTCGCGGTGGTGAACAGTTCCCGCAACCCGCTGGCAGCGGCATCTATCGAGACCAACTGCTTCGAGACTGCGGAGGAGAGGCGAATAGGTTTATCTACTGCCGGTATAAAAATTGGGAAATGAAAATGGATTGGATTTGAGGAAGGGAAATGACGCAGTAATGGTCTGACATATCTCGGTGGGCACCCGCACCGCGCCGTTAAGGGAGGGATACAGGAGGAAGTGACAGACTGAAGGAGGGAAGAGGCGCCGTATTGGAGGTCTCCGGAATAATTTCGACCACCTACGAACATTCAACGGTCCCTATCATCACACAGCACACGAGCGCCTTTTGCTCGGTTCAGGTGTCCAACGATATATGAGAAAGATACTGCGCCATTTGCTATCCAGAAAAACCCACTAATATTATTATTATTTCGCCTCCATCGAAACGCGCCCGCCGCGGACGGGTTCGAACCCGGGTACACTGGCTCAGTATACGAGCGCCCAAGCCACTGCGCTAATGCGGCGGGTAACTCAAAAGTAGACGTTCGCGATTTCACGAGGGATAGAGGCGTACAGCTAGGCTGAAAAACTGTAAGTGGATGGTTCACATTCTTTAGGATGTGGAGCGATGTGGCTGTAATACGAAAAGAAATGGACTGCGCTGTTATGGAAGGGATAAAGGAGGGACTAAGAAAATAAAGGATGAAAGAGGTGCCGTAATGGTTGGCTTCTGGAATAATTTCGGCCACAAGAGAATCTAACGTGCACTGACATCGCACAGCACACGGTTGCCTTAGCGTTTCGCCTCCATTGAAGCGCGGCAGCCGCGGTCGGTTTTGAATTCAGAAACTCCGGGTTCGAACCCTGAGTATCCGAACCCGGGTTCGAACCAGGAAGTTTGTTCCTTCAAGGAGTTTTTCACGGAGGGCTTGGATCTCATTTCACAGCATTACCAATCATTTTAGGCAGGAGAGGCGCGTTTATTTCACTCCAGACAAATCATTCAACTAAGGAGTAGTCTTCAAGCGCGCTCGTTTCTAAACCTTCTCTGCTAGCGCATATACCTAACCAGCATAACCCGCAGTGTAAACGCTCAGTCATTCGAGCCACTTGCGATCACATCCTATGAGACTGCAGAAAACAACCGAAAATAAAAATTGGGTTTTGTGGCCACATAGGATATCTCTCCTGTAACCAGCTCTTTTCGACATAACATGTATCACCTGTAGCCGGCTCTTTTCGACGAAATAATTGTTTTGAATTAAGTATATTACAGCAAAAACGATTACAGGTTTGCTATGTTATATAAACCTAACTGGATGCCTTCCTCGCTGCTGGTTTATAGGCCTAGCCAGTTAAACATTCAATACCGGGAAATGAAAGACGCGGTGAGTTTATCACATCTTAGTGGACACCTCAACCATGCCGTGAGTTAAGGGAGTTAGAGGTGGGCTCCGGAATAGCGTTCCATTTACTGCGAATGTTCAAAACTTTATGAACGCAATGTTTTCAAGAGTCGCGTTTGCATGAATGCGACAGAAGTCGACTCCAGTCGCCTTATTCACGGAGAGTACAAAACGTGGAAGAAGAGAGTAAAATGTGAGTCAGGCCTTTCTTTCAAAAAACCTTCTCTTTCCCTCAAAAGAAGAGCTAGAGTGAAACTCTGTCGCATTTATGTAAAAGCGACTGTATATTAAAAAGATTTCACTATAACAATCAATATATCCCCGGACCTATCGCGACAGATCTGCATTTTTCCTTATTAATGTTTTTGCTGTCGCCAAACCGTTTCCATTCGTTTTTATATCAGTCGTAACTGCTGGATGCAAGCCATCAAAAACTTCGAAATATCTTGCTACACATCGTAAAAATGGACCATTACGCTCAATATTTCCATAACAATCAAAATTTTGGTCCAAGAATGCTGGACATGTGCTTCTGTGGTCCAGTCGATACCTTGGTCGGGCTTTGAGGTACTTGGCGGTGGTGTCCACCAGCAGAAAACCGTGATTTCGCACGATTTTAGTGCTCATGAATACTAAATAGCCAGCCATTATTTTTGGCTTCATGAGTTCGTTGGTTCTGCCTATCGAACTATTCCGATGAATACCATTGAATTGCACCGTCTACAGCTGTCGCTTATCTTAACCATACATTCAGCTTCATTCAGTAAGGTGCCTCTATGGACCGTAAAGTCGCTGTAAAACCAGGGCATTACCATACGTGCTGCTATGACGACCTCCCTCGTATCTCGCACATGACGGGATCAAGGTGCGGGTAGCGTTCCATTCCCTGCGAATGTTCAAAACTTCCGCACAAATTGCAAGAGGGACGCATTTGCCTGAGACGCCGCGGTGGCTCAGTGGTTTTAATGCCAGGCTGCTAAACAAAAAGGCCTTAGTTCGATCCCGGCCCTAGGTGGTCGCATTGCGATGTAGGCGAAAATTTAGAGGCTCTTGTACAGTGCGATATCGCCGCACGTTAAGAACTCTAGTCGGTCAAGATTTCCGCAGCCCTCTACTACGGCGTCCCTTAAAGTCTGAGTCACTTCGGGACTTCACACCCCATTAAATCAGGCTTTTAAAAGCTCATGTCACCATAAAGAAGGCCCCCGGAAAAGTCAAGCGCTTCCTGTGGATCTCTTGCACATCAGTAAAAGCATACTGCCGAACAGTAACTACGTTTCTTGCCCTAGAGTCCTCCGAAACGTTCACGCACTCTCAAACGCAAGCGAAGTATCATGATAATTCCAGCACTCACCTCTCAGTGGCCGTCACCGAGACTACCCTGGGTGCTGGGCTGGAAGACGTGAATGTGGGTACCTCCGTTGTCCTCCGATGAGATGAAGTCGAACGGCGAACACTGCAGCGCAGAACATCGACCACCTTATTAGGTTGAAGCTCATCGGCGACTCAACCACGAACAAAAGAACCAACGCTCGCCAAGAACCGGCGTCACTCTCGCACATGCCTCGCGCTTGCCCCGTGTTCCAATAAGGGTCGCGAGCACACCTCCTCTTCCTTTATATTACACGAACGCGGTGCACGTGCAGGCGGCAGAGCACGAGCACAAACCAGAGTTTGGACACACACGGGCGCCTTAGCGCTTCGCGTCCATCAAAACGCAGCTGCCGCAGCGGCTGGGTTTTGAAGGAGCCTTGAGCATGTGGATCCAAGGAAGTAAGAAGTGCAGCCACACGAACAGCCTGCTCCAAAAGTCAACGGAGCAGGTGAGTCGTATGATAACCAGGGTCTCCCAAAGAAGATACGGAATGAAAGAAGCGGATACGATAAAACTGGTCAGAAGTCTGGTGGTCAGCAGAGTCACCTACTCGCTCCCGTACCACCCCATGAACAATCTAGAAAGAGAACAAGCTGACACGCTCTTAAGAAAAGCATACAAGACAGCGCTACACCTGCCAAGAAACACGCCAAACGAAAAGCTGCTGCAGCTGGGGCTCAGAAACACCTTCAGCGAACTAGCGGAAGCACAGGTCAAGACGCAGAAGTTCAGACTCCGAACGTCAGCCGCCGGCAGAGGACTCCTGAATAAACGCACAATAATCAATGCCGCCGCAGCAGTCATGGATTACGCCGGCAAACCGATCACTTACGCAACCCTTCGGGACCACACGGTGGCAGAGGGGGAGGAAGTCGCCGTTGCACTAGCGGCGGCCGAAGGCTATCGGAAAAACAAATCACTGATCATATTAACAGACTCGAAATCCGTATGCAGGAACTACGCGCAAGGTAGAGTCTGCAAGGCGGCCCTACGAATCCTCCTCGAAACAGGGCCCCCTAGACAAAAAGTAACCGACAAGATACTCTGGATACCGGCACACATGGGGATAGAGGGCAACTCAAGGGTGGACAGATTAGTTTGCGAGATCACGTTCTGAGCTGAGCTGTTGAAGACCCTAGAGAACCCTACCATAGTGGAGCCAGTATATGCGGAGCTGCTAAATTGCTACAGAGGACACAGGCTCGAGTACCCTCCGCCACACAACTCATTAACACAACGAGAAGCAGTGAACTGGCGGAGACTGCAAATAGGAACATTCTTCAACCTATACAGTCTACACAAAAGGTACCCTACACCATTCAGAGACACATGCCCGTGGTGCGGGGCAACCACCACGCTATACCACATTACATGGGAGTGAAAACGCAATTATGCATTCTACAAACTCCAAACCCCGGGTGCGGTGCAATAGGAGGGTCTGCTCACCAGCAACGAGCTCACAGCCCAAAGGGTACCTGTGCAGCACGCATGCGAAACAGCAAGGCTCAGCGGAGCCCTGGAATAGGAGCCCGACTTTGCGAGAAGGCCAGACGTCAATGATGAAGGTGACGGCCCACCGCTAATCTCATTGAGATTTCAATAAATGTTTTCTCTCTCTCTCTCTCTCTCTCTCTCGAAGGAGCCGAAACGCTAAGGCGCCCGTGTGCTCTGCGATGCCAGCGGACGTTAAAGATCCGCAGGTAGTGGAAGTTATTCCTGAGCCCTCCACCACAGCACCTTTCCTCCATTCTTCTTTCAATCCCTCCTTTATTCCTTCGCTTACAGCGCGGCTCAGGTGTCAGCCTAAATGTGAGACATATTGCGCCATTTCCTTTCCGCAAAAACCCGCCGCGGTGGCTGAGTGGTTAGAATGCTCGGCTACTGACCCGGAGTTCCCGCGTTCGAACCCGACCGCTACGGCTGCGTTTTATGGAGGCAAAACGGTAAGGCGCCCGTGTGCTGTGCGATGTCAGTGCACGTTAAAGATCCCCAGGTGGTCGAAATTATTCCGGAGCCCTAGCTCCACTACGGCACCTGCTTCTTCCTTTCTTCTTTCACTCCCTCCCTTGTCCCTTGCCTTACGGCACAGTTCAGGCGTCCAACGATATATGAGACAGATACTGCGCCATTTCCTTTCCCCCCAAAAAATAAAAAAAAAATTGGTTTTTGGGGAAAGGAAATGACGCAGTATGTGTCTTCACTTCTCATCCAACACCTGAACCGCGCCGTAAGAGAAGGGATAAAGGAGAAGCTGAAAGAAGAAATGAAGAGGTGCAGTTGAGTTTCCCCTTCCGGTGGCGATGAGAGGAAACTACTTGATGATGAAATCGGGGTTTCTTGATGACCCGGTGGTTCTACTCGCAAACATTCACATTACTCAAGGAAAGGAGAAGGTTAACTATTTATTTACAACATAGGCAAAAAAACGAGAAGAAACAAAGCAAGGAGAAAACTATTTACATGACTAAATCGTGGATCAGACGAATTCAGCCCCCGCTCAACCCAGAGCGCTTGGTTTTAAACCCTCTGTCTCCGCCCTTAGCGGGGACAGCAACCAATAAGATAACCAACGACCCATCTCGCCAATCAGTGGTTAGGGAAAGGAAAATAAGGTCCGCCCACTGAGCAGAGATTGGGGAAAAAGGTCTGATTAAAACATTTGGGAAGGAGGTTTCAAATAACTACACAAACAACACAAATGCGACTTCCGTTCCCACGCCACCCACGGCACCACAGGCGCTAGAAACATGTGCCGACGAGGCGATGACTCAGGTTGTTGACAGCAACAAAGAGAACACAGCCGTTAAGGGAAGTAGACAGTCGTTACAGGAATAGTGGGTTTCCGGTCACTCGGCTAATACCTCGTGCGCCCCCGAAGCCTCGTCAACCCCTTAACAACCACATGTCGTCAGCTGTACTTGGTTCGCGTTTTTCCCGGCGGGTCATCCCCGTGACGGCGCGGCGTAAACGAGGACCCCCGCGGCACGAAGGGGAGGCAGGGACTGGACGGGCCCCTTTGTTAGGGACTTTCGGCCCCGCTGGAGCGGCGTTCCTTTGCGAACACAAGATCAACGAGTTCGCGGAAAGGTCAGCGAACTCCACAGGTGCCACAGTGGAGGGTTGCGGAATAATTTCGACCATCAGGGGATCTTTAACCTGCACTGATATCGCACAGCACACAAGCGCCTTTGCTTTTCTCCTTCTCAATGGAAACGCGGCCTCCGTGGCCGGGATCGAACCCGAGTACTCCGGATCACTAGCGGAGCGCCTTAACAACCGAGCCACCGCCCTAACTACTGAGACCGCGGTGGGTCTAAAATGCTTTTTAGTACACCTGAACCCTGCCATAAGAGAAGAGACAAAGAAAAGGGGCTCCGGAATAATTTCTACCACCTGGGGTCTTCAACCTGCACTGACATCACCCAGGCCCGTCAGAAATTTGGTATTTAAAAGCGAGAATACCTTTTAATACCGAATTTCTGACGATGCGCATTAAAGATCCCCAGGTGTTCAAAATTATTCCGGAGCCCTCCACTACAGCACGTCATCTTTCCTCTCTTCTTTCACTCCCTCCTTTATCCCATCCCTTACGGCAGGGTTCAGGTGTCCGCCGAGGTGTGAGACACTGCGCCATTTTCTTTCCCCAAAAACCTAATTTAATTTATATTTCCACGGATATCAGGTGGGTCACCTGATGATGTGAACAGAACGCACATCTCATCACTTAAGAGCCGTCTTGTGCTTCGTGTCTTTTCCATACGCCGCACTATCACTACTGACTTTTTCTACAGTTCTGGCAATAGAGCTTTGCGAGTGTAACACGAGCGCTGTATACGGCGAGGCAAAACGCTTGGCGATGTCTGATTCTGCTAGCATTGCCAATAGAATAAATATTAGGACTTACTGTTCCGTCCACGCTGTCCCCTCGCTGCCGTCTGAAAGCTCACAGCGCTGCTGTCGGCTCCGGGCGCTGTTGTAGTTGACGCGTCAGGCGACCCCTTGCCATTCGTGGCAGCATAGGGGTCTGCGCCGCATCCTAGCTCAAATAAAAGCATTGTGCGTGTCCTCAATTGAACGGTTTTTTTGTAGCTCACAAAAGAACAAAGTGCTCGGCTGGCGCTGCGACTCGGCGACAAAGCTACACACTTTCCACGTGCTCACGTTCGAATCGGGCTCGTGCGGCCAGCTCAGTTTCTTTCTCTTCTTTCCTCGAGCACGGCCCTCATTATCGGTCTTCAATCTTCAGAACTGAAATTAAAATCATGCGACATATGGAATTAAAAATTGAGCACACACACGTGTTTGAATCAAAGGCAAAACCTTTTCATATGCGTGGGAATAAATGCTTGGTAAATGAGTTTTTTACCTCACGATGGCGGTCCTCTGACGATGTTTATGCAACCCTTGCGGATCTCTATCTTCCAGCATGAATTTAGTGTAATATTATAATAGCAATTCGATCATTAAAATCACCTCGCGTCGGATATCTGCTCATGCTAGGATAAGGGGAAATTAGTTGGTTCATCAACAGGCCCTCCAATTCAACATCCGGGCGCCTTCAACCCCTGGCCAACTCCAATGTCATTGAAAGACGCTGCAGCATGCAGAGTAAATAGCCCAACACTTCCAGAACACCAGGGAAAATTGCGCAACCTTTCTTCAACCTAGATCATCCCTGAACACGGATCAAGCACATGTACTTCGCAAAGTTCAAACTAACGCTCTCTGCGCCACACTAATGCTCTAAAACTTTGGATGTCTGGACACAGCTCAGTGTCCCAACTGTATGAAAACCAAGGCAGACAAAGAACACATTCTGTACTCATCTAACACTGCCTTCTCCTGTCTTTATTCTGCTTGCCTTTCCGCTCCTTCCTCGAGTGCTTGACTTCACTCGGTCTCGGCAGATCATCAGCGGGTGTTAGTGGAGCAATCGGTCTTTTGCAGAGGTCCCTTGTGCTGGCCCAAATAAAGTTTTTTTTCCTCCTCCTCGGCCCTCCTCTCCTTTTTAACCTGAATGCGCAGGCCATAGAGCCAGTAAATTCGACGTCCCTTTCATACTTCGCGAAATTGGGGCTCCGCTTCTCGTTACCGCAATTCGACCTGCTACCGATGAGGCTGCTATCACTGAATCCATTCCCCGCAACCTTCGTGACATTGGCAAAGGGCACCTGTATAATAACCCTCATAACACCGCCTGGGAAGAAGGCTCTCTACTCTCATTCTGGACTTCCTCACTTATCACATTCCTAAACCCGGCAATTCACTCGCCGCTGCGAACCTCCGCTTCATCTCTCTTAATTCCTGCGTTGGCAAGGCAATGAAGCGTACGGCGCTCACTAGGTCTTGTCGGCGTTGGAAGGCTTCTAAATCGCTTCCTCGCACCGTTAGAAACCACGAAAGGACAGGTACAACTCTGGGTCACTGAATTCACCGGCCATAGCGAGGTCGTGCTGACATCTTCTCAAAGAATATACAAGTTTCAACTAACCGCTTTTGAAGAGACTTTCAGGGACAAGCGAGTCCGAGAATTTTTTAACACCTCCGTACAAACAACCGCAGAAGAGTGTGCGGGCAACCTGCGTCGAATCCACCCGCCTTTATTGGACATCCATCGCGCTGACACGCTCCGCGTCGCCTTTGCGCGGAGTCGGCTTTTCATCCAGGAATAGGCATCGCCTGACGAGGCTCCAGCCGCACTCTCCCAACGAGTCCAGCTGCGGGCGGCAGTCCTCGCGAGGCAAGCAGACCACGCGCTCCTGGACCACGCCGGTCAGCCGCATGAAATCGTGCAAGCCACGAAGGCCCGCGGCAGCAGCTCGAATCATGCCGGTCGCCTCGGCCTCGCTCACTGAAGTCAGCTCGGCGACGCGCCCTTGCAAAGCGACGTGGCTGCGAACTCGATCCAAGGCATCGGCACCGTACCTGCGGTCATCGTAGGCGTCAGTGTTACAGAGTGCTCTTCCACCATTTCCCGAATGGCTAGTCAGAACTGAGAGCGCCAGATTAGTATGGCACTTCTTTGAGTTACGTTTGGTGCCATT
The DNA here is from genome assembly GCF_052857255.1 of Amblyomma americanum. NCBI lineage: Eukaryota > Metazoa > Arthropoda > Arachnida > Ixodida > Ixodidae > Amblyomma > Amblyomma americanum. The sequence goes on from NC_135506.1 coordinate 79,001,085, forward strand.
TGGAGATTTAATCTCAAGAATCCGCTGGCCGCTACGCGTTGGACACTGACAACAGTAACTGCTTTCCCTGCAAAGATGCTCGAGCTGAGCTACGTAGCTCTGCTCGAGCCAGTCTGCAGGCCCGTCCAGTTTCCTTTTTATTCTCCCTCCAATCAGAACAACCGGAAGGGTGGAGTCGTGGTAGGCAGAACCGTGTGGTCGATATGCGAAATCATTTCTAGCTCTCTCTATTATTAGGACGCGTCTTTCGGCGCTTGTTATATGAACCCTTGTACACAATGTGAATATTGAGATTCTTCGTTCCTACTCTCTTCTTGTCAAGGATTTAAAATGTGCCCTCCACGCGGAGCCTGGCAACTGGCTTCAACGGTGCTCGGGAATCACATCTGTTGTTACGGTAGGCTGAGTAGGGCATGATGAGAGCGGGGAATGCGTAACCAGCGGCTGGATTTCACCGGAACCTTCTGGAAAGGTGTTACTCTGGAACGAGGAGGATAAGACAAGAGCGGAGAAACTCTTGACCGTAGTGGTTGCCACAGGAAATACATGAAGCGTGGTTACAGAGGAACAAGAGGGTGTGGCTAGAGTAGGGGAGTGCGTAACTGGAATGTGGTTGCCATCGGAACCATGCCGATGGTGGTTACCGAGGAAGAAAGAGGGTGTCAGGAGTAACGGAATGAGTCACTGGAAGGTGGTTACCACCGAAACCTTCTGAAGGGAGGGGGGGTCACTACTGAAGGAAGAGGGGCTAGAGCAGATAAATGTGTAACCGCCGGGTGGCTACCGCAGGAACTACTGAAGAGTTGGTTACCATGCACGTAGCATATGACGAAAGTAGAGGAACGCTTAACCGGAGGGTATACTTACCCCAGAACTTTCTGGAGGATGGTTTCTGTGGAAGGGAAAGAATACGACGAAAGCGAAGGAATGCGTAACTAGGAGCGGTTAGCACCACAGCAGTTCAGAGGCTGTTTACAGTGAAAGGAGGAGGGTGGTTACCGGGGAAGGGTAATAAAAGACGTAACCTGAGGGTGGTTACCACAGGAAGCATCTGGGGGCGGTCACATTTGAAAGATAAAGGTATGACGAGGGCGGGAGAACGTTTTAGGAACGGGTAGTTACCACTGGGACCACCCGGAGGGATGTGACATTAGAAGGAGAAGAATATGAAGAGGGCGGGAGAACGCGTTAGGGACGTGTGGGAACCATCTGAAGGGAGGTCACTGTTGAAGAATGAAGGTATAACGAGGGCGGGGGAAGGCGTTCGGGACAGGGCGGTTACCACCGGAACCACCTGAAGGGAAGTCACAGTGAAAGGATAAGGGTTTTACGAGGGTGGGTGAATGCGTTAGGAACAGGTGGTTACCATTAAAGCTTCCTTGGGGGAGGTCACAACGGAAGGAGGAAGGTATAGCGAAAGCGGAGGAATGCGTAACCGGAGGATAATTAATTGCCACCGTCGATGGCGCCAGGTGTGGCGTGAGCGAGGGGTGCGCAACTGCAGGACGGCTGCCACGGGAACCATCCGGTGTGTGGGTGACCTTTAAGAAGGAGGGAGAGGTGACTGGCGGTTAACAAAAGCGCCGCTCGGGTACAGACTCCGCTGTGGACTAAACGGCAGATTGGAAAGGAGTGCTAGTCGAGGGACGTGCATGTGAGGAACCGATACACGTGTGCATGTCGCACTCGAATTCTTTACCTCAGTACATAGTGTAATGAAAATGCCTGGACAGCTTTCGCTGAATCCCGCGTTGTCAGTGGTAGTGCTAATTTTATTAAACTGCAATACTGACTCCTATACAGAAGACTAAATATTATAAATGTCATCCTTGTCCTACGTTGACGGTATGCATACAAAAAACTGACTCACTATCAATGCAATTCATGCGGCAAAGGTGCCGCCGTGGTGGCTGAGTGCTTAAAATATGCTCTCGTGCTGACCCAAAAGAGGCATATTCGATCCCGGTCTCGGCGGTCGCATTTCGATCGAGGCGAAATACTAGAGGTCCGTCTACTTTGCGATGTCAGTGCACCTTAAAGAGCCACGGGTGGTCGAAATTATCCACAGGCCTTCAGTACTGCGTTTCGCATAGCCTGAGACACTTTGGGACCATAAACTCGTTAAAATATTATGCGGCAGAGTGTGTTAGCGTGCGTGTTGTCCTCGAACTGAGCAGCCGCTGCTTTCTGGTGGCTTCAGACACTGCCAGTAGGTGGCGTGATCCAATCCATCCATGATCATATGATCTACTAGACCCCCTCTCTACTCTCTCCTCACCTCTCCATTCTGATTCCTTTTCTTACTTTTCCCTCTCTATCTGCTCCCCCGAGCCCTCACAAGCCAGCGACAATCCCAACGCCAGACACTTTGCGGCAATGAGTATTCTAACGCCGACGCATTAAACAACTTCAAAATTTGCAATATTTCTTTAAATATATGGTACCGACGCGCAAATGTAGAACAACGGACGGCTAACTAGGACTCAACTTTTGAGCCAACTTTAGAGGTCGCTAACTGGGATCCGCAAAGTTATAGTGGCCTTATTCTGAACTTGATAATTTTGCACAAGTGTATTAGCGAGTGGATAGACATTTTCAAAAATCAATCGAAGTGAGCAGCAATATTCGAAACTGGGCTGTGCTTGTAGGACAGTAATGTGTTGGCGATTCTTCTACGCTTTCCTCAGTAAAAAGATATACTATTATTCAGAGAGCCATAAAATGGTCAATATCAGAATGAGAGACGTAATATGTCGTTTGCCAGAAAAAAAAGCTATAGAAAGCGATGTTTCGTTTCGGTGCGGTAATATAACAGGGCTTAGTATGAAATATTGTGCCTCTTGTTTATTTTATATGTTACTGTTTTACTTACCGTGTATGAATATCACTAATTTCTTTTCTTGGCTTCCTTCTAGCCGCTCTTAGCCATCTGAACGCCTTTTCGGGGCACATGCCTTTCTGGCAAGACCTGGGCCGACCCAGACAAACGTGTTGCGCTTATCGTTTGAAATTACGTAGTTTTTTCTTGCCTTGATTACGGCTGACGTACATTATTCTTCACTCCGATTACTCTCTTTAATAAAATTGTGATCTAATCCGTGCTGCTCCTGGTTCACTCCACTGCAGAAATGCGCGAGTGCTGGCCCGTGCTCTGCTGCCAAGCATATACAACTACATGGACCCGATTGATCGCTGTCCTCCTTCCTGATGGATACCAGATGAACTGCGGGAAACAATTTAGGGTAGCGACAGGAGGCTAGGATAGAGTATGGGCAACGAAACCTAGCCAACAAAGAAAACATTACGTACACGGATGCGGCTGCATACGGTAGGACAAGACAACACAACAGAAATAGAGCGGTTGCAACGGCAATTAATCATGAGCTCAAAGAAATGGCCAGCGCAACTATGAGGGTCGGCATTATTGAGGAGGCCGTAGAGGCTGCCATAGCCCTAGCGGCGGCAGAGGGCTACCGTGCTCAAAGGTCCCTAATAATTTTAACAGACTCGCAAACAGCATGCAGAAACCACAAGAGTGCCAAAATAGGGGGAACAGCGCTCCGCATCCTAAAGACAGTACAGACAGTCAAATTACCGCCGAAGGAAAAACAATTGCAACACATAATAATGTGGGTAACGGGACACACAGGCGTCGCGGGGAATGCCGAGGCGGATAGGAGAGCTCGAGAGCTTACAATCCGAGCCTCCAACCAAACCAGCCTCGAGCAATGGTAATGGTATGTATGCTGATAGATTGGAAGACACAAGGACAGGGGTCCTGTTACTAGGAGATCGAAGACGGGACAATGACTTAATGTGCATAATAGTATACAATGCCTGTAATGTTTCAATGTCGTACTGACTGAGAGCGGGAAAACGAAAATAGAATGGGAGTCGCCCCGTATCTTGAAGGAAATTTCGCACAGCAGAGCGCACACTCCTGTCGCTTCGTCCAAGCAAAGAAGGGCCATTGGAAAGAACAACCGCGGAGGACACAGGCAAACCCAGTTGGTGAAATGGAATTTGCGAAAGACGCTTCCTCAAATGAGAGAAGCGGTGGCAAAACAGCAAGAAGTGATCTATTGTCTCAGGTTCGGCACAAAAAGGGCACAATGGGGAAGCCGCCAGGCCAGATCTGTGAAGGTAGAAATTTAGAAAGGGAACCCGGCAACGCAAACACGTGAAAGAGACTTCGTCTGCGCGAGCGCCAGTCTTTGCTACTCCAAGGATGCAGAATATATGGGTATGTGCCATCAGTTTAGAGGCAACAACAACTTCGTTGCTGATTCTTTGCTGGTTGACGGTTCGAAAGCGCCCCCCCCCCTTACCCCATCGCTATCGCCATCGTCTGACCGGCGAGCACGGTCGCTGTGCGCGCCGGGCACGAGACGAGAAGAAGACTGAATGCCTCTCGGTAGCCGTTCCGCCGTGTTGCCCTTCTTCGAAAACGCCGTAGCAATCAGTCAGTGAGCTGGAATGCCGCCTGACAAGCCGGGAAGTCGCGATGAAGCTCGGAGGCCTTGATCCTCCTCAGCAGAGCGCCGCCGCCAAAGACGCGGTCCCGGCGGTCGAGACCAAGGCGGCACCCGTTTGTCGGACATACCTGGAAGCCCCTCGCGGAGCCCTGCGGGCAGCGACAGTGCACCCAGGCGCATACAACCAGCATTCCATCAAAGACGTATGCACGGTAGGCCGTTCCAGCTGTGAGATGACTCCATTCTGTGCCATTTTTGTTCTGCTTCAGATGGAGATTCAGAATAAATTTTAATGTTTGAACCGGACCCCTACCTACCCTCTCCGGCACGGCACGCAGGCCTCCGGGAGAGGAGTAGGGAGTTTAGTCACTACAGGACTAGCACTTAAGTTTAAGTGATGCTGCAGCTGCCAGTTGGGTTCCTTTTGCTCCCTAGAGTCTGGTTTTCTACATCTTTTATTCTCGCTGTGATTCGCGTCCTGAATTTCTCAAAGTACCTACTTTACTGAGCTTTTAGCCACATGTGGATGTGGTTGTGCCTTTTTTAAAGGACATACCTTAGAGATGTTGATGTGTCATGGCCAAGCATGCAGTAGAACTTTTGGGCTTGACAACCCCCGCCGCCCCACCCCTTATAACCAGACCTCCACAACCGCCGTGTCGTGCTCTCATCGGCAGGTGCCAAAGGCCACCGCCTCCGACCATCTGGCAAGGCGGACCCTGCTGGAGGTGCCTGTCCAGAGAGTGTCGGTCCAGCCAGTCCCTCAGCTGCGGCGTTGCCGGTGGGACGTGGCCATGGTGTGGACGGGATGACCTCCGCTGACACTGCTGCCGTCGGCTCCTGCCTGTCATCGCCAGCGTCGTCCGTGTCCGACGGTGTTTACTCGGGAGCGCTCAGCATTGATTCGCCGCTGTCCAGCAGCCCGGGGAATGTCGAACAGCCGCCCCTCGTGCAGCCGCCCGGCTTCCGCGGCAATCCGCCCCCTGGCGAAGATAGGACGAAATCGCCTCCGGTACGCGCCATTGGAACCTGGCACACGCGCCTAGCGTAACAGAAAAGTTGCAGTTTTTGACTGCATGCTCAGAAGAAAGCTTACGCGTATAGGTCGATGACGTTGAAGGAACGAAGTCACGCATCCTGAGAGGGGGAACTAGCACTGTAGAGTGTTCTTAAGGCCGCATGTATTGGCTCTTGAGCAAGTAGTTGACTCATTATTTGCAGATCAGAACAGCATGGGCTAAAAGAAATCAACGAGTAATATAGGTAGGCTTACAAAATGGTAAAAAGAGTGCGGTTCAGTACTGCTTTCAGCGCATGTCTGTGTCATGACTTATGGACTTATGATGTTCCTTTCGAGTGGCTTTGTCTCATTTAGCTCTGCTGCTTTTGTGAGCTCGGAATTAGTCAATGTATAGTAACACCAAAAAGTAACTGCCATCAGCCGAAAGGACAGGATGCTGCTGTATCAGCAAAGAGTGTTTTTATTTAGAAAATCCTTTGCGAGCAGTGATCAGGCCCTGATGGTGACACAGTGCTGTGGCAAATAGAAACACAACATCTGTTTAATGAGCTTTTTTAGGCATGGGCCGTCCTTTTTGATATCCTAGCACACGCTACAAGATTATGATTGGTTTAGACCCAGCTTGGCACTGGGCGAGAAAAAAGCACATGCTCTATTGATGAGGCCAACATGAGGAAGAAAGTAACGCATCCAGGATTTCTTCACAATCAACAAGAATGCGAAGGTAAAAGTCGTCGTAGACAAGCTCACGAAGAGCCTCAAACTGCAGGCAACATAGAAGGCTTATGTATCATCATCCAGTCACGATAACGAGGTTCGCGGCTGTCAAAATTTAATCCTGATTAAAAAAAAGTGCCTTTGTTGTTTCTTTCGTGTGGTTTCCTTGGTGCTTGCAAATCCCACGTGATACGCAATTCACATGTTACCTGAAATCTGTGCGGCGATAAAGAAATTCGCTTTTGTTCCGACAGGATTTTCCGTCTAGTGATTAGACAGTTATTATAATTTTGATTAGTCAGTGGTTCGATTCGTGTCGTGCGAAGAAAGAAACTCTAAATAACGTCACTCATTTAGGTTCTATGACGTGTTCTAAAAAGCAGCGTGTACGAACACTGCAAGAGGTGAAGTAATGTCCTAGTCTCGATATCTCTAGTATACGTATAGAAAACGATTCATTCGGCACACAGTTAATACAGTTTGTAGGTCTGTTCATCTCGGAGTGTTAGGCTACAGCGGATTTGGGAAGGACCAATTACGGTCGTCAAATGTTTCGCTTTCAAATCCATAACCTTCTTAATTCCTACAGCGAACCCTCTCCATTTTCTTGATAAAGGTTTGCTGTCTATCTTAAAACATGGCATCAGACTTGATTTGTTGAGTACCTCCTTAGATCTGTTGTATGTTTCTGCTATGAAAAGGCATGTTTATGTAGTGTTGTATTGTGTATCATTCTTTTCATTTCAATGCTCCTGATTTTGTTCTTCAAAGCAAATTCTTGGCTCAGATTTGTATAAGTATGCTTGATCACTTTTTTTGTTGTCATATGTACTCTGTTGTTGCCGCTGTTTCCTGTAGGAAGAAGGTGCGCTGCTTTGTCAAGCCAATCTAAGGATTTTTGGGCGCACCTCCTAACATTACGTAATGTTGAAATAAAAGTATTTTGTATTTTTGTCGTTTGTGGCGTTTAACTTCCCAAAGCGACTCAGGCTTGAAGGACGTCGTAGGGGCAGGCTCCGGAAATTTCCACCACCTGGGGTTCTTTAACGCGCACTGAAATCGCACAGTACACGGGCCTCCAGAATTTCGCCATCGAAATTCGCCTCCATTGAAATTCATCCGCCGCGGCCGAGATCGAACACGCGTCTTTCGGGTCAGCAGCCAAGATTTTGTATTTTTGTACTCGTACAGCAGCGGCTATGATAGGAGCTGTGGGAAAGAAGGCGCCTGGCCTTGCGCACAAAGACACCCCAAAAGTGCACACTTTGTCAGTATCGATGATTCATCACTAGAAAAGCGGTTATTTTGGGGGTTTATAGAGATCGTAGGTAAGACCAACTGATTGTGCACATCGTTTTTCTTACGGCAATAATGTTACTTTCCAGGACCCCCGGAAGCTGAAATCGCGGCTCGGGCTTACTCTGGCCGTGCTTGGAGTCACTGTATTGGTGACGCTTGTGGCCTTGGCGATCGCCTCACTTGTATGGCGCTCCCCAGCGCACTGGGGAACACCTGCAAGACGCATGCCTGCCTCGCCTACTCGACCAGACTTCTCGCCTCCATCAACGAATCGGTGGACCCGTGCCAGAGCTTCACGCACTTCGTCTGCGACGGCTGGCGCCAGAAGAACCGACATACCGTTTGGAGCGACCAGTTCATTTCTCTGTTGGACAAGGTGACCGCGTCGCTGAAGAGTGCAGACGTGCCTGCATCGGGGCAAGACATGGAGCAGCGGGCCGCCATCATGTACAGGAGTTGCGTCGATGTGCTCGAAGGGGAGAGAGACGAGCTGCCAGCCGTCAAGAACGCGCTGGTTGAGGCAGGCATCGTGTGGCCGAAGCCTTCCAAGGGCGCAGACGTTCTGTACACGCTCCTCTGCAGCTCTTTGAAGCTGGGTTGGGACGTGCTCCTTGACTTCGACGTCGCGCCCGATGGCAGCGGGATCAACCTAGTTTCTGGCAAGTTCCTTTACTTCGTGGTCAAGAGGTATAGGGACTTCGCGACCGGCACGGATGAGGAGTACTTTCAGTTCCTGAAGGAACGCTTTCAACCCGATGGCGAGGATACGGTGACGTTCCAGGAGACAGACGCGTCGGTCGAAACAGCCCTGAGCTACCTCTCTAATGCTCGTTACGAAGCAGCTGACGAGTATAACGCTGACGTTCTTCTAAACTTGACTCAGCTTGGCCTCAGGGAAGTTAACTGGACAGCGACGCTTTTAAAACTTGACATCAGGATGAACAGTAGTCTCACGCTGACGACCACATCGCCCCGTTATCTAGAGCGAGTGTTGTATCTCTGGTGGCGGTACGGCACGGACTCATTCCATACATTGATCTCTTGGTGCACCGTTCAATTGGCGGCCCTTTCGCGAATAAAGACTTAATTTTCAACTATTACAACCGTGACTACCAAACGACGCAGGCCCATTACAGGATTTTCTGCGTCACGAGAGCAATGTTAATCTCCGGGCACACGCTGTTCGACAAATACTATGCTGAAGCCCTTCAAGGCGAAGCACTTAATCTCGCAAAAAGTGTGGCTCAGTCCGTGCGAACCGCTTTTTTCCGGCGTCTTTCCAACTGGACGTACTTTGACGAAGGCATCAACGTGGTCAGCAACTGGAGCTCTTCGGAAATCGTCTTCCGTAACATCGAGCACACCGGAGAAGAAATCCTGGCTGCAGACCATGTGCCTGACTTGAATAATTCTTTCGTGCGGAACTGGCAACAGTCGGTGCACGTCAGAAAGGATGCAGAATTCGGACATATGTTAGATCTTATGCAAGATTTGGAAATGTCCATCGTGTCCTACGACAAGCGAGACTTCGAGCTGATGCCTTACGCTCTATCCTTCCCTCTATTTGATCCGCAGCTCCATTCGTCTTTAAACTACGGCGGCTTAGGAGCTCAGATCGCCTTTTCACTGGCGACCTTGTTCCTTTCCGCGTACTACGCAACCAATGCTTCGTTTGTTGAGCCCCTGATGGACTGCTTGAAAGCAGGCACGTCCGGCAGCGCCGGTGAACTAGGGTATTACGCCAAAGAAGTAATTGGCTATGGCGCTCTTGTGGATGCCTACAATGCCCAAGAGAGAGCTTTCGACAGCAGCAGCCTATTCGGTTTGGAGAAGTACAGCGGACTGCAGCTGTTTTTCATCGCGCTGTGTTACGTCAATTGCTATGGCGGCTCTGAAAATACAAACCACGAGTCGATCTGTACTCCCGCGCTGCAGCACATGCCACAGTTCGCCAAGGCTTTTAACTGCACTCCCGGGGACCCGATGAATCCTTCTAAGCAGTGCAGACTGTTTTGAGATTTGTGTTCGTGATTCGAGTTTTCTGTTTGTGTGCGCGTGACTTCTCCGTTACCACGTTTTGTTCATTGATGATGTGGCTATAAATGCCCTTCACTGAGCCTGTTTTTATAGAACTATAGAAATCTCGATCGTAGAAGGTGTCGTCGTCTTCGCGTATACGTCGGGAGCCATTAGCTTGCGCGCACTGGTATAAAATTTTGATTAAGAGCACTAATGTGTGTTAGTTTGTCCCGATAGCCTTTAAATGCCATTTTGACCTTGCGAGGATCTAAAAATAGAAATTTTGTCGGGTGTTGTGTTCCGCTTTTTCCGCGAACGAATAAATTGTATGGCGGTTTATGAGCCAGTCGCGCTCGACTTGTGCGTACTTGTCGCTGAATCTGATTCCGAAATATCGTTTTGTGTGGGAATTGTAGGAGCTAACTATGAAAGAGCTTAAGGAAACAGAGCAGGAGCCTATCGGCAGAATCAGCAGTGCAACAAGAATGCAATTGAAAGAGCTAATGACATTCGTCGTTGCGGAACGAAGCAGAGTTGAATAACTCAACATTAAAACTGCACTCTTCCGTGCTACTAAGATGACGCAAGAAAAAAAAATGCTGAAAGAACCGACAAAAGCGAGCTCTTGTCCTTTCCAGTGCCGAAATTTTCTTCGCCGGGGAGATTCGCACAAAACGGGTCCTCGGTCTCGAAAAATCTCGCGGAACGGTAACCTCGTGACACATATAAATGACAAATGCTTTTCTTGAGCACTATCAGGCGATGGTGGCGTTTCGGGATATGAAGTTGGACACCGTTAGCGGGTGTTATGTCTTTGCGGAAGCGAGGTTTCCGGAATTTCCGGAAACGAAGTTGAACGCGCCATTTACAATCTAAACCCAGGAAAGTTTCCCCGGCCTCACTGTTTGTGCACGCGGCCTTGTTTCCGTGATGTTAGCTGCAGTTTTTATTGCTTTCTACGATCTAAACGTACTGACTTCTTCTTTTGCATTTGTACACACTTCTGAGAACTGTTGAAACTCCTAAGTTTTAGCAGCCCGGCTACAGACAATCGCGGCCAGGTAGCAGGGAATCCGGAAAGAGCGTTTCATTGGTTTCGCATGTAGCCTTACTGCAGTCTATACAAGTATACATTGTATACAAAGATGCATCGCCTTTTTGCCGCGTTTGTGGGAATCAAGACACTAAAGGACAACAGGAAATTTTGACGGCTTTTTTTCAGCGCAATTACTCACGCTCTGCGAAGAGGAGGGAATGAAGATGAAGCTCAAAGCAGCTGCCACGCGGGATTTTGCACATGCCAGATGACCTCCAGGTTCAGCATGGGAGCAGTAGAGTTTTCCGCTCTAAAAACAATTGGCATCCTGGGTAAAGGCAGATTGATACTGGCGAGTGGCAGACATCGTGCGGCAGATTTATGTTTATTTGTAAGAATCCGGCAGAACTTTGGAAACGGGTGTCTTTTGCATTACTAATGAGGATGTGGAGGAGGTGCGTTCGGTGGGGAGAGTTAGCTAAGGTATGCGTGCCGCTCTGTCACTCAGGGCACGGAGCGAGAGAGGTGCAGCAGCGAAACACGTGTCGTCACGAATGTCAGTATTTTGTTCTGACCAATCAGTTATTGGCATTCTGGACAATTAGCGTGGCGTATTTTCATGACGCCATGACGCCATGACGCCATGACCTCAGGTGTTACAACGCCAACGACCCCGAAATAAACGGGAAACTGAAATTTAACAACTCCCTCTGTAAAAATAGAAAAAAAGCCGTCCGTACTTTTCGCCTATGAGCGTCCACTCGTTGCCACAGCCGTCAACAAATCGAGAACATGCGCATGCTCGTCTGGTCTTGCATGCAGTCCTCGATGCTTTAAGATGCGTAGGGTGCCACCGCAGGGTGGCGCTCTCTCACCATCATAGCGTCCTCACGGGCAGCTATCGTTTGAGCTTTCCTCCATAGTGACGTGTCCGCTTTTTTGCTGTGCTACGACCTTCATGTTTACCTTCGTCGCCGCAGCTGTTCGCTTGGCAGACACGTCCGTAACTGCGCTGGCTGCTGCTCGGCCGCTCCTCTTCGCCAGTTGTGGCATGTGATGTGTCACGTGATTCCCTCTTGTGCTTGGCAGCCATGTCCGCCGCTGCGCCGACCGCCGCTCTGCTGAGCGCTCTCTCTTGCACTTGTGGCACGTGATGCACCACGCGATTTGCTCTCGCTGGAAAAAAGTTTGCTCGCGTTGAGGTCTTTAAACAATAAAGATGAACCAAAACTAAACCGTGTCTAACCACAAACCATGCTTAACAGAGCTTGGCTCAGCTGGTTTGAACCACAGCCACTTTTTATTTTTTTTACGAAAGGAAATGGCGCTGAAAAGGAAGGAAATATTTTGCTGGGTGTTTTCCGTGCCTTAAAACACCAATATCTCTGTACAAAGCGGCTGTAAAGCTTCTCTGTACATCCTCTGTACAGAGTCAGACCCGAAACTATTACACCATTTCACGGTTCTCAAACACACCACCACTACCACCAGTCCTCACCATTTCCCAGTCCATTGCGCCTTCCTACAGACGCACTACGATTCCTTGAACGAGTACTTTCCACTTCCCTCTACACTGCTTCACATCTGTTGTGTCTACATAGTGCTCTATGCTTCATTATGGTCGTGTTTCTCTTTCCTTTCGTCTTGAGGTGTTCTTCGTCGGGGACTTTCGATATTTTCTTCCTAGTTCAATCGAATCTACACCCAGATGTCTACTTCTCCACTCCGATGCTTGCTGCTTACTCTCCACAAGATTACAGTAATTAAATTACTTCTCTCGGTAATTTGTAATGTAATTCATTACTTTTATCGGTTTAATAATTTTGTAATGTAACGAATTACTTTGGAACTGTAATTTCAGGTAAAAGTATATAATTACTAGTGAAATTAATTTTGCTTCGTAAGGAGTCCGTGCGGCTCCTTGTATCGGGCATGTTTTGGCCTCGAAAGCAAGAAAAACGCGCAGCCTCCGAACCCCAGCACTCGTCTCCAGTGAAGGCAGACCAAAGGTGATGGGCATCACCACCCCATTGGTGAATAGTCTATAGGAGTGCTACGCATCTGTGTGCCATGCTCACAGATGCGCCACGTGGCCGCCAGGAGAGTTCCATGAGCATGGTATGCATGGTGCATTGCACCTTCCCACAGAAACATTGCGACTGCTCGAACGAGTACTTCCCACTTCTTTCTAGACTGCTTCATATATAATTGTCATGTTGCCACATTTACATCAAGCCCGAACTGACAGCTAACAAACCTGGCTTTGGGTTTTCGGGAGACGGCCTTCTGTTGTCATATTTCAGGCACTATTCTTAACTCAAGGGCAATATAGCCGACAGCGTCACCGCCATATGCAATCGATATCCGCCAACATGTCTCCAAAACGAATCAATTGAACAGCGGAATTGGCAGCTTATCGGCGCCCCGATGCATTTCCGTGACGATGAGCGTGAATACAAGCAGCGGATGCAGTCACGCTGTTTACGAGGACCACATATTCTTTGAAATCAAGAGGGTGGGACCATTGAACGATGAACTTCTGATCGGAGAGTGATGCGAGCAATTATACATGTTTTGCGATTAAGTTGACCTCATCTACATGAGCAAAGCGGCTGTTCAATGGTCCATGGGGATTCCTTTCATCAAAGAAGGGCAAAATTTCTGGCGCCCATTTTGAGTCAGTGGCAGCGCAAATAATGTACGGTTATTATCAATTGGTTTTGGGGGAAAGGAAATGGCGCAGTATTTGTCTCATATATCGTTGGACACCTGAACCGCGTCTTAAGGGAAGGGATAAAGGAGGGAGTGAAAGAAGAAAGGTAGAAAGACGTGCCGTAGTGGAGGGCTCCGGCATAATTTCGACCACCTGGGGATCTTTAACGTGCACTGACATCGCACAGCACACGGGCGCATTACCATTTTTCCTTCATAATAACGCAACCGCCATGGTCGGGGTCGAACCCGGGAACTGCGGATCAGCAGTCGAGCGCCCTAACCAATGAGCCACCGTGGCGGGCAACAATGTACGGTTGAATGCCGCTTTCGATGTCTGCAAGAAGTTAGCAAATTTTCCGCGTGCAGTAATAAATTCACGGGACACTGCGCTGTTGAATTAAAGAAAATGCCCATCGCAACCCTTTCTACGTTCGATTCCTTGTAACTATTCACGTTTTCGGTAGACTTGCTACGTCGGGATGTAGTCCTGCTTTCGTTACAAAGTCGCACTATTGACCAAAACTCGAACGAAATTTGAGCGCCGCCATTTGGAAAGCGCTGTTGCGCCATCTATTGAGCGCGGATTTTAGGGATGCCGTGCAGAGAGACACGACACAGGGTGCATACGGATTTAGCGGCTATACGGCACTATAGAAACGGTGGACGACGCCGTAATTGAAGACATTTTGCAGTGATGCAGCTGGTTCCAATCCTACGATCCTTCTGCTCTTTTCTTCGAGGCCGTTGTGTCCAGGGGCGATGGTTTTTGCAGGTCCTTTGTCCACTCAGTAGCACAAGCATTTGGGAGAGTTGGGGCATTGCCACCCAGTAAGTACAAGCGCCAAGAACACGGACAGAGAAGGACTTGACAACACGAGCGCTTATTTCCAACTGTACCGACACAAAAGCACATTAAATACACCTTGCTGCATGGCGTCAACTTACAGCACCGCGACATCAAGTGGCCGCATGCAAAAACAAAATATTTTTTAATTCGAGCTCGTCGACACTAATTAGGAACTCTGCTACCGAACGAGCGTCGGCAGAGCCAGAGTATGCTCCATTTGTAATAAGGGATTAATTGCTCATTGGCACCCACCCGAACTCAGCCACACGGCTGCAAAGGAAAGCTATACAGCTTTCTCAAAAGCTTCGCAGTTAAAGAACGAAAGAACGTTCAGGACGAATTTTTCTTTAACTCGCAGCAAGGAAACAGGCTTTCAAGACCACAAGGAAGATGTTTATTCACGCCGTCCCGAATGTATGGCGATGGCCACGGTCGACCGTTTCAAACAGTACTTACTGGTGCTTTGGTACTTTACTCGTATTTCATTCTCTGGAAATCAGCAATCTATATTCGATGCACTTCGGCAGTTTTAACACCTCGATAATGGGAAACTATGCAGGGTGAACACTCCGCAGCGGCAGTGCTCTCAACAGAGCGCACATCGCACACAGCGCTCCACAACCCAGCTGCTTCTTTTAATTTTTCAAGGTCACAAAGCTCTGTTTTTGCACGTAGTGTTTTGGCAGCACGGCGGAAGATGGCGCCTCATACTTTAGCCTTTGCGTGTTTTTTTTGTTTGTTTAATGCTTTTTTCTTTTTTGTGCGTTTTCTCTTTCTTTCTCTCCTTGCGCGCTTCCATCTTTTGTATTTGTTTTTGGTCCGGGTGCCCAACCTAGTGGTGCCCACCCGTTACAAAGGGAAAGGCCTCAAGTATTTTTCTATATATCTGATACTACGCGCTAACCGGTCGCGGTGCGAAAGTAGCGTATTCTGGTCTGTATCTTGCATTGTCGTATGTTACAGGATCAGCGCTGGAAATTTTGGCTGTTCACGAAGCAAAGTACGAAAAATACGATCGGTTCACTCGTGATGACTGCAACATTTACTACGCTCAGATCCTAGGTTTCAACTGTCATTTCCAACCTGGCTACAGTCGCGTGATACATGTGTTCTCTTCAAGCACTGATACGCTGAGACTGCATTTGATAGGAGAAAAATGCATACTTTATTGCAGGACACCACGTTCACGTCGCCTATGTGTCGTCAGCGGTAAGCGGATAGTTTTCGCGATTTAGTACAATCGATGGTGTCGCAACCAACATGTTGTACATATGCCGATATGGCTCAGTGAGCCGGTATATTTGTGGCCGTCGCCCGATTTTTCCCTTGTGCCTGGCGTTGCGGTAACTGATGTAGATTTGACCACGAAACTGATGCATATGTGAGCGTGAAGCTCATGGAGATGCGTACATGAAACTGTTAGCTGAGATTGTGGTTGGCGTGTGCGTGTTCCTGGCTTTGCGGTAACTGATGAAGATTTGACCACGAAAGTGATGCATATGTGAGCGTGAAACTCCTGGAGATGCGTACATGAAACTGTTAGCTGAGATTGTGTTTGGCGTGTGCGTGTTCCTGGCGTTGCGGTAACTGATGAAGATTTGACCACGAAACTGATGCATATGTGAGCGTGAAGCTCATGGAGAGGCACTGTTAGCTGAGATTGTGGTTGGCGTGTGCGTGCGCCTGGCGTTGCGGTAACTGATGCAGATTTGACCACGAAACTGATGCATATGTGAGCGTGAAACTCATTGAGATGTGTACATGAAACTGGTAGCTGAGATTGTGGTTGGTGTGTGTGTACCTGGCGTTGCGGTAACTGATGCAGATTTGACCACGAAACTGATGCATATGTGAGCGTGATACTCATGGAGATGTGTACATGAAACTGGTAGCTGAGATTGTGGTTGGCGTGTGTCGTGCGATAAGGGGTCGGGGCTAAGCAGAGATGGCTGTGGAGCATGGTACTAGTGGATGTTTCATGAGAGTGGTCGTCGTACTTGCGGCGGTTTTCATCGTGATATTGTGTGCGCCGTGGTGAACAAATGTTGCGGTGCTTGTCAGGGCTGGTCGCTGTGGTCGCTCTGGCCGAAGATGCTTTGTGGACTGCGCTGCGGCACATGGAAGTTTCAGCTGGCCTGCGGCGGCCACCGACAAGACGAACAGAACTTGTGTCGCCGATGCCTGCCAGGGGGGCTCACACAAGATGATGAGAACGGTCCTTATTAGAACCACTTTCCGCCCTTGAACGCGGATATATGGATGTGGCATCGTCTGCAGGCGAACGGTGGCAGAGGGCAACACGAAAGCGGCAGGAGGCTCCGATGTCACCCCGGTTGAAGGCTAGGCTCCGTTTAGCGCGGTGAAACGACCTAGAATGAACGAGCGTCACAAGAAGTACATTATGAGTATTGTTTTAATTTTTAAACAGAAATGCAAACAAAGAGAGGAAACAAAGCTTGCGCGCACCTTATGGATATACGGCCCATATCAAGTCTTATTTCTTTGCACCACTATGCGAGCAGATTCGTTGTTCAGCAGAGCAATATCTTGAATTTTGAATCTGATATCGCGCGCATACCATAAATACAACCACGCGTGTGAAGCGTCCAAAGGTTGTCTTATTGTGAAACCTATATTAACACGTTTACTGCGGCCGTGATTTTCGGGTCGACGGCTGAGGGGGAGGACATGGCTGGGACCGAGCGGCGCCTCGGATACCCATCATCCTTTTGACGGGTGCTAATAAATGTTATTTCTCTCTCTCTCTCGGGGCCCTGCGCATCGTGGCTGATCGGGGGGCCACCCTTAAGTTTT
This sequence comes from Amblyomma americanum, assembly GCF_052857255.1. Lineage (NCBI taxonomy): Eukaryota > Metazoa > Arthropoda > Arachnida > Ixodida > Ixodidae > Amblyomma > Amblyomma americanum. The sequence continues at coordinate 79,018,028 of NC_135506.1, forward strand.
CTTGGGTGCAACGTGACTCAGCAGTGAGCTGTCGGCGGTCTTATTGTAACAGGCTTTAAATGGCAACCATTTCTTGGCATGTGTGTTTTTATCAGGCTCTTTGAACAATGTGAGCTCTCCCATGGCATCATAGCGGCATTCAGTATTCCCGCTGCAGAGCAGGAGTACTCCACGTGACCGACCCGTGGTGCAGTGATCGTGTAACCTGTTCGGTCATCCGGAGCAACCGGCAGCTTCAGCAACCTAGGTGGGACACCTAGGTTACGTGACCACATGGCGTCATCATAACCTGCTTCATACCCTTCATCAGCACCGACATCATCATCATGACGAGCATGACTACGCCCACTCCAGGGCAAAGGCCTCTCCCATGTGTCTCCAATTCACCCGGCCCCGATCTGAGGAACGACGGCAAGAAAGTTTGGTGCAACTCGCGAAACAACGGCAAACGTGTTAGCGCGCCTGAGTCACATTTATCCTAACCTGGTAAATCGGGGGTAGTTTTTGTCTTCTACTTTCTAATAAATTCTTCGATGTAAAAAATTGTTACGCTAGTAATTTCCCGTTGATCAACGCAACATTTTAAAACAAAAGGTAACATTCCACTTGGTTTTCGTCGGCATCAGAAACCGTTCGCTTCCTTGATACGTTTGAGTAAACGCCTCACTTCCCTAAAGTTGCTGCTAAATAGCTGGAGGAAGGCTTCTGTTGTGGCAGTCTTGATGCCTTATGAAGCATAGCATAGTTTCGCGGAGACTCCGCCTTCATTCAGCATTCGATCACGTTCCACGTGACACTTGCGGTATAACAGGATGTTCCTACGTCCGCCGTTACGGGTTGCTGGTCTTAATTCTTAGGATTGGGTTACGTGCAACGTGAAAACCCTCGAAAGAAGAAGTCTGCGCGGCCGCCGTCTTAGCTCGGTTGGCAAAGCACCGCTCGCGACAAGCGGAGGCCGCAGGTTAATTTCTCGCGTGGGTGTTTTTATTCTCTTTTCTAACCAGAGATTTTCCACGTAAGAAATGAGTACGCTTCTAATTTTCTGTTGATCAACAACCTAAAAACAATAGAAACATTTGGTTTTGTCGGTTTCAGTGACTGTTTTCTATTTAATGGTCGCTATTCTCATCGTGTGTAACCCCAGACAGGCGTCTTTAAGGCATTACAATTTCTCTGGCGCGCTTGTTACTGTCTGCACATTTTACACCATCGGTAAAATGCAAGGGGTCTCTCACCTTTTTCTTGTCCGGTTGTGTACCAGGTGGCGATGTAAGGTCATCACCGATGTCCTAGCTCAGCTCACGACGTATTCTGTGCCGTCGGCCCGCGTAATCAATGACGTCAGCTTCTTTCGGGAAGTAGGTAACTTCTCTCCAAAAGTTCATCAGCACGACCACTGGCGAAGGGGACCGTTTCGGCAAAGCGGGACGGCAGGATAGCGATGTTCGAAGGCACAGGAAACCCGGCAGCCAGGAGGTAGAAAGCCGATGGCTGGAGGCACGTGGCACGTGGCGTATGGCCAGAAGAGACCCGGGGCCAGTAGAACGACGAAAACCCGATTCCGGAAGCTACCAATGGAGCGCAGTGCTGGTGGCCTAACGAGCAGAAGCTGGGTTTTCGGCTCCGGTCGTTATTGGCTCTCCTTGTTTCTTGCACTCTGTCTCTAGCCCCTTTTTTTTCTGCACGTGTTCTTAAGGGCTGTAACGAGACCATGACCGTTATGGCTAGTGAAATGCGTTGCATTCTAAAAATGTGATGTGGTTATGGCCACCGTGTTTGCAGTGCAGCTGCAGCTGCTCTTCTGTTATAGTCGTTGACGTGGAAGTTGCGGTCGCGGCTGTACAGTTGCTATCGTAGCTCTCGTAGTTGCACTGCTGATGATTCGCACATTGGTAGTGGCAGGTATTCTGGACGTATTTGCGGTCGTCGCCATTGGTGTGCAGGACTTCGTATCTGCGGTTACGGTATTTGATGCTGATCATGAATTTAAGTGGCATAAGAGCAACTGGGATATAGAGCGCCATACTACAAAATGTTTGCATCTACGCAAGCTGGAATCAAATGCCAATTTCCAATTATGTGACCCCTTGTGTCAAACTCGTCAGATGGCAGGTAACACCCAAAACACAGGTTGCAGAAAGATAGTTATAGCCTGTGTAAACCAGTCCAAAAAAAGATTACAGGCGAGGAGGCGCCCGCCCAAAGATTTCATGACAAAATCCAATAAGAAAAGCTGTCAAACAAACTTAAAAGGTGCAGCAAGGCGAGCAAAGCAGAGCAGAAAATTCCCGTTAAAAGAAGTCACTGAAAGAAGAATGAGGTAGGAAGCCGGCTCTTGTGCCCCAAAATTTTAGTGCTTAATGGTTGCTGGCAAGAAGGCGCAATTTACAAACGGGAGAAAGAAAAGGAAGACACTGTAGAGGGTTGAAAAGGAGAGTACAGAGGGAAAGAAAGAGGATAAGGGTGAGCATAGAAGAACGGGTAGAGAAGAAATTACCGATTGACAAATAAGGTAGGAGAAAGAGGAGTGTGAAAAGCGGCAACAGTGGGCCTATGCCAAGAGAAAAGACTAATCCTGCGCGCATGGAAAAATGGTGAACCCGTGCCAAAGAAAAGGGACAAAACCCCATGCCTGGGTAGCAGAGGCAGGGCAAAAGCCCACCAAAATTGGCCATTTGGTGCCCCCGTCTACGGCCGGCATGATAGCAAGAAGTCCCATGAGTGAAGAAACGGCCAATTGTGCACCCGGAAAGGATGGTGAAAGGAGAAGCGCTGGGAAGAAGGCAGAGATGCGGACCCCAGTTGGGATTTAAAGGCAATGGGGAGGACCCGTGGACAATAAAGAACGGTTGGAGGGGATGAAAAGTGATAATGAAGGACATCACTGAGCCCCGCCGCGGTGGCTCAGTGGTTAGGGCGCTCGACTACTGATCCGGAGTTCCCGGCTTCGAACCCGACCGCGGCGGCTGCGTTTTTATGGAGGAAAAACGCTAAGGCGCCCGTGTGCTGTGCGATGTCAGTGCACGTTAAAGATCCCCAGGTGGTCGAAACTATTCCGGAGCCCTCCACTACGGCACCTATTCTTCCTTTTTTCTTTCACTCGCTCCTTTATCGCTTCCCTTACGGCGCGGTTCAGGTGTCCAAAGATATATGAGACGGATACTGCGCCATTTCCTTTCCCCCCCAAAAAACCAATTATTAATTATTAAGGACATCACTGATGTCCGCAAAGTATGAAGAAGGGAAAGGGAAGCGCAAGTGGTTGGTTTAAGAAAGAAAGGAAATGGCCATGCTCGGTACAGACTGTGTCAAGGGAACAGGGAAAAGGAACGTGCCGGTGATCTGCAACCCGGTGATGTATGACATGGATTGGCATTTGACAATCGTCAACGGGGTCTTACTTATCCCTGGTGAGACAAAGTACTTGGCTAAGGCATGAGAAACATCGGAAGAACCATCCGGAAGCCATTGCGGCCCACATATTCTCCACTTTCCGCAACTTCCTGCAATTATTAAGGAACATATCAAGAGCAGTGAAGGAAAAAAACTGCTTAAAAGAAGAGGATGACAACCGGGAAGGAGACGGCAGAAAACTATTCGAGTTGGCGATAGCTGCGATAGTTGACGCGGACCTATTTCGCCCAAAAGCAGCATAGTACAAAGCTGCTCCTAGTACCGATAGGGCAGCCGGCGCAATAGGGGATCAAACTCTGCAATTTTCGTATACTAGCCTAACACTAAAACAACGAGGCCACTGCTGTGATGTTGCAGTATTTCTCATTGCTCAATTCGTTGTCGTGGTCGTCGAGGCAGTGTTGCTATCGGGCTTGTTGCATGTCAATGACTACCATTAGGATGGTCATGGTCGCGCCAGTTACAGAGGGATTCTTATAGGTGCTTTCGGTTCTGATAGTTTCCGCACAGTAACCTTGTGTGCACAATTCTCTTAGCAGGGGAAGCTGTGGGGGCTTTGTAAGCACTATAGCTGGAGACATTTTGGGAGCAGAGGACAGCGTTTCTATATTCGAGGCTGCGCATAGTGCGGGATGGCCACGACCGCCGGCATAAAACAACTAGTGCCCCGATCAAATAATGCACGCCAAAATGTGAAGACATCATTACAGTCGCCACCCTCATGAAGAACAGAACAAGTGCCGTTCCGACCACACTTCAGCCGTCAGAGCGGTGGTGTGTCCTGTGACGTCACGCAACGTGACCCGCTGCGGGCAGTCGCCGCAGCTGCGCGCGCTCGGAGCCTCGCCGCGGTAATACCACGAGATTAGCGGTGATTTCACAGCTGCTTCGCCGGCGCTGGTCGTTCAGTCTCGCCATGAACGAAGCACGCGTGCGCCAGTCTGAGCGCGTCAACTCTTAACAGTTTTCGCTCGTATAACCAGGTTCAAACCATGCTTAAACCCACCTAATTTTCTGTTATCTGGTTATCCCTGGTTAGCCTTGGCAGGAGAGCATATTACCAACGAAATGGTCGTCATCGCCGTAATAGTTTGTCGTGGTGGTGGTCGAGGTAGGACAGTTTTTCTGAACAGTGGTCCGTGTCGCGTTGGAAGCTGACCTCATGCTCGTTCCCCGCTGCCGCTGCAGTTGACGCACCGCTAGTGGCGACGCTTGGTGTGTATGAGTGATGGTTGAGGTGTTTCTTTTTGCTGAGCTAATGTTCGTGGTAGTTGTGCCTTTGTCGCCGTGGTTTTCGTAATGGTGGTTGGAAAGATGGCCACTCTGTTGGAGTGTGCGTTTCGTGGCTGTACTGTGTGAGGGTTATGGTCTATGTGCAGGAATGGCTCTTCGTATTTTGGGGTCTGTAGATGTCCACTGAATAACCAGCGCTGCCGGCATGAGGAACAGCAGGAGCGTCGCCAGCAGACAAGTTTGCTGGGCTGAAAGTTCCTCTGCCAAGAGGAACAGGAGAAATGACGTTCTTGACAAGGCATATATGATGAGCTAGAGGAAAGCATCTGGAAGCTTTTCCTACATTTAATGCGTATATGTCCAGTGTGGTTACGCTGTTTGACGGACGTTTTCCGGGTTTTATGGGTACTTTTATGGGTTTTACAGGTAGGTGAGTAGACCATGTTTTGCCATGTTTCGTTTTCGATAGCGGTGGCGATGTCCCGGAAAACAGTCTGGAAAAACGAATCTTTAGAATAAACTGCATCAGTTGTGCAGAGAAGTAAATTCTGACACCGAACGTGAGCCCGACTGCGTGACGAGGCACCGTCCGCGTCTCGTCGATTGCGAAAAAGATGTATATTCAATTCCCCTGTCGTGCGGCAGCATCTATATAGGCCAAACAGGGAGATGTCTGAACACAAGGCTACAAGAGCACAAAAGGAACCTAAGGGACCCAAACTCAGGGGAACTCGCCTTACACTGTAGCCAGTGCAAAGGCTGCACCCCTGCCCTTGAAAGCACAGTTATTCTTCGTAAGTGTCGGGACACCACCACGAGGTTGATAGCAGAAGCTCTGGCGATATCAAAATGCGCAGATAAGTGTGTCAGCAACCCCTCTGTGTGCCTTAGTGGAAAAGAAATGTCATTTCTGAACGCCAATGATAGGACAAAAGATTGGAGGAACGGGAGACAATTCCGATAATCGTGCCACGAATGCGTGAGGTGATGTGTTGGTTTCTGTTCTGTTGTTTTGTACCTAGTTCTTATATAGGCTGGCTCAGAGCAATAAAACACAGTTGTTAGTCAGTATGCAGAATAGAGTTTATAGAATATAGAGTAGTGGGCTTGCATATAATTAGACACATATGGCGCCGTGCGTTCGAATCTCATTATACGTGCATTTTTTCTATATTCTCCAGCGGCCGATGCGGTCGGCATTCATCCAGCGATCATGTTATCAGTAGCAAAATGCCATTGCCATGGGAGTCACCGGGGCTTCTTCCTAAGTTTACTTATCTACGTCGATGTGGGCGGTGTGGTTGCTGCCGTTGTGGCTGTAGAGTTCAATGTGGTTGTGGTCTCGTCGCGTGCGTGCTCCTGTGGTATCGTAGTTTGTTCATTGTAGCCCCAGTTGAATTCTGGTTCACTTCACTGAGGCCATCGCACGTGTCGTTTTCAATTGTTGAAATTACCGCTTTGGTGGTATTACTGTAGTGAACGGGCAGCGATTGTGGTGGATGTACTTGCGTTGTGCGTGAGTTGTATGACGGATGGTGGCGCCACTAGCATAAGGAATGGCAGCAGCGCCACCAGCAGGTAAAGCAGGAAGAGCTCAGTTGCCATCGGTTGCTGCTCGACATGAAGAACAATAGCAGTGCCTACTTGTACGCGGCCCACACGAGTTGAAACGCTCGGGAGAGAGCTGCCGAGAGCAATTGCTCTACGGGTGGGTAGAAGTCGCCACCATCCTTCTGGTGAAACAGGCGCAGATGCTCGCGCAGCCGCTGACGAGTAGGGACAGGCTGTGCTCAGCTGCGGCCACGTCACAGAAGCCTGCACGGGAAGAGCGCCGCTGCTTTGAGGCACTCAATGGGAAGTCAGTAAAAAAACTGCAAACAAAATGTATTTTTTCGGCGGGAAAAGTGTTGGGTGCTCACGCGAGGAACTGCTGCTCGCTTTCGGAGCATCATCTGCACTGTCGGGCTAAAATGGACAAAGCAGAGATTCCGAGGGAGGGGCCGGCGCGCGTGAATGCATTTTGTAGATTGTCGCTGTATGAAGAATCTTGCATAGCCGTCTCCGTACTTTGAACAGTGTGAAGAGCTTATTTCATGGCCAATTACTAGCGTACCATTCCAAACAAGAGCAAGTGCTTCGGTATTGAGAGCAGAAATGGAAGAAAAAAGAGCCACTTATAACCACAGGCGCGGCTGCAAGCTGGTGACGAGGAGCAAATTGCCAGAAGAACGCTCAGTTGTGACTGACTTGGTAAAATTATCCACGCCCCTATCATGAAGATATGTTGTTTAGACCGTACATCAGCTTTATCCTCCGTAATATTCTTCGCAATGAAAAGAAGCCGCATGTTCATGTTTAGGAATAGAGGCTGAGCTCCATGTACGCGAAGTTTCGCTTGAAGGCCCAAGCGAAGAGCGGTGGCGTCGAGCAAAATTTTACATGAATAGAGAGAGCGCACAGTACTGCATAAATGAAGATCTTATGCACGTTCGATGCTGCGCCGTCATGAATTCCTCACAACGTCGTCACTGTCTGACGACCGCTAGGCGCCTCTCGCCGGCCCGGTCACAACAAAGTGAAAATGGCGACCACCGTCTGTGAGTAGCCAGTGCCAGGTGGCAACCTTTCCACCGTGGTATGAACGAACTTAGTGTGCTACTTATACGAACTTGGTAAACTACCCTTAGTATGCTACCTCGAATAAAACGACCTGTCCAGCGTTAACCTCGTATACAACTTAATTTCGCACATTAAGCTCTGATATAACGAACTTTCGTTACAGCGTCTGGGCCCCGGATTTAACTCAGTGTGTTGACCTTGGATATAAGAAACATAACTGTGTCGCTGTTTCGCTTAGGTTATAACGAACATTTGCCTCAACACCTTATATAACTTTTGCCTGCTAACCTTTTCAAAAGACCCGTCGGGGTATTTTCTTAATAGCTCAGAAGGACCTTGTGTGCTGGATGATATCCAGGACACTGCAACATTCCCGCAGCCGATAGGCCACGGCAGGAACGGAAGGAGCGTACACGCCTGAAAACGAGACAGGTAAAAAGCGGCGTTTATTGTCAACAGAGGGTGGTTATATATTAATCCAGGGCCCGGATTACGCAACTGTCAAAAATTCTGTCAAACGTTATTGACAGTGCCGTCAAGTGATGAAACGAAGAGACGTAACCGCTTGACGCAACGAGGAATAAGCCAATTACAGCAGGGCAGCGCCCCGAGAGCATTTATTTGGACTGTGAGAGGCCGTCTGCTAAATTTTTGTAAAAAGGCTTAAGAAATACGCTGCAATCAAAATAACTAATTTTTCATTTTAACTAAACATAGTTGGAAAATATTCAGCAAAAGAAAAGGCGTTCGAAGTTGTGCTAATAAATTGGCTGGTGGGTAACTTTTGCTGCCGCGGGGATGCGCTGACGGCGGTAAAACGTCAAGTCGCTTTGCACTAATGAGGCCGATTCCACGCCGTGTTATTGGTTGTTACTCGCTACTGTGCGGTTGACCGAAGTGTGCAGAAAAATTTCAACAACGGCAGTGATAGGCACGTTACTACCGAGCGAACTTGCAAGGAGCGCACGGAACGAAATCGACTAAGACAACTTGTTGAAATCTGTGTTGTTCGGCTTTTTCGATCGATGACAAAAATGCCAAAAGGTGGGGTGTTGCAGTATGTGACGAGTGGATGTCTGTTTCTTTTCCCTTGGGAAACAGAAGACGACCACGAAGTGCCGTTTGCTGGGAAAAATAGTGAATTGTCAGCATAAGCGTGCCTTATTTTTATGTAGCAGTGTGTCACAGAGGTGACGACGGCACCCACCCCTTCTGCGCAATAACTTTACAAAATGCCTCCAGCACCGGCTGTACGCATTTGCTCACCTTCGGTTGTGCGATGCCGATGTTCGCCTTGTTACCAACGGCAGCTTGAAAGCCGCCAGTGGCAAATAACCGCAGTGCACACAGCACTTTCCGCCGCACCGACAGCGCGCTCGCACGCAAACCTCCCAGTTCATCGGCGACTTCGTCGCCATCCACTCCACAGTCTGTTTCTCCAGTCGAAAAAGGCGTCGCAACAGCTCGCCCGGCAGGTCAAGCGTGTCTTCGTGCGCCCTCCTTCGCCGTTGCTCGCGCCGGCGCAGCCGCCTCAGTCGTATCTCCGCGTACATAATAATAATAATTGGTTTTTTGGGGAAAGGAAATGGCGCAGTATCTGTCTCATATATCATTGGACACCTGAAGCGCGCCATAAGGGAAGGGGAAAGGAGGGAGTGAAAGAAGAAAGGAAGAAAGAGGTGCCGTAGTGGAGGGCTCCGGGGTAATTTCGACCACCTGGGAATCTTTAACGGGCACTGACATCGCACAGCACACGGACGCCTTAGCGTTTTTCCTCCATAAAAATGCAGCCGCCGCGGTCGGGTTCGAACCCGGGAACTCCGGATCAGTAGTCGAGCGCCCTAACCACTGAGCCACCGCGGCGGGTAACACCGCCTCCATTTTCTGTCACAAACGCAAAGGTCAAATTGACGGCCTCGAGGAGGAGGAGGAGGAGTAACATTTATTCAGAGCATAAAAACTGGGTGGGTTCAATACGAGAACCCATTGGTCGCCATCATAATCCGGCCCCTCTCAACCAGCGATTTCTGGTCGAGGGGGCTGTGGCTATGAAGGGTTGCCTCCCAGCGCTCATAAGTTGGATCGGGATTGCTGTCCAAATCTGGGTTTTCTTGACATTCCCAAACCGCGTGAAAGAGTGTGCCAACTGCTCCACAGAAGGGGCAGGACAAATCGTAGGTGTCTGGGTACCATTTACTCATTAGGTAAAGATTGGGCAGAGTATTAGTTTGTAGTCGCCTGATTATGTGCTCTTCATATTTATTTAGGGTTTTTTGAGGAAGAGGATATTTCCTTCTTGTGATCTTGCAGTACTCCGTAATTTCTGCGTAGCTTAGTAAGGGTAAGGGGTTGTCAACTGTGTCAGAGAGAGGCTGCGTGCCAGATGTTCGGAGGAGGAGAGCGCGAGCAGCTGTGTTGGCCGCCTCATTTCCCGTCGTTGAGAGGTGCCCAGGCGTCCAGAAGATCTGGATGTTGGAATGATTAGACCTTTCCAAAATTTCCCAACACGGAGCGCCAACGCGGCCTCTGAGGTAATTGCGTACCGCTGCTTGTGAGTCAGACATAACCGTTGCCTCGCTGTTCTTTGATATCGCTAGACGGCCTCGAAACTGTCACAAAAACTGTCAATTAGCGGCTGCATAATTACGTGTGCAACGTCACCACTTCTGCCACACCAGTGACGTATTCTGCAGCCACCCATGGCGCAAAAAAGCATAATGGCCACCGGCGACGACCGACCCATAGGAGTGAGGCTTATTGACACCTTTTTGACAATTTTTTGACAATTTTCCTAATTGACAGCTGCGTAATCTGGCCCCAGGAGAGAGAACGGAAAAGCGAACATGGCGAGGTAGAAAGAAAACATCACGCTTGCGCAGTGTGTAGCCCGCACTATGACACAGCTGCCGATACAACAGACACTCCGTTAATCAGAACATTTTGAACAGTCAGCATCATCAGTCGGGTGATCGCCGCAGAAGAAGACTACGGCGGGCACATCAGATGAGCTAAGGTTTGAGGAAAATGGTTGTCCGTGCAAAGGGGGCAACGCGTCGCTGATTTCGAAGCTCTGCTGCTATGACCAAAATGCCAAAAAGTTCTGTATTGCAAAAGGTCGAGGTTGTAGCGGGTCGACGCAGTGCACTATGGGCCGAACCTTAAGCTCAGATGTGAGCGAAAACCCTGCAAAAGCTGCGATTATGGGCTCTGCAGGCTCACGAGAGCAATCAACATTTCCGATACAGCGGAATACTATTATCAAGTCTCACCGGCGTCCTAAAGGTCCTCAAGCATGTCCTAAGGAGAAGCCGATGGGTCCCCTGCGCACATGATGCCTTTGGTACAAGAGAGTTGTTCAGGTATGAAATGTGTAACTGGAAAAGACTCGAAGGAAGTGTGATGAACAACACGCACCGGTCATCCGAGGATCGGCACAGAATGAACCTCCTGCGAAAGGGCGCACCTCAGAAATTTTCAAGTGGCGGCTGACTGAAGCCTTCAGCTGCTCCTGGATGATTTTAAGTTTTCAGTTTTAGAGCTCTGTCTCTAGTAGGTACAGACACCATTAGAACCCTATTTACACCAATTTTTTTCGAAGGACACCAGGAGCAAGCTTTGGGCCGGCAGACTGCGAATCAGGGTGCTGGACATCCACTCGTGGTCCGGGTGGACATCAGACTTGACTTCCGCCTAAATACGAAAACACCTGGTCAAAACCCCGACTCGTGTATCCTCACCTGAGAAGGCTGAAGAGACCGTCCAGAGGAGGCAACAGGTTCGAAGACAGGCACAGGCTCCACGGCAGAGCAAACTTGGCGCCTCTTGTTCGTTAGTTGATATCCGGTAGTCTTTGTCTTGGTTCACAAAGCCTAGACACAGCAGATGAGTGGAAATAAAGAACGGGAAAAACATGCTCGTACCATGCCGAACAACTTTATTTTGTATACCGACTACGATAAAAAATTGATGCGGATTAGCTCAGCTAATACAGGATATATGAAGCGAAAGATGTCGTCGTTTGCTGTGTTCGTTGGCGTTGGCATTGACAATGTTCTAGACAGCGATGGCTTTGAGCAAGATGGCCTCATGACTGGCTCCCTGTATATGCAGACGCCTCATTCGTGCTTTGATACAAGTGACGGTGGTGAGAGAGATATGTGGCCTGAATGCATTAGTGCTGAGAGCGTTGTGGCTGACATGCGGCACTGCAGCAATAGCTACGCCGCAGCGCTCATTTGGTGATCAATCCCTCGCGATCAACCATTAACTGCATGCCACCTCCCAGGGTGGCAGGGAGGGCACGCTGCCTATCCCGCGTGCTGAACGCAATCAAAGCAGGCTTTTGCAGCTGAATACCAACGCCGCGTACATGAAAGCGAGATTGAGGTCTGCACTGACCCACTGAGCCGGTTGTGCGCCTTTCCTTTCGTGAAAATGAACGGCCTTTGCAAAGTTGTCAACGCCAATGAACTCTATGAACGCCGTCGGCTCACTTGTTTTGTTCGGTTTTTGAGGAAAGGAAATGGCACAGTAACCATCTCACATGTCTCGGTGGACAACCGAACCGAGCCGTAAAAGAAGGGACGAAGGAGGGAGACAACGAAGAAAGAGAAAACTGAGAATTGGAAGTTTAATTTTGAGGAAAGGCGGGGGGCTGCGCAGCGGCAGAACACCTTTGGCTCGGGGGTACTAGTGGCGCACGCGCAGTAGTGACTAGTGAGCAAGAGAGAAATATCCGCGGTGAGGCTCGCGTTGTGACGTCATGTGCTTCCTGGAAACACCGCCACGGCGAAATCGCAAGTTCACGGCCAGTGAAGCTTTCGCTTTAAAAATATGGCATTGATTAGTTGGTGTTATGCTATTGGTTTCAACATATCAGCGGCATTTTCAATGTGACTGCACAAAGTAACCGCGCATGAGGTATTGTGTATGCTCAGCTATAAACACCAGTTTTTCTAAACTGCATCGCTAAGTGATTGATGGCGGCTTGTGGCTGCGATCGATGGTGGCTGGATTTTTGGTAACGTTATAGCGATGCACTTTGTTCAAGATATCGATCAGGCGGTGTCGTCTCAAAAGGACAGACTCTCTTCACCTCTTCCAACTCTTCACAACGACGTACTCCACCCGTAAGATTCCTCCTCTTCGCCACAATTTCCTGTAACTTGCTGCCGCTAACCGAACTAGCCCCTACCACCCCTGACGGAGCGGAAGCGGCTCCGAAACGGGGCATTTTTTACCCACCAGGAAGTGGTAAATGTACACTGGTGCTCTTGGACTTGCGCTTAGCCTAGATGAAGTTAATTACATTTTTCAGTGTGTCGCAAAAAGCATGAATTAAGGAAGTAACCAGAAGCTTATGCTACATTAGATAAATTCCCATAAACAATGTTATTGCATCTACGGCGTCGGAGGAAGCACCCTACCCGAACGAGATGGTGAAGAGTATAACACAGTAGTTCAGAGGTTGCACCTTCGGTACAGGGGAACGCGGGCTCTCCTCCAACTGTCACAAAAAACTACTGTCGCGACACGAAGCCGCCTCCTGGCGGAAAATATGAATTGGCTCCTATCCACACTGGCGCATAGCTCACTACTACACTCTGCGGTACTGCAGCTATTGCCCATCATACGGGCCATGTATGGGCATGCCCGTATCCAACGGGTGCTCCTCCTACCGCAGTCCTGATCCCTAATACTGGGAGACAAGGATGACGTGCAGAACGCTGAGCAGAACGCGCTGGCTGATCTTTAGAGCTTAGGCAGGGGCCCTGCCCCCGTAGACCTGGACTGAGGGCCCCGCCCGAGCAGCGGAGGTTAACTTGTCTTACATTTTACAAAGTTTTTTTCACTCACTCATCGAGGAAACAGCAGAGATTTCACTGAACTCACCGAATTTATTTCGAAGGGCCATGGACGTCTCTGCTGCGCTCGAGCAACCTGGCAATGGTCTTGGAGGATAGGGAACGCGAAGCTCGTCAAGTC